>NC_042623.1:103490464-103809434 GCF_901001135.1 Rhinatrema bivittatum
TTCGTATGGAGATTTTGCGCTCTGTTATAATGGCCATACAGTTGGGGGAATTTCTGACCTCTTTGGAACTGTCCAAAGCATATGTTCACGTTCCCATTCGACTAGAGTATCAACACCTTCTGCAGTTCGCAGTTTTGGGACGCCATTATCAGTTTCAGGCATTGCCTTCTGGTCTGGCCACAGCTTCCAGCACCCTTTCCAAGGTAATGGTGGTAGTTGTGGCAGAATTGAGAGAGGAATGGATCCTAGTACACCCGTATTTGGATGACTGACTGATTCGAGCCAAGTCACTGGAAGGGAGCCACCTGGTGAACACAAGGTGATCTTCCTATGGCAGGAGTTCGGCTGGGTAGTGCACCTGGCCAAGAGCAGTCTGCTCAGTCATTGGCATACCTTGGGGTTCAGTTCGTCACAAAGCAGGGCAAGGTATTCCTTCTGGAAGCTCATATTCAGAAGTTGATGGCACAGCTACGTCTATTGATAAACACTCTGTACCTGACCGTATGGTCCTACCTGCAGGTACTTGGTTTCATGGCGGCAACCCTAGAAAAGTGGTACTGTGGACAAGAGTGCATATGCATCCTTTTCTGCAATCCCTGTTTTTTCGGTGGAATTCGCAGTTTCTAGACTGTTTGGTTCGGCTCCACCTGCTGATGGAGACTTCAGACTCCAGTGGTGGTTACAACTGGATCATCTAAGGAAGGGAATTTCCCTGGCACCACCAGACTGGCTAGTACTGATGACAGATGCAAGCCTCCATGAGTGGGGAGCTCACTGTCGGGAGCTGAAAGCGCAAGGGCACTGGGATGCAGAAGAGTCTCTCTGGAACATCAATTATTTAGAAGCCAGGGCAGTTAGGGTTGCATGTTTGCAATTCGGTGACAGGCTGCAGGGTCAAGCAGTCCGGATAATGTCGGACAATGCAACGACTGTGTCTTACATAAATTCGTCAGGGTGGAACCAAGAGACAAGTGTCGCAGGAGATAGATCAACTTACAGAATAGGCTGAACTACATCTCTAGATGATCTTAGCCTCGCATATAGTGGGAAAAGACAAAATAAGAACAGACTTTCTCAGCAGGGAAAGCTTGGACCCAGGAGAATGGGCGCTATTAAACGAGGTGTTTCAGCTCATTCTGGATCGCTGGGGTATCCTGTTTCTAGACTTGTTGACAACTTCTTGCAGTGCAAAAGCTTTTTGCAATTATTCAGTCGCAGGAGAGATCCGAAGTCATTGGGGATCGATGCCTTGGTGCAGGAGTGGCCAGAAGACAGGGCGTTGTACTCATTTCCTGTACCTACCCTACTAGTCTGGACTGATCTGGCTATGTACTACTACCAGCAGATGGAGTCAGAGCGCAAAGCTTCGAGGCACTGGTATCCCAAGTGTGCCACCTGCAGCTCATTAGTATTTCTCTGACTCCAGCAGATGGTGGTCATGTATACCTGCAGCTCTATGTGAGACGGAATTTTCTTGCTCCCTGAGGTGCTAGGTTCAGTGTCTGGGCTATCCCTCAGGTAGAGCCAGGTTACCCCTGGCGGTGCTAGCCCATGTGGTTCTGGGTCCCCTGATAGCCAAGGGACTGGCTCCCTCAGCGACCCAAAGGCTCCCCCTCAGTGTCTGCAGTACAGGGAAGTAGTCCCTTTGGGGATTTTTTTTCTATTCTTAACTTAGGCTTTATTTTTTTTTATTACTAGAAGTTATGGGTTTTGTTTTTTTGGGGTTTTGTGTTTTTTTTTTTTTAACACACACATACATAGCTCCTAGTTCCCTGTTCACCGCGGCTCCTGGGATAAATCAGTCTGCCTGGTGGTGCAGAGCCAGGCAGACCCCTGAAGAGGAGGGGAGAGTGTTTCAGCCCTGGTAAGAACCTCCAAGGATGTTTTTAGGCTCCCTGCCTCACTTTTACCACCGGCTCCCCAGTGTTCCTGGGGCCGATTTTTTTGCGGCGTTTTTGATAGGAGTCACCAGGGCTGGGTGGCAGCACCTGTTTTCTTCCAGGGGAGGAGTTATATGCCCCTTTTTGCAGGAGGAACATGCAGAAACTCCTCTGGTGGAACCCTGTAAGGCTTGCGGGGTATGGTCAGCTTATTTAGACATCTGTCACTGTGCCTAGACTGTGCACTGGGTGGGGAAGGGGCCTCAGACAAGAGGGCCAAACCTAAAAAGTCTGCACGCAGGGGCTTGGTGGGTGGGTCTAACAGAAGGAGCCCAGCCCCCACTGTGCACCCTGTAGAAAATGTGTCCCAGGATGACCCTCCCCCGCTGTCCCCCACTGCACGGATTCCGAGACCAGAGGAATCAAGAGACACGGACACTAATTCTAGCAGTGATGGGACCGGGGGGATTTTCACCGGAATTTGTGCTACTCATGCATGAAGCATTTCTGGCTCGGAAGCTCGCGAAGCGCAGAGCCCAGGATGGGAGCGTGGGAACCTCAAAGCGTCCCCTATCTGTGAACTGTCAGTCGTCCATCCCGGGCAACTTTGCTAGGGAGGATCTAGCGGATGCAGTCGACCAGCAGGGGAACAACCCCTCTCTGCGCCCCCCCCCCCCCCCCCCCCCCCCCCCCGCACATCAGGGTGAGGTCCCTCCAGATGTAGATAGGGCAACGACAATCAGGATCCGGTAGAACCTAGTGCAGAGGGGGACGACCCCTGCGTAGTCCAGCTGTTTAAGAGGGAGGAATTGCGCCCCCTTATTCCCCTGGTGCTTGAGGAATTGGGGGTGAGACCCTCACTGGACGATTCCGTCAGTGAGGGAGCGAACCCAGTCCTGGACGGTCTCCGGGGTCCACCTAGTGCTTTTCCCATCCCAAAGAAAATTCAAAAGCTCATCAGCCGAGAGTGGGAATCCCCGGAGGCAGGGCTTAAGGTCGGCTGGGCAATGCAAAAACTCTACCTGCTAATGGAGGAACATTTAGAACGCCTCAGGGTACCTAAGGTGGATGCGGCTGTATCAGCAGTGACCAAGAAGATGACCGTTCCAGTGGCAGGAGCAGCTGCTCTCAGAGATGTGCAGGACCGCAAGCTGGAGCTGCATCTGAAGTGGGTGTTCAAGGTATCCTCCTTAGGACTTCGGGCAGCGGTGTGTACCAGCATGATGCAAAGAGCTTGTTTATGTTGGATTCAAAAACCGCAGGACCCATGGTCTTCTGGGACTTTGTCAGCTCCTTAGGCAGCTCGTCTGGAGGCAGTGGTAGCATATGTGGCGGATGCCTTATATGACTTGGTGCGTTCTGTGGCCCAGACTATGGTCTCCTCGGTGGCAGCTCAGTGACTCCTATGGCTCCGCACTTGGGCAGTGGCTGCTTCCTCCAATTCACAACTGTGCAGTCTGCCTTTTCCAGGGAAGTTGCTGTTTGGAGGGGGTTTGGATCAGCTGATGAAATCTCTGGGGGATTCCAAGGGCAATAAACTGCTGGAAGATAGAAAGCCCTATAGAAAATCATTCAGTCCTTGATCCCGTTTTTGGGATTTCCGAAAAAGCAGGTCGGGGAGGAGTGTTCCACCCTCTGGTTCCAGACAGACCTCTTCCCGTACACAGTCCTTTCGTGGCTCCAGTTGACTTGCTTCGGTCAGGGAACCAGAACTGAGAAGCCTGCCCAATGAAATCAGGCCCGCCCACTCCTCGGACGGGATGGCTGGGGGCAGGTTGTCCCAATTTTATGAGGAGTGGGCCAGGATCACCTCCAATCGCTGGGTGTTGGAGGTGATGAAGGTTACGCCTTAGAATTTTCTCGGCCTCTCATGCTGGCCTTTGTGGAATTGTGATGCGTTTCTCGCAACAAGCGAGCCGTGGAAAGACACTACAAAGATTGCTGGCCCTGAAGAAGCGAATTCCTGTGGGGGACAGGATATAGTCTTCCCATCCATGTGGTAATCCATCACAAAGGACCAGTAGGTTCTTTTCATTGTGCAATGAGGATACCATCTCACCTTCCACAACTACCTCATTTGGTGACTGTTTACATCGAAAGCATGAACTTCAAATGGAAATATAAGGTTTCCTTATCCACCAGGCCAATCACAGAGGGAGTTGGGGTACTACTACCGATTATTTCATCATTCCCAAGAAGTCAGGAGGCTTCTGACCAATCCTAGACCTCTGACAACTGATCATCCACCTTCGGAAGGAAAAATTCAAGATGTACTTCCTCAGCACAATCTTACTCTTTCTCCAGAAAGGAGATTGGGTGTGTTTACTGCATCTCCAAAATGCATATGCACATACCCTGATTCATCCATCTTGCTGGAAATACTTACATTTCCAGGTGAGTGACAGCCACTACCTATACAAGGTACTCTCTTTTGGAGTCTCGAAAGCTCCACTAGTCTTCACAAAGTGCCTAGTGATTTTTGCACCACATCTGCGACACCTAGGGATCAAATTTTTCCCTTACTTGGACAGTTAGTTAATTACAGCACCAATTTGGGCAGCAGCACAACTATCCCTTCAAAAAATGTATCCAGCTTCTCCAGGACCTGGGTTTTCTCATAAATTTCCCAAAATCCCATGCAATTCCAACTCAGTTGCTCTACTTCATTGGGGCATTACTAAATACAGAAAAGCCAAGGCATACCTCCCCTCAGAAAGAATTCTAAGCCTTTGTCTCTTCATATCCACCGTATTTAGCCGATCATGGGCAATGTCTCATCAAGTTCTTGTGGCGCTAGGGTATATGGCGGTGGCGATACACATTGTACCTCACTCAAGACTACGCATGCACCACTTAAAATGGGGACTCTGAGTCCAATGGGATCAATGAAGGCAATCATTTTCCCACACAGTTGTGATCTCACAAGTAATGAAAACAGAGCTGTCCTAATGGCTATGTTCGCCCAACCTAATGATGGGGGTGGATTTCTCCCCAAAACCCTATCAAATACTAACAACGGATACATCCACACTGGGCTAGGGAGCGCATGTGTTTTCACACCAGTGTTCGAGTGTCTGTTCCACATCATCCGACTAGAACTTCATGCAGTAAGATATGCTCTTCAGGCCTTTACACATATCCTTCAACACAAAAGCATACTGATCCAGAAAGACAACCAAGTTGCCATGTTCTGTGTCAGCAAACAAGGGGGCACAGGTTCCTGGGTACTATGCTTAGAAATACTGCATATTTGGCAGTGGGCACTCAATCATCGGGCTTCCCTACAAGCAGTGCATGTACCCAGCATAAAGAACACAAGTGGACAAACTCAGCAAAATATTTACTCCACATGAATGATCCATCGGACTCTCCACAGCCATCTGGATTTTCCGGCAATGGGGTTACCCAACCACAGACCTCTTTGTGTCGGACAAAAAAAAGAAAGTAGACAGATTTTGCTCAATCCGATGGAGTCCTTAGTGGATCTCACAAGATTTTTTTTCTGCTCGATTGGGTGCGCAATCTCATGTATGCTCTTCCATCCTTCCCACTAATTGGCATAATGATCCAGAAGATGATCAGAGACTAGGCTCACATGATATTGATTGCCTTGGCATGTCCCGACAGATTTGGTACGTGTATTTGATAGAACTGTTGTCACATCCACCAATACCACTGGGCAGTGGCCCCCACACTTCTAACACAAGAAGAAGGCTCTTACACCTTATCCCAGAATCTCTTCATTTCACTGCATGGATGTTGAACGCTCAATGATTAGAGTGTGACAACTGCCTTTAGAAGTAGAAGATATTCTTCTTGCAGCAAGGAAACCTACGTGCCACAATTATGCATTCAAATGGTGCCAATTTACTTTGTGGTGTCAGGCTAGTAGTCTAGACCCCTGATTATGCAACCACAAATCATTAGTATTATACTTACACCATCTCTCTACTCAGGGTTTAGCAACATCTTCAGTAAGCGTTCACCTTAGCACCATTGCAGTCTACCATGACCGAATCAATAATTCTGTAGCTACGCTTCCGCTGGTAGCCTAGTTCATAAAAGAACCGTGGAAAATTTGTCTACTGATCACTCATCCAGCCACACCTTGGAACTTAAATCCAGTCCTCCGACAACTCATAGAGTCTATGTTAGAACCAATGGAATCTGCACCTTTTAAATTCCTTACACAGAAAGTGCCTTTCTTGGTAGCTGTCACCTCAGCATGTCTCATTGGTGAGCTACAAACACTGGTGCACTATTCACCTTATCTTCAGTTTTTTCATGACAAAGTGGTACCCTGTACCAACCCCAAATTCTTACCCAAGTTGATAACTTCATTCCACTTACCAGTGTACCGGCACCATTTTATATAGCAGCAACTGTCCTAGGCCAGGGGCTTTGCATCAAGGTTTCTTCTAGAGCCCCACAATCATGGGCTCAAAATTTAGAGAATCAGGGTTGCCATTAAATAACTGACATCCATCAACCCTCCTTAAAGGCTGTGAACACTACTTTTGCAGCATCCCCAGCTATCCCTTGAGATAGGAAGACCACAGCCAGGAATTGAACCCTAGGGCTCTTCTGCATCCATTGAATCACTAGCATGCTCATTGCTGTCAGTTGTAAAGCACATTTGCATTATTACATTATTTTGTATGTTATACTGTATTGATATATTTGCTCTGACATAATATATTATGTCATAATGAGGATATTTCCATACATTTGCATCTGCTTATTAGAAGTATTGGTATTTGTTTAAAGCTGGATGTATTAACATTAACTCTGCTGCATTAACACTTGTAACATACATGTTGATAACCTTCATAAATATGCATTATGTAAGGTGGAGAAGGAGATATGGTAGTGCAGGATTTTCTTCTAATTCTCAAGAAGAACTTTGCACACACAACCTGTCTTTTCCTGTGTGTGCTTGGTATCAATGCTAAAAATAGACAAACACCAGGAAAGGAGGCAATAACTAGAAAAGCTCAGTCTTTAAATAGTGTTCAATATATCTCTTCAGTAGGGGTAGACCGGGTAACCACCTCAAAGGTGGTCTTACACTGGCTTCCCGAGATATATATTGAACACTATTTAAAGACTGCGCTTTTCTAATTATTATTTTCTCCTATCCTGGTGTTTGTCTATTTTTGGTTGGAGTACAGGATTATTGGGATTTCTGTTGTCTAGTCTTGGTATTAATGCAACAGAAAAAAATTCAGAAGAGCAGCTAGAGGAACCCATTCCTATTTTATGTACACATTGCACTCACACACTGCCAGTATGGAGAAGCAGTTCAGCTTTTTTTATTAATAATAATAATAACAATAATAAAAAAGCAACCGTGGTTAACAGCTGTAGATACTCTTTAGGGGAGGCAAAGTGGAGGACCGGGGAAGAAAGGGAATGGTGGGATTTATGAAAATTAATTGGCAAGATATGACATTGAGATTAACTGTGGTTTGTAATGTGGTGGTTATATGCAAACAAATCAGTTGTTTAACTTGGATTAGGTATGTTCTGCTCACTATAATAAGGTAATATATAAATGCTGTACAGCTACGACTGAACAGTTTAGAAAAGGTGACTGTTATAACATCTTTGATACTGAGAAAGGTCCAGAGTGGTGGTCTTGGCCACAGGTTGCCTTAGTAATTGAATTACATTTAGGGGTGCTGTGTACGTGTTACTTGGATTATCCTTCAGAGTTAAGCATGAAGGCTTTTAAATAAGATCTATTTATACTACCAAAGAGCAGGAGTTACAATTGAATTTGAAAGCTGTATTAAGCAGACTTTCGGGGTTAGATGGTCTATAGATAACTTGCTTACTAATGTCATTCTTTTACATTTGGCAAGGTTTCCACTCCATGACACACAGAGACTTGAGAAATGGTTGCGGAATATGAAACGTGGCTCATGGGTTCCTTCTAAGCATCATTACTTATGCAGCGACCATTTTACTCCTGACTCTTTTGATGTACGATGGGGAATTACATATTTGAAACCAAATGCTATACCAACTGTTTTCTGTGCAACACAGGAATTTAAGGTAAAGTATCAAAATAGTAATCTTCCACAAATCAAATATAACATCACATACCCACTACAAAGGCTTGTTGTAGTGAAGTGAAAGGTTAAAAAATCTATACAAAATATATGTATAATGGGCTGCATGTATCTAAAAGTTTCAGGTGTAAGAGTGGAGGTTTCTGCTGCTTGCAGCTGAAAATTTTTGACAAACATCATTTGATAGTTCAACTTAATTTGTATGTTTAAATATATCATACCATTCCTTATTGTCCATATCTGATAAGTCCAGGCAAGTGGGTTATGTCATCCTGCCAGCAAATGGAGACAGAAAAAAAGGTCAAAGCAGACTTCATTCACTGTGCTTTCAGCTCTTCTGTATTTCCCTGTCCCCAGCAAATGGTGCAGACATGTGGACTGAACTGTAGCTAGGAGTAGGCTGCTCCTGGGATGGCTTTAGGCCCAAATTGCCAGTGGAGTGTAGGCTGAGTCCTGGAGATGGTCCAGATTATGATCCTGTGAGACTGATTCTTCCTTTCCCCCCTTGGAAACCAATTTATATGGGATCTGAGTTCCCGCATCAGTGGGTCATACACCAAGTGGTCCATAGTGACTTTGTTCCCTTGGTGAGTCTGGCAGCAGGAGCTACAGACAAGGTTCCTAGGTCAACAGTCTTCGGGCTGATTTCCCTAGGTAGAGCATGATACTAAAAAGATGAAAAAAGGCTTACAGCACAACACCTCTTTCCCTGGACTGTCTCCCAATCTCCTATGGCACTGTGCAGGATTTGGACTCTGTCAGGAAGCTGCAGGTGATCATCCTCCCCTCCTTCCCTTTGCTAACTTCTGATTTCTCAAAAGGGGGATGGGGGGAAGGGAGGTGAGGGGTCATGGTAGTTCAGCATGTCAGCTGGTGCATTCTGCATGCTTTGTGATCAGGCATATGCAGGCAGGAGTGTGTGATCTATAGAAGGTTGCCATGCTGCCAAAAGCAATACTGGGTGGGTTCTCCAGTTTAAGCCCTGGATCCTATAAGAGAAGGCAGTGCTGTGGTACACACAGAGTAAGGCAGTGCACCCGTTTTGGCAACCTTTCTTTCTGATATTCGAACAGAGAAGTTCTGTGGGGGCTACAGATTTACCCTCAGGCGTGGCAGAATGTACACAGCTCCAGTTGACTATGGAATTATTGCAGCAAGTGATCTCCAAGCATGTTGGAGTTCTCTTGCCCTCTCTGTTAATGGAGTGATCAAGGGAACAACCTGTAAAACTGGCTTTCTTCCTTTCTACACAAATGAGGCTTCCTAGAGGGCCTTTTAAGACCAAATTAAGGGCCTCATTTTCTAAGGATTTTTCCCATAGTCACAGAATGGGAGCAAAGCTTTAGTAAATCAGACTCTAAGCTCGTGGGGCTGAAAATGACTGCCAGAAAAAAAATTCCCAGGGTCGTTCTGCTTGGACCGTGGCTTTCAGATTCCTTCTTGAGCACTTCCCAGCCATTATTCATATTCCCATATGGAAGAACCTCAGGTTGACCTTGGCAACATATGGGATACTAGAGTGCTGCTCTGGCTGGGGACAGTTCAAGGGAGTCAGCAGGATAAGAAGAGGAAGAGATCGTCATGTCTTCTTAGAAGCGGGGACTGTTCAGGAGATAGGAGCTGGTGACCCTTAATTATGGGGTATGATTTCTTTTATCTCTCGGAGGAGCAGCGAGAGTCACTGTAGGAGGATCCTACATTCTTAGGTGCTCAAAGGCCCCCTCCCCACCAATTGCTTTCCACTACATTGGATTGTTGGAGATGGGACGCCTGATTCCTGCCTTAAGGTGGCTCATACTTCGAGGGATCTATATTCCCTTCCCAGGAAAGAGAAGGATAGGGAGTTGGAGCACCATGAGAAGGAGTTGCCCTCATCTTTCAAAACCACATTTGGTGGAGGAAAGCAAAATGTTCAGGGACCCCCATGATGAAAGATTGTCCATGTTTAAACAGTCTTATTTTCTATAGTCTCTCTTTCCAGACTATGTGTCAGGATGCAACAGCTTTGTGACTCATGTTCTTATGCATTGTATCCAGCATCCCTCAGATTAGGTGACCTTTCCCCACAGTTAAGGATGTACAGAGGGGAGAGGTTTCAAACCTCCCTATAAGGGAGCCAACAGCTCCTGGACAAATTCACAGCTGGTGAGTCTTACATGGTGGAGGTAAGTGATGCTGGGAGCTCCTTTTGGTCAGAACTTATTAAAGATGGGGCCACAACATATTTATAAATGATCTAAAAAGGAATATGACGAGTGAGGTAATCAAATTTGCAGATGATACAAAATTTATTCAGAGTAGCAGATTGCGATAAATTGCAGAAGGACCTTGCGAGACTGAAAGATTGGGCAACCAAATGGCAGATGAAATTTTAATGTGGACAAGTGCAAGGTAATTTATATAGGGAAAAATAACTCATGCTGTAGTTACACGATGTTAGATTCCATATTAGGAACTACCACCCAGGAAAAAGAAGTAGGCATCATAGTGGATAATACATTGAAATTGGCTCAGTGTACTGCGGCAGTCAAAAAAGCAAGCATAATGCTAGGAATTATTAGGAAGGGAATGGTGAATAAAATGGAAAATATCATAATGCCTCTATCGCTCCATGGTGAAGACTGCACCTTGAGTACTGTGTACAGTTCTGGTCACTGCATCTCAAAAAAGAAATAGTTTTAGTGGAGAAGGTACAGAGAAGGGCAATCTAAATGATAAAGGGGATGGAACAGCTCCCCTATGAAGAAAGGCTAGAAAGGTTAGGGCTGTTCAGCTTGGAAAAGACTGAGGGGGGGGGGATATGATAGAGGTCTTTTAAAATCATGAGAGGTCTAGAATGGGTAAATATGAATTGGTTATTTACTGTTTCGGGTAATAGGACTATGGACACTCCATGAAGTTAGCAAGTAGCAAATTTAAAACTAATCTGAGAAAATTATTTTTCACTCAACGTACAATTAAGCTCTGGAATTTGCTGCCATAGGATGTGGTTAGTGCAGTTAGTATAGCTGGGTTTAAAAAAGGTTTGGATAATCAATTTGACTTAGGGAATAGCCACTGCTATTACTGGCATCAGTAGCATGGAATCTACTTAGCAGGTAATGGAGAAGTCCATTACCTGCTATTAAGTTCACTTAGAGAATAGCCACTGCCACTAGCAATGGTAACATGGAATAGACTTAGTTTTTGGGTACTTACCAGGTTCTTATGCCCTGGATTGGCCACTGTTGGAAACAGGATGCTGGGCTTGATGGACCCTTGGTCTGACCCAGTATGGCATTTTCTTATGTTCTTATGTTAATTTACAGCCATTCTTCTCAGGAGCTACCAGAAAGCAACAGCCATTGCAATCTCGGCCTTGTTATATAGTTTTCTCACAGGACAAGCAGGATGGTAGTCCTCACATATGGGTGACATCACAGGATGGAGCCCTGTTCGGAAAACTTTTCTGTCAAAGTTTCTACAAAGCTTTGACTGACACTGGCACACTGAGTGCACTGAGCATGCTCAGCCTGCAATTATCCCTGTGAGCCACAGGTGTCTCCCTCAGACTTTTTTTTCCGCTCTGCAGTAAGCATAGCGGTTAGGAGCTCTATGAGAAATTCAAACATTTTTTCCGCACAGAAACACTTAAACTTTTACTTCTCAAACACTTTTTCCCTGCATGGGTCACCCTTCACGTACATTTATTCGCTCGGTGAGTACTATGCCCTGTTTTTCGGTCGGTTCCTGTCACCTCACTGGCCTGCCAACCGACTGCGGCCTTCCCTCTCCCTATGTTTTCAGTTAGCCACACACAGCCTGCGAGTGACACTCTGCCTGGTTATTAGCACTAGTGGGACAGGGACTTCCATGGTTTCCGTTGCCGCCAGGGCCTCTGTCTATTCAGGTCCTTCGATTTCCTTGGTACCCTCGCGCAGTCTATGCCCCCATTGCTACAGTCGGTACCCCCTTCAGACCGTCCTGGATTCTTAGATGCCATCTGTACCCCTCCCCCCGCAGTACACTGATGCCATCAGTCCCTGCATCGCTTCTATCAGTGCCATCCATGTTTTTCATCCATGGCACTGATTTTTCCCTGGGTTTCATTGGTGCCATCATTGCCCGGATGGATGCCATCGACGTACACCTTGTCTCGTCAGTGCCATCCATACCCGGGGCACTTCCATTGATGCCAGGGTCATTTCCATCGATGCCCAGGTCCATTCCATCGATGGGCATCGATGCCCAGGTCCATGCCAAAGTGGATGCCATTTGTGCCAGTCGATACAGTCGACGCCCATGGCCATGCTGTCGATGCCGTTGGCACCCGCCTACATACATTGATGCCCTCTGCCCGCGTCGTTTCCATCTGTGTCTTCGTTCCTATCGATGCGGTCATCGACTCGATTGATGCCGGTATCATTTTTCCAATGCCAACGATGTTTTTTTGATTATTCGATGCCACATCGTTCCCATAGATACCTACGCCGATACTGTCAGTGCTTCCGTCACTGTCATCATTGCTCTGGCCAAGTCATCGATGTTTTTTCATATATATTTTGACGATACTCTCGAGGCCGCTTCGGCCGCCATCAATACCGACATAGCATCGCCACGTAATGCCCTCGCCTGAACACAGTGCTCCATGCTTTGGGTTCTTATTAAAGCCCTGTATTAGCCTACGACACTATATAGTTCCACGAGCAGTGAAGGCATGCTGACAGTCCGTCATCAGTCACCATCCAAGACAGCAAGGGCATCCATCTCGGCGCTGGGGAAAGACCGGGCCGAGCACCGTGGCATGCACTGTCACTGACATGGTGACCGGCCGCCACCAACGCCATCCAGCACATTGGTGCTATCCTTCTCTATGCTGGACAATGCTTGGGCCAAGCAACATCACCACTGCCATCGACACTGTTCCGCACAGTATTGGCAGTCCTTGGTGCTCCAGAAACACTGGAACGAGTTCCAAAGAATTCTGCACTGGCGTCATGAGACATCGAGCCGCTGCGACGAGGGCCGCGTTCACGAGCTGTTAATCTGCTCCCCTGTTCCCGAGGCGTGCCCCCCGGATATTTTTTGGGGGATTGTGGCCCTCCACAAAATACTACCGTGGTAGCGCCAGCCACACTCAGCCTGTCTCCTCTATACCTGCGCCACCATACCAGGCATCAGAGTTGAGAAGGGCGTCTACTCACTCGATGACTCCTGAAATCCACGGAGCCAGCAGTCCTTCACTGGCTCGTCCTTCGGCGATCCACGTCGGATGGTAAGTACCCGCTTCTGCGGCATTCCCATTGAGATGTGTTCTCTAATTCGGGCCACATGGTTCGAAAAGTTCTAGGTCATGTACCTTCCAAGAACCGTATTAGTGTCCACATATCACTATGCCAGCTGTCAGCCACGATACCAAGAGAACCTCTCTATTATTTCTTTGGGATTGCATCAGGGCATCCTCCCTTCTTCAGCAACAAGTCTCTGTACTGATTAATGCTCTGGCTTCTGGTTCCTGCTTCAGAACCAAAGTTCCAGGTGCATTCGCTGATCTGCTAATCACGAAATCCAGCAAATGCCTCATGTGCAAGTCCACCTCAAAGGCCGACGACAGGTCTCGATGTCTCCTTGTACAGCACACAGAAATGCGGGTAAGACTTTACCGCTCACGCTCCCGTGGGAGCTTACATGATATCCAAATTACATCAGACCCTCCAGTTGGACACCTTTTGGTCTCCCAACTGGCCAGATATCAGAGCGGCCACCCCACCTTGTTCCAAAGTTCCCGGTACACTCCCCCAGACGCCACAAAGCGCAGGGGGGGGGTGGTGTTTGGGGAGTTTTAATTACACTGTTCTTTCTTTCAACAGAAAGTAGTTACTCTCCGCCCAGCCTGGACCTCAGAAATACCAACTTTCTTCAGAAGGCACAGGTAAAATGGTATCTCTCATCACCATGCTTCCATATCACAGTAAGTACAATACCTCTAATCTTTCTGGCTGGAACAGGCAAGATGGCGGCATAGCAGGAAGCAGGAACGTGGTGCTCCACACTGAATTTATTTTTCTAATAATATCATGCCTGCTAAACGAAAAGGTAAAGTGAGGATTTACCCCACCGAATCCTTACCACCGATGACCCAGCTAGAAATTGACCGATTCCTGTCCGCTTCAGTAAGTCAGGGTACCGAAGAACCCGCTGGGAGCTCCTGTGGAAGAGAACAGGTGGCTCCCTTGGAGGAGGTTTCCCTGAGCCCTGAACAGCGCCAACCTCCAGCACAACGCGAGACCGATGCTGAACCAATTCCAGTGCACACCGATGACGCGGTGGAAGCGTCGGAACAGGAGGGGGGAGAAGCCTCGGAAGAGGAGCGCGCTGCAACGCCTCAGAACGCCGTGGAAGGAGAAACTCCCGGCGAGAGAGGAGAGACTGGGCTTCAGAAAGCCGGAGGAGGGGTGCGAGAGAGGCCTTCTGCAGAAGATCAAGCCCAGAGTACATCTTTACCTGGAGGTGAGTCCGCGGTCAGTTTTACAAGACCGCAGACTATTACATTGGAAAGCATTTGGGAGGTTATGGTGGGTCTGGGGGCCTCCATGAACAGATTGGAAAAGAAGATGGACTCTGTTGCCCAAAATTCTCAATCGAAAATAGAAGAAGTCCAGGAACAGATAACCCAGATGTCAGTTAAAATCGGCGAGGCAGAAAATAAAATAAATACAATACAAGAATTCAATGGAACTATTCTACGAGATCAAATATCTTGCATAAGGAGACTGGAGGCTATGGAAAATAGCTTAAAATACTTAAATATTAGGATTTTGAATTTTCCCAAGGTGGCGGGAGAAATCCCTTTCACTACACTAAAAAGGTTTCTCACCGAGGTTCTCTCTTTTCCGTTTGATAAATTGCCATCCATAAATTGCTGTTATTTTGTTAATAAGAGAACCTCGGCTGGAGGAACAAATGTGGTAAATATTCAAGCTAACCTGACCAGTTTTCTTGAAAATTCAAGTATGGATGTTATAGAGAGGTACTCTCTTGGCATCCTTTATTTATAAGCAAGATGTAAATTCAATTATGAAAATGTATTTTAGGAAATTTCCCTCGACTTACTATGACCAGCCGGTGAAACTATTTCCAGATGTGGCTCAGGCCACACAAACTAGGAGAAGAGAATTTCTTTCCTTTAGACAGAAAACGATTGATTTAGGATTTTCTTTTGTTTTACGGTATCCATGCAAATGCATATTAAAGAGAGGTAATGAAGTATATGTTTTCTATCAATTTGAACAGTTTAAGAAATTTGTGGAGGCCAGGTTACCATCTACTTCCTCCCCAATAGCTACCAATATGTAAGGGTAAGAAATATGAAACTGGAGAATAAAGCTATGTTAATGCCCTGATTTTAATTAATAAGAATAGTTTTTCTAAGTATTCTCTTCCTAAGTTTCTTTACTTGCCTCTTCTGTGTAAGGTCAGTTTCAGGAGAAGACTATTTCCCTGTGAGGGGTCCATTCTTTCAATCTCTCCTTTCCATCAAAGGAAGGAAGAACTTGTAGATATCACAGAGGGCAGAGACTGGCTCTAGCTTACTGCAAGAGAGACAATCATGGAAGGTCTTGCTACTCTTTCAGATTAGATACTTTCTTCTTAGGATTTAAGCACACATGTCCTCTGCTACAGGAGGTCTCCTAGTCTTGGAAGCGAGCTTAGTTTTGAAGAGATCTAGCATCCCTTCTTGAGTTTTCTAGGAAAGCATCTCTGAATTTTCTTCAGGTCAGCTCCTTGATGGCCTTTGGTAATTTTAAAGGAAAGAGTATCTGTCTAGTATGCTCCTTTTTTTGGAGGGTAGTGTTTCACTTCTGTAGAAATTAGACTTTTCTCACTTATGAGTGTGAGAAACTCCGGCGATGCATGCCAGGACAGGAATAGCCACTTCAAATCTGTTATAGGTGTTCTTTAAGATGTTTGTACAAGACCAGTTTCTTCTCAGTTAAGACTGTGGTCTGTTAATGTATCATGTTAAAGCACAGTGCTTTCTAAGGCATTCATTTCACTAGTAATCAAGGAATGGGGCACATTGGCTCATTACAGCAACAGTTTGTAGGTCTCAGAGGGCCAGTGATCCTGCTCTTTGAGAGCACAGGAATCCTCATATGCAGAGTCAGAAGATAATGGTAGGGCAGCTCCCTTGCCTCCATTGCATCCCTGTTCTAAATACCTTGGAGTGGGTGTGCAGGTTGGGAGAGGTTATGCCTTTAACAGTGAACCCTGAGAGCTAAAGTGACTTAATCCCACTGGGTGGAGCTTTGGTACATCCCACTTGTCTGACTGGTCTGGCATGGCTGTTAAGGAAGCTGACATTTTTAAACTTATCTATTAATTTCCTTTCCTTTAGTCCTGCCAGACCAATCCCGAACCCACCCAAGGAAGCCATAGCAAACAAGGGTTCTCAGTCAAGTTAAAAAGAATCTATTAGTGAGTACATTGTTGCCCACTCTGAAGACATCTGGCCTAATTGTGAGCTTAGTGTACGGATTCTTATTCCTAGGTTAATAACCATTGAATGAAGATTTCTTGCTGTATCATGTTTTGGTTGTGATGGTTATTTGGAAATCAAAATGAACAATTGTCTTTGTCTTAGCTTTGACGTACATTACTGAAGAGTTGAAAGCAGCACCAGTTCTTTATAGAGGCAGTGAAATAAGCTTTGAGCTATTTTCTTTTCACTGTATCTGCTGGCAGAAAATAATCCACTTGTCTTGACTGGTCTGATGAGACTAAAGGAAAGGAAATTAACAGGTAAGTTTGTTTCAGCATTAATGTTTACCTAGTACTGTAAACTATCTATTCAGATAATTATTAGCTTTTATAGCTATTATCACAGCACTAACCCTGTTGACCTGTAAAATAGATCACATGCTTACAAGGTCCTTGCTATAGATTTCTTGTAGCTTTAGGTGTTGTGCTTAAGGAGAGTGATTCCTATCTTTTTTGTGACTATCTACTATGACTGGATTGGTCCTTCTGAATAGCATTAAAATGAATGTCCATGCAAAGAGTATGAACTGTTTAAAGGAATTTCGGACACTTACTCAAAGCTGCATAGTTAATAGGAGAAGTGGGATTTTAATCTAGGTCTCCTGGTTGCTCTGCCACAGCGACTGCTTCCTTATTTTACTTAGTTGAAATACTTTGGTGCTGTATGTGTGTGTGTTCAATTTAATGATATGTTTAGCCTTTTGAAAGTGGCTTTACTGTTCATGAGTTAAGTAACCATCTACAGCTAACCTGATGTTTTTTGTAGTGTTGAAACAAATCTGTTTCATATTAGTGAAATTTCATCAGGTAACTTAAGTAATAGGTAATTTGCTTTACTTAGTGTAAATCCCATTTATGTTAGTATAATTAGATAAGTAATGTATAGACAGAGTTTGTGACTTGTGCTTGGGGCATGGCAAATGTGTTTTAAAGTGATTTAAGAATTAAGTAATGCAAGCACTGCAGACTATATCATTTAAACACTCAAATTTTATGGGGAATAAATATGACACTAAATGATAGAAAGGGAATCTATATTATTTCTATCTCCTTTTAAACCATATTTTTGGAGGAATTCTGTGCCACTGCACATCGCAGAATGTGCACAGAATTGCTCTCCCTCATAAGAATTTTATATTCTGCAGAATTTGGGCTGCCTGCCCAAGCTAGTAGGAGTGAAAGCAGTGTGATTTAAATTGCTGGATTCCTCCCTCACCTGTCGCTCTCACCACCCTCGATCAACCTGCCAATCCTTTCCTGCTTTCCTCCACCACTCACAGTTTATCCCAGCATCAGCCAAGAATAACTGATGCCTTCTGGGACCATGCAGCTCTCGGTTTGAGCCGTGCAGTGACTGTACTCTTGCTGGTCTCATGAGGTTGAGACATGTGGCTCCCAGTTACAGAGAGAGCCACACAGTGCCAGAAGACATCAGCTGTTTCAAGAACAATGCTAGGGGAGCTTGCAAGCTGTAGAGGAAGGTGAAAAGGGGCTGGCTGGTTTTTTGAGGGGGTCAGGTTGGAATGATGGGCTGGCTGGTTGGAGGGGAGAAATAGCTTGCAGGTTGATTGGGGGAGTTGAGGGCCTGGCTGGTTCAGTGGGAAGAGAGACCATGGTGGGAGCAAGCTAGGGATGGGGGAGAGTATGTATACGAGGGAAGGTGAGGTGAGACAGGGTGGAGACGGTCTTCTGCTTTATGGTTTGGACCTGTGATTTTTCGGGATTTCAGTTTGGCAATCCACAAAGTCTGAGAGGAACTCTGACTTTTGCAACTGCTGGGATTTCTGGCAACAACTATGGATGTCGCTCTGTTGCCACAATTCACAGCTCCAAGAAGACATTGCCTGCAGCTTGAAGCTTCCTTCAGGCTCCATGGATTTCAAATTAAAACTCCTAAAAACCACTATTAATTAGTACTACAAGGAGGCCTTGCACCAAAATTTGGAAATTACTTTCATATTTAAGAAATAACTTTGTTCTCTATTATAGTTTTAAATTCATTACTACTTGTTTGTGATTCATTGTGGTGTTTTGACAAATGGAATGTGCATAATTTTGCAAAATTTAAAAATATTGTGCATAGAAAATTTTTGGTACAGAATTCACCTAGGAGTAAAACAATTGGGAATTCTGTTGTAGTATTCTCATCAACTGAAAGAATAAACTTATTTTTTGTTTATCATATTCACTTTAGAATGGCAGTACGTCTGATTATTTAACCAAAATATTCAGCATTAAGATGGTGAAAACACTGACTGTTGTTCAGGGGTAGGAAAAGATAGTCTGCAAAGTAGTGTTACAAAGCATTATAAGGAAAATCCCTGATTTATAAATGAATTTTCATAAGTTGCGTGCATAAAAATTAGCACTAGCACACACAAAATAGCACATATGTGAAAACATGCTATTTTCAAAACAACTTGCACATATAAATCGGGGTCCACAAATAACTTTATACATGTAAGAAAGGGGCAAACCAGGGACGGGGCCAGCATTCACACACACAAGTTACTATTGCTATTTTAAAACTTGCCAAAGTGGTGCACATATGTCTTACGTGTATTTACTTTTCTGCTCAGTATGTGGTGTAAGGGATTTAAACATCATTAAAGTGAAAAAATGACTGGGTAGAGGGTCTGGGTGCAATGAGGAGACTTCAGGCTAAAGAGCCAGTAGGGTTTTCATTAGCTGCACATGGACTGGGCGAACTGGTAGACTAACTGGTAAAACTGGTTATTTCATTGCACATGCATGTTATAAAATACCCTGATTTACATGTGTAAAAGTTGTTTTGAGGGAGGGAGTAAAAGCATCAACTTAATGTAATAAAAATCTACACACTTATCCTTGTTTGGCTAAGTGGCACCTTTCCCACTATTTAAACAGACAAATTTGAAATTATTCAGATAAGTTGCAGTACTATTTTCTGATTTATACAGCTAAATTGCAGCAGGCCAACATAGCCAGAGAAGTCTGAAAAGCACTACTTGTTCAACTAAGTAGCACTTTTTGAGCTTATCCGACTATGTGCCGCTATTTAGCCAAATAAATCTGCATTTATCAGATAAGTTCAGACTTGCACAGCTCATGGTTTTTACATACACGAGCATTTGTGCATGCATATGTACTGTTTTTTATAACTTTTCTGCGATGGTTATACCTGATCAAATTTTGGAATCCAAAAATACAGCTAAAAATACTGAGGATTCAATTGAAAATCCCATTTCACTTATTGAATGAAGTAAGTCCTGTCTATACAGCAAACGAATGAAAATTCATTTTTGTTCAATACAAGCACAAAAACAGTTGAGCAGTTTAACACCAAAGAGAACTGTCATTATAATTGTGCCAACTGAGCGTTCTGAAGAGTTCTCATTGGTATAAAATACAGTAGCACCTTTACGTGCACCCATATACATGTGTAAATGGTTACATGCAAACAGTTTTGAAAGTTATCCTCCCTGTGTGAAAGATAGAGAATTTTGATGTGATGCCAATGTACAACCAGAATTTTGGATGTCTGTTTAAAAAAAACAAACCTATTTTACAAACAAGCCAGCTTGCAGTCTATATTTATGAACTGTTCTTTGTGTACAAAAAATGGAAACAGAAACCTGAGTTGACTTTTTATAATAGACATAAACATGTACAAACCTATATTATTTTGTTAAGGTTGGGGAATTACATCAGTTTGTGAAATTTGGAATATAATATAATTCATATTTATACTGAAAAAGAGAACATATTTAGAATTTATTAGCTAAATTTTCAGATAATATAATTATTCTTCCCACAGAAAAGAGATTATTTCAAATACAAGCTGCAAATGAAAGAACAAGAGCCGGAAGAAGAAATAAGTGAAACTATAGAACTAAACAGTTTATGTAAGTCTTCAGAGCCTTACTTTACAAAAAATCCAGGAACAATAGAAGAACTAAATATAAGAGCAGAGACTTCTTGCTTGCGATCTGAATTACATCTTCAGCACAATGAACCTACTTTAAAATTGGCATCATTTGCGAGCATAGAAAATGGTATGTTTTCCTCATCACTGGAAAATCTCTTAAATAGTTCAACCACACCTATGGAATGTACTAAATCTGATCACTTTTTGGAATCCAAAAATACAGCTAATATTACTGAAGATTCAATTGAAAATCCCATTTCACTCCTTGAAGTCAGTTCTATGGATATACAGCAAACCAATAAAAATTCAGTTTTGTTCAATACAAGCACAAAGACAATTGAGCAGTTTAACACCAAAGAAAACTCTGTCATTACTATCATTGTGCCAACAGAGTTCTCTGAAGAGCCTTCATTGGTAGCCAGCTCAATAGCATCCCCGCAACAGCAGCTGGTAAAATTAGAAAATGCTGAATTCAAAGAATCCATTTGGAAAGACATGGACAGTGGAGCTGAAGTATTACAAACGGAACATTCATATTGCAGACACTATATTTACCGGGACCACCTCTGGCAAAAAATTGCCAAGTTGCATTCTAAAATAACAGTTCTGGAAGTACAAGAAAGAAAAACTTTATCTAGGCTCAAATCACTTGAAGCACTTATTGGACAGCTCAAACAGGAAAATCTGCTGTCAGAGGAGAAGCTTAGAATAGTGAAAAACTGCTTCACAACGTTTTGAAGTTACTATGTTATAATACAAATTTAAGGGTAGATTTTCAACCACCCGCGCACATAAATCCTGGCATTTACGCGCATGGCCGGGCCTTGAGTGCGTTGGGCGAATTTTCAAAGAGTACCGGCGATGCACGTCAATACCGGTATGCAAATAAGTGCCAGGCCTCTTCGAAGGGGCGGGCCGGGGGCATGTTCTGGGAGGGGCAGGGGGCAGGCCGGGACAGCGCCATTGTTCACTGTCCCGAAGACCTGGCTGTTGGCACGCGTAACTTACTTCAGCTCCTGAACTGAAGTAAGTTGTGAAATGGAAAAAAAAGAAAAAGGTAGGGTTTAGGGGGTGGAGAGGGAAAGGGAGGTTGGGAAGGAACTGGGGAAGGCCAGAATGAGTCACCGCACGAAAATTGCAGAAGGGCCGCCCGCACATACGCACACAGGTTATAAAATCTGGCACATGCACATGGCCCACTGACTTTCCACCATGTGCGCACCGGCACACACATGGTAGAAAATCTGTGCATTTGTGTGTGCGCACAAAGTGGAAAATCTACCCCATAATGGGTACTGCTTGTAGTAGTCATTTTGCAGCTTTCTTTTGAATTATTATGGTATTATGTATGTCATATTTTTAATACAAATAAGCAATTTCAAGAGTTTTCATAATTTCTGTACACAAGTAACGTATTATAAATATTTCATTCCATAATGTTGTCACTTTAATGATAATTTAATGTGTAGTCTAAATTTCAGTGAAGTAAAGTCTTAGCTAATGACCAGTGGCCAAAATGAAGAGCACAACAAAATTGAACAGAGAAAGCACCAAACTAAAAAAAAAATGGAGATAATTTCACTAACAACCTTGAAACTTAAAAAGTAACTTGTAGGATTAACAAACGCTATGCTGATAGTTACTCGGATACAAGTTATTGTAGTTCTTTGGGCTGTGTAGAGCAGAGAGAGAAAGTGAGAGACATATTCAACTAGCAGATTGAGAAGTGAAATCACATTCTTAAAATCTGAAATAGTGGCATGGCTGCTATGGTAGTCCACTGGGATACATAGAAATAAAGAACAAATATGTTGTAAATGGTATGATGAGTTTTTCCAATAAAAGGTATTTGTGAATAACTTTTAAGGGTTATACCTCTGTCTATGCATTGTCCTGTGGAAAGAGGTATTGTGTTTGAAAGCTATTAGCTTTCTATTAATCCGTTTTATTGTTCATTTTATTTGCATTGAATAATTTTTATGAATTGTTATCCGCCATGAACATGTTATTGGTACTATGATGGGCTAGAAGTCCCTGTAAATAAATAGTTGCAAATAGTCCAGTAAAAAGGTACTACGTGCCACTTATTAGTTCTTTATTTTTACATTAAAATGTAAAAAATTTACATTGTTTATAAAGTAGCTGTTTGGGCTTACTTTATTGACTACATTGTCTTTCACAAAAGAAATTACATTTCCAGTGGTTCAAAAGTATTGCATAACACGGTTGACAAATTAAAACTCCAAATTTTTTTTTATTTTATTACTCATTTATACATAAAGCACATAATCAATACTTTGTAAACACAATTATATTGGTTAAGATAAGTAAAGCAAATGTGTTCATAAAAAAATTAACATAGTAACATCACTTTGATACAAAACCATTCTAATAAAGAAACAAAATGCCAGAGAAGCAAAAAGTAAGAAGAGGAGCATTAAACTGAATAAGGAAAGGGCCATAGCATGGATACACTCCCTAGTACTAACAAATCAAGACTATTGGTCTACATTGGGATTTGAGAAGAAATTAAATTCTTCCTAGCATCAATAAATAACCTGAGCTGCTTAGGAGAGAAAAAGACATAATTATTGGAAAGATATTTAATGTGACATTTACATGGATTACGTAACATAAAGGAAGCTCCTAATGCTAACACCTCTTGTCGTAATACTAAAAAAGCTCTACTACTCTCCTATTTCATTCGTGATAAATCTAGAAATATACAAACTTTCTGGCCATGAAATTCACAGTTAACTTTACTTAAGTGTCTATATTTTTGTAATTTTAAGTCACTATCAAATACAAAAGAAACAAAGTAGAAAACTCTATTTCATATCCAGAAGTTTCAAGAAACTGGATTACATTAAAAGGACTAGAACAAGAAGAAATTGGTAGAAAATATGCCTTATTTATAGATGGTATTTCTTCAGAAGGAAATTGTAAGATATCCTGAAAATATCTCTTCAAAGTCATAGGCAGTTAACCAAATATTTTAGGAAAATTAGGAAAATGTAAATTTAAATGTCTAGATGAATTTTCAAGGTATTCCACCCTTCTAGAGAGCAAACTTCGTTCCTGAATTAAATGAGCCTGAGTTACTGCCATAGTATCCATTTTTTTCTTGAAGAGAAACAATCTTAGCAGCATGCTCAATTATTTTTAAATCATGCAGAGAGACCAAAGGGTCTAATTTGGCAGAAAAAGAATCAAGCTTTGAAGAAACTGTAGATAAATCTTGACCAAAACGTGAAGCCAAATCCCAGATAGAGTCCAATGTTACCTCAGCCAGTTTTTCAGGGGGGTTTAGGATGCCCCCTTCCCCGTTACCGAAGAAACAGGAAAATTCAGCACAGGAGCTGAAGAAATCATGCCTATTCCTGAATTCTGAATAGGCATTTGCTGACGAGAAGCAGGTTTGGGGAAGATTACTACCCTGCCCTTCAAAGTTGAAACTACAGATGCCGACTGCTTGCCGACAACACCCCCCACCCCCCACCCCCCGCGCAGCAAGGGAGCAAGCATGTCATCGTTTGGCGCCGCTGCGATTGGGGAAAAGTCGCATCTGCACCAGCGGGGGGAGTCTTGAACATGGGGGCTGAGAGAGAAACTTCTCCTCCCAGGGAGACCAGCACTTCTCCACAGAGACTCCCAGTTGGGACCAAACCACCCAGACCCACGGGAGTGGGAGAGGCGAAAGAGGTGATCAAATGCTGCCGTTTTAAGGTACTGGGATTCAGGGGGGGGGGGGGAATCCTGTTTATGGGCATTTTAAAATTCTAAATGGGGGAAAAAACCTGAATTTTGGCAAAGTAATTAAGAAATTTCACATACGTAAGATTGTACAATGACTTTTATGGATTATTTTGCAAATGTGGACAATTAAGAATTGGAGTGGATGTTGTCATTGCTGGCATGTTTCCAAAGTTCCTCATGGAGATGCTAAAAGAATTTTAGAATTAATACTGACTTTCAGTTTACAGCAATTTGCTGTTTTTATTTACATTCCACTTCAGGCATTTATAAGCATATTCAAAAAATGGACTTGGAGGGTGGTTGTTCACTCTGCAGCAGAGAGCAATGTGGTACAGAGAATCCATATCCCATCTAGCATCTGGTGAGGGAGTAGCCACCACAGTGGTGATTTGTACCAGCCTACCAGCCAGTACCCTTTCTTCCAGCCACGGGCCTGGCAAGCAGCACCTGGGCAGTATGTCTGGGAGGTGGTAGAGACAGCAGGGTACACTGAGGACGCTTAAAAGCAGAGATGTGGAATAGACAATTTTCCCCTATTTTATTTTGCTGTAAAAAATGTTCCATTTTAAAAATTTGTTTTTGCAGAAAATTCATTAGCAACAGTGAATGGGTTGAAATGCAATATTAGGTAACCTTGGCAATTTCAAACTTGTAATTAATAGTTTTTAGCTGATTATCCCTAGGAAGTGAGATGATTTTTTTTTTTTAATTATTGATTGGTAAACAGGAAAGTAAATATACTTGCATAATCCAAACTGAAAATAAAGTTAAAAAGTCTCCTAACTGGCTGTGCCAGTCAAATCAAAACTATAATTCTTATTTCATCTCAGACTGCAAATGAAAGCAAAGCTAAAATTGTGATTAATTTTTGTTTCACGTTCAAGTACAGCAGACACTCAGAACAGTATCTTTTCTTTTACAGTGATGGGAAAATTGCCAGTTTTCCATAATATCTGTTAGCTTTTTAGTGCTTTTGGCTTTAAGTAATTCCAATAATGCCTGTCAGAACAAAATTAGTGTATGGCATTATTGTATTGAAGTTCAGGCCATGAAAGAAAGTTGGTAGATGCAAATATTGGGCCTGATATTCAGCGCTGGCCAGGTAAGTAATGTATAGGGTCATTCATCAAAATGTGTTATGGTGTTAACACATTAATGCATGTGTTAATGCATTAACACATGCGATAATAATGCTAGCGCATGGTGCAAATGCAAATTTTTGGAAGGGGTGGGATCAGGGAGGAATTTGGACGGAATTTATGAAAATGAGGGACAATATCACACCGTGCAGAAATAACTACCCTTTTCCTGGAGTTAAGCTGTGCAATATGCCCGAAAATGGCCATAACACAATTCGCGATAAACTTTTAGAATTACATTTTGGCCATTTCTGGGCTTGGGAGGGGAGAAGGGGAGTGGAGTACAGAGAGAGATCACAGTGTGCAATTATTTATATCTCTATAAGAGGGCCATCTAATGGCTCGAGGTGAGGTGTTGTGGTGGTTTAGGATTTAGGGGCCAGTTTCTCATGTAGAGTGAGACGTACAAACAGCACAGCACACCTCAGTGAAGGTTTGACATCATTTGAAGTGAGGAAAATTTCACAAAGATGAAATTTTGTATTATGTTATCTTGCCCTAGCTTGATGGTACTCTGTTAATAGAGTCCATCAAGCTAAGGTGAGAGAGCATAGTAGAAATGTCATCTTTGTGAGACTTTCCTCACTCCAAATGAAGTAAAATCTGCTAGTTCAGCTGAAAGGCAGCGGGTGCAGGAGGCTGAGTGCGACGGTGACGACAGATGCCTCTCTCCCCGCAGCTGGAGGCCATCTCTACTCAGCCCGTAAGCGCTGAGTTCAGGTAAGGTTTAAAAAAAAAAAAAAAAAAGAAAGTTTTACCTGAATCAGACAGTTTAAAGGGGTTTCAGGACTTCCTCTGGTCTCCGTTCTCTGCGCTCCATGCTGACGTTCGTTCCTGCTCCCCTTGGAATTGGGGAACTGGGCAGCCTGGCAGCATGAGGCCCCCCCCCCCCCCCCCCGGCCTGCAAGGAAAAGGCCTATGGCGGCTGTTTCCGCACGCTCTTTTGCGTGTACTGCTGCCCTCTATAGGCCGTCTGGGTGCACAGTGGGTCAGCTCTGAGCACGTGTCATGCGCTCATTTTTTGGGCGCGCTTTTTACGCACACAAACCTTTTTACACGCTTAACATGGTGCACAGGTTGTGCATGTGCCTTGCTGTGCTTTCTACATCCCCTAGTTTTTCCCTTCCAGCTAACGAATCCTTGGGAAAGTTAGTTTTTCTGAAGTCTAGGATCCTCAACTTAGAATGAACATTCATCTCTTGCATCCTAATATGGTCATCCACTGCAACATCTGAAATACTGTTCTTGTTGGTAAGCACCAGGTCTAATATTGGCTCCTCGTGTTCCTGTTACCAGTTGACAGAACAGTTCTCCTTGTAGAGAATCCAAGATTTCTCTGCTTCTAGAAGATACTGCAGTTGGGATGTCCAAATCAACATCTGGAAGACTGAAATGCCCTAGCATCACCTCCCCTTTCACAACAATCCTGTGAATATTCTCCATTGTATCTCTGTCCATCTCCTCTGTGTCTGATGGGGTTCTGTATATTATACTAGTATAAATAGAATTTCCATTCCCTCTTTCCAGATTAACCCACAGTTCTGCTTCTTTACCTTGTAAGCTCAGTGATGCTTTTGCTTTAATACTGTTCTTTA
This sequence comes from Rhinatrema bivittatum, assembly GCF_901001135.1. NCBI lineage: Eukaryota > Metazoa > Chordata > Amphibia > Gymnophiona > Rhinatrematidae > Rhinatrema > Rhinatrema bivittatum. The sequence continues at coordinate 103,517,336 of NC_042623.1, forward strand.
TATATATATTGCCATATCTCCTAGCTTCCTTCCTAACCGATCCTTCCTGAATAGATTGTAGTCATATATAACTATACCCCAGTCAAGTTTTTCCATGTACCAGGTCTCCATGAAAGCTACTATATCTAAATCAGCTTTTTACATGACGGATTATAGATCAGGGACTTTATTCCCCTTATTATGAACGCAGGAGATCCATCTGCCATGGAATTCATTGGAAGGTTTCACTGCTCGAGGCTGAGCAAAAGACTCTGGTCAAAAGAAGACAAGGGCTCAGCTTCCTCCGCCTCTTGACATCCTCAAGGACCTGTCCTCAGAATCAGCTGGTAAGCACATCACACAGGAATCAATTGGGCCAGAACCACAGGGCTCAGAGGATAGATTCATGGTTTTCTGTTTAATTTATTCACCTTTGCAAGGCAAGTAATAATAAGAAGAAAATTTTTCTGTGGATGGTTGGGAATTCCTCCCTTGTGGTGCCCATCGATATTGTGTTTAAAAAAAAAAAACATGATCTTCAACATTTTTGGACCCAGGAGCTACCATTAGTCTGAATATGCATTATAAACAGAGCCAGTCTTTAATTTTTACTGTATATGTATATGACAGTAGTGCTATTGGTGCAACCCACCTTAGGCCAGGCTGTGACCCAGTTGTGGATCACAATTCTCCAGTTGAAAATCAGTCTTCTAAACATAGTCCAGAGTTGCTTTAACAACTTTTATTTATGTAAAACATTTTTATCCTGCTTTTCTGCTTGCACTAAGCAACCAAAGGCGATGTAGGCTTAACACACTTTTTTAATTTTTTTTATTTATCTATTTTAGATTTACCTCACAATTTTTCATTGGTATCTCAAGGTGAGTTACTTTCAGGCACAGTAGTTTCCCTGTCCCCAAAGGCCTTAAAGTATAAATGGGTTATTTACTAAAGGTGTTCTCCCATTTTCAGTCTGAGAAAAATGCTTTGTAAATAGGATCCTAAGTTTGTACCTGAGGCAGTAGAGAGTGAAGTGACTTACTCAAGGTTACAAGGACCATCAGCAGGATATGAGCCCTGGTTTGCATCCTGCTACTCTAACCACTAGACAACTACTATTTCAGCCAATCCTTATGCTCTACAGTCCCAGAAGAACTGATCTGCAGGTTGAGCAGCAGAGTATTCTTCCAGGTAGGGAGGAGGGAAACGAGCTTACCTGATGCTGCTGCTTCTGATGGATGAAACCAGACTAGAACAGGCATCATTCAAAAATGGAAAACCCAGCATGCTGTCTTTGAGAATGGTCAGTCCAGGACATAACTACCAGCAGATCCCATAAGTAAGTAATAGAGCAGACATATGCAACCCTAAGGTCTTACTTTCTATCAGATGAGAGCTTTGAAAGCATTATTACATTTTGGTTATTTCCCCCACCTTAAGAACCAGGCATCCTTACCTTCTATCAGTTGTCACATATGGCAAAATTCATTCATTCATACAGACAACTTATACTTGTAAGAAGATTCTCTAAGATATTTTTAAGAGGTAAATACTGTATAAGGTTTAGAAGACAAATGGAAAGGGTATTACTTGAAATCATAGGCATGCTTCGTTGTCAGCAAGCTAGGTTTTTTTGAAAATGGATTGCAGTGTTGGCCAGGCACTCATCTTGCAGTCTTATCAACAGCTTTTGGCAGCTTAAGAGAGTTTTTTTCAACCAGCACATCATGGCAGAAATTTGTTCCTATTTACCCAGTGCACATAACATTTGTTTTGCAGTCTTAATTGCCTGTTTTCCCCCAAGGCTGATGTTGCTGAGTGAGGTAACAGTTACATAATATTGTGCTAGCAGAAGGTTAAAGCTAGGTAACTGCTTGCTTTTCAGTATGTCTCGAATGTGAAAAATCCTAAATACTTTCTGATTCAGTTGCAGGTTTTCAGCTAGACATGTATGTTCATATGAGATGCAATATACCCAGATTATTTTTTTACCTCTAAAAAGCCAGTATCAGAAAACGGTCAAATAGTATCTGTCAGAAAAGCAGTTGTTTAACTGAAAAAGAAGATACTTGTAATTCAGACTGCACAGAAGAGTCACCCAGACACTCCTTTCAATACCCTTCAGTCCTTGAGGGCTCTCATCTGATAGAAAGTAAGACCTTAGGGTTGTATATGTCTGCTTTGTTACTTACTTATGGGATCTGCCAGTACTTGTGTCCTTGAGGGCTGATTCACCTGTATACGTATGTGATTTCATCTTCTGGAACTCTCAAACCTGAATATATTTGCTGCTCCTTCTTCAGCTGGAAATAATGCAATGCAGCTTTCATTCCTATCAACAGTTGCTGTTTTAACATGTAAAAGAAACTTTTCTAAGTTGGGGGGAAAATAGGAAATATTAGATGATGGCAGAAAAAGACCAATTAGCCCTTCCCATCTGCCCAGTTATTCTTGTCCACACTGCAAAATATATCCCAACTGCTAGCTGTAGAATCTTGACCAAGTCAGTTTTTATTTGCTACTTTATTGGTTCTCTGTTATCATAGGGGCCAATGTAATCTGCCCTGAGCAGGTTTTTCTGTTACAATTACATGTCTGAGTAAGGTTATTATGAGTTTAGAGCTACAAAGCCTGCAGTATGCTTAGCGTGGGGACACGCAAATCACATGTAAAAGAGGAAATTAGTTATTACAGGACAATGTGCATTTGTTTATCACGAATTAAGCAATTTCAACGAAATCACCTAATTCGTCCTGGTTCGGGGGACCCGAACCCCCGAAACGGATTTTCCCCGAACTTCGGGAAAAATGTGTTTTTTGGGGGGAGGGGGGCACATTTAAAAAAAAACAAACAAACCACCCCAACCCTTCAAACTTACTTTATTACAAACCTCCCCCCCACCAGACCGATCTCTCCCCAAGACTTGGCCCTGGAGGTCCAGTGGGGTCCCGAGAGCGATCTCTCCCTCTCGGGCTGTCTGGCCATCAGGCCTGCCAGGAATCAAAATGGCACCGGTGGCCCTTTGCCCTTACCATGTGACAGGGGCTACGGTGCCATTGGTCGGCCCCTGTCACATGGTAGGAGAAATGGATGGCTGGCGCCATCTTAGAAAATGGCATGGGCCATCCATTGCTCCTTCCATGTGACAGGGGCCGACCAATGGCACCGGTAGCTCCTATCACGTGGTAAGGGCCACGGCACCATTTTGATTCCTGGCAGGCAAGACGGCCCGAGAGGGAGAGATCACTCACGGGACCCCGCTGGACCACCAGGGCTTTTAGTAAGTCTTGGGGAGGGATCGGGATGGTGGGGGGGGGGGGGGTTTATAATAAAGTAAATTTGAAGGGTTGGGGTAGTTTTTTTTTCAATTCGTTTTTTTCCCGATCCGTTTTGCCGAAAAACAACCCGCGGGAAAACACATTTTTCCCATGAAGCGCCCGAACCAAAACCCGACCAGACACAGAAAAACAAAGCTCATCTCTAATGTAGAGAGCCACTTTTTTTAAACACACGAAATCTAATGCCTAGGTCAGGACAGAAGTAAAAGTTAACTCACATTTCTGGTCACTGTTTTGGTCCATTTTGGTGCCGTGTGCAGATGCTTCTCTCTTTTCTGTTACATATATATATTTTTTTTATGCATTGGTACATTTTGTGGGTAAGATGAAGAATTAGAGCAGTAGAAGCTTTAGAACAAAGAAGAGCGAGAAAGAAGATGCTTTATCGCTGAATAAGAAAGGAGGTTCCAAGAGGAGCAGGCTGTCCTGGCTCAAGCTGTTTGCAAAACTGCACATAGGCAGCAGATATTTTGCCTGGCGTTACCAAAGACAGAGATGGTGTAGACATTACAGAGTGAGCTCCGTGGCAATTCTTTCTTTCTATGAAGAAATCAGAGATGATATTGATCCTCTAATCTAACCAATGGTGGACATGCCATTCCAGGCTCGGTACCTTGCATTTTTTGCCATTGGTTCTTCTGGAAAGAGCTGGTATGGATCAGTTAATGTTTTCAAGGCATTTCAGCCAGGTATTAAGAGCCATGATGAAATGGCTCAGAAAGTGCATCAGGTACCTACAGCAGTTTACAGAGTGGCAGGAGACGAAGCATACTTTCTTTGATATAGCTGGCATGCCAAATGTAATGGGTGCAATTGATTGTACCTTTTGTTATTCTCAACCCCCCCCCCCCCCCCACCCCCACACACACGAGAGAAATGGCATACAGTAAGAGGAGGTATTTCCACACTCTGAATGTACAAGTTGTGTGTAATGCACATATGAAGATCCTTAGTGTTGTCTCCAAGTTTTCTGGAAGCAGTCATGGCTCCTTCATTCTTGCGCAGTCTCGAAATTTCACTGAAGTGAAATATGGCGAAGGCTGGCTGCTCAGTAAGTTTGAAATAGAAGTAAAAGCATAAGCTAAAATGTCAAAATATAAGTTCTCTGGGATGGGTACCAAAACTGAAACAGTGCACACTTTCTGGTGCATCTGTCAAAAGCATATACTATTCTTCTATATAATCAAATGTTAGTTGTCTGTGATGGGTACTGAAAGTGTTGGCTGAACTATATTGTGGGTAGCAATAGGTTGACAGCACTATTTATTTTGGTGCCTTGCATGCAGCAAGATTTATTCTATTTCCAGTTTTTTGCTGGAGATGCTGGTTACAGCTGCAAGGCATGGTTTCTCACACCCCTTTCTGCACCATGTATGGCAGCAGAAATCTGCTATAATGAGGCACACACAAGAACCAGGATTTTTTTTTTTTTAAGTCAGTTCCTCAGCCTTGACTTCTCTGGAGAAGTGCACCCTGTCTGTCAAGTCCCATTCTCTCCACTGCCATGAATACCTACTCTGCTCTTTCATAAATCTAAATACAAAATGGGACAAAAAGACTAACCATCAGATGCACTCTAAAGATTCAATCAAGAACACAGACAAAGACAAAAAGATGGTGAAACAGCAAGAGAAAAACAAGCAGTACAAATGACATGACTCAGCAATTGCAAGGCACCAATCAAGGTTAACCAACTGACACCAAGAAAACCTCCAATGCCTAGTCCAGAGCTCACCAAACACCACCCAGCACTGATAAAATGGCCTTGGAAGAGGCTACAGACTTTATCACCAACCTCCCTTCTTCAGCAGGTAATATCACTATTTGGATAATGGTGGACAGATTTTCCAAGATGGCCCAATTTGTTCCACTGCCTGGACTACCCTCAGCACCAGAGCTGGCCAGGCTATTTGTATAACATATCTTCTGGTTGCACAGACTTCCCCCACCATATCCTCTCGTAGCGAGGAGTCCAGTCTGTTGCACACTAGTGGCAGGGCCTGTGCAAAAAATTTTGGATTGTGTTGGATTTCTAGTTAGCCTACCACCCCAGACTAATGGACAGTCAGAGTGCACAAACCAGTTGTTATCGCTCTCCTCCAGGAGAGGGAGGAGTCAACAATCTGTTATCACTCTCCTCCTCCAGAGGGGAGGAGTCAGCGCTCTGTTGTCACTCACACCGCCAGGAGGACAGAGAGAGCAATCTGTTCTGTTCTCCTGAAAGGGAGAAGAGTAATGATATGACATGACCTGCTCCTCCAGGAAAGGAGGTAGCAGTCTATTACCAGTCTGTTAGGGAGTAGCAATCTGTTACGGATCAACTCTCCGAAGAAGAGGGGTTGACAATCTGGTATAATGATACTCTTTGCTACTGAGATAGCAATCTATCATGCCCCCCCGCTACGGAGTAGCAATATATATATAAGCTGCTGGCAAGAGAAGTAGCTGTCTATATAACACTTCCGTGAGCGGAGTTAGTGGTCTGTAGTGGTTGGCTCCCACAGAGTGACAATAGTGAAAGGAATGACCACTTGGAGGAAATGGTGAATCCCTGGGTCGATGGCAGATGACAGCGCCCTCAGGAGGAGATCCTGAGAGGAACCACCGGCTAGGCTAGAATATGAGATAAACACAATAGTTCTTTATTAGTCTGGAAGCTGGACCACCAGAGGTGGCAGTAGTGAGTCGCTTAGTCCTTCTGATACTTGTATATAATCTCTGGATCGCTGAGCTGTAGAGAGAGACTAGAAGTAGTGAGTAGACAGGGTATACTGGATACAAGATGGTACACTCACAATAGTAGATGTCTGCAATGGTCTCTATGCCACAGAGAGTCTTCAGTATATTCAAGAACAGGAGCCATAGGTGAGCACTGGTTCCCACAAACAGTCTATAATAAGAACTCACAATAGCTGTATATGAAATGGCTTCTAAAGTAGAAGAGAGTCTGTAAAAGATTCTAGGAACTTGGGCCCTCATGGAGCGAGTACCGGTTCCCATCCGCAATCTTTCCAATATAACTCTTGATCTCTGTACCTGCGATAACATCTTGGATGGAAGGGAGTCTTCAGAGCTGTAGGAATGTAGGCCCTCTTGGAGTGAGTACCGATTCCTATGTAATAGAACTCACTGTGTTCACGTCCACGATTCCTTCCAGACAATGAGGAGTCTTTCAAGTGTTCTGGCAATCTGAAATCAAGAAGAGAGAGCGGAGCCCTCGTGGAGCGGGTACTCCTGGTAAGTTTGAAAAGGCCGAGCAGTGGGGAAGGCTTCCCCTTGCTGACTCGGATCGTTGTTGCAAGTATCATGGACTGCCGAAGCAAGTCCTGTTGGATTTCCTTGCTAACTCGGTAGTGGTTAGCAAACAAAGACCTTTTAAAGTATAAATGGATGATGTCACTATGGGGGGACGCCCCCGAGGTTTGCGCCCTCACTGGTACAAGTCTGGAGCGCACGCATGCGCCCTTACATCATCGGAAGCATGGCGGATGCATAGCGTCAGGCCAGCCTGGGAGAACCGGGACTAAGGAGGCAGAGAGAAGCTATGGCCGCATCTGCCCATCAGAGCCGAAGGGAGTCGCATACAAGTAGAGAGGATAGAGCGAGGGGCGAGAAGAGGCACGAACGCAACACCAGTCACTCAAATACTTCCTGGGCTCCTATGTAAACCAGTGCCAAGACAACTGGTTTTTCCTGCTTCCCTGAGTGGAGGCCTGTTACAACAACCACGTCAATAAATCTACTAGTTCCTCTCCTTTCTGCTTAGTCTATGGACAGCATCCCAGATACCCATGCTGTTGGCTGTCTCCATAGTTGTCCAGTGGCCAACTTAAAGGGTCAGGAGTTAATCGACCTCTGGCAATCAACATACCAACTTTTGGAAGAAGCTGCAGTCTGTTTAAATGTACAAGCAGACAAGAAATGGCAGCTGGCACCCCAAATCCAACGAGGGGACTTGGTCTGGCTAAGTAACCAGAATTTGAGACTCCATATGCCATCCCTTCAGTTTGCTCCACGGTTCATTGGACCTTTCCTGGTGACACTCTTAAGTGGGGAGCATAGCCTATAAGTTGAAACTAGGGATGTGCAATCATTTTTCCCCGAATTAGGAATGGTTCGGGAGAACTGAAAAATGATTGAATTTTTCCGAAATATTGGAAAAAAATTCATTTTCAAGTTAGTGCACGCTAACTCCCGATAGCGTGCACTAATGTAAAAATGGGGGCACCTGAAAAAAAATACCCAAACCACGGGAAAAACGAAATTCCCGCAGGGGTGCCCTGAAACGAAGCCTGACATGATATACCAACCCGAAGCACATCTCTAGTTGAAACTACCCTCCATGCTCTATATTCATGATGTGTTCCATGTCTACCTTCCAAAGTTGGCTGTGTTGTCATGGCCTTTGTGACCTCCCCCTTGACCTTCTGACATCTTCGTGGAAGAAGATACCCAGTATGAGGTAGCCAAAATTCTAGACTTAGGAGAGTAAGAAATAAGCTCCAGTATCTCATAGCCTGGAAGGACTATGGGCCCAAGGGGAACTCATGGGAGCCAGCCTCCAACCTGTGAGCTCCTCAATCCAGGAATTTCATCAGTGGTTCACCAAGAAATCCAAGCTCAGAAACTTGGAGAGGGGGCTTTGGAAGAGGGGTGCTGTTAGAAGCCACAGTGCCCAGCTGCTTCTCCCCAGCCTTCCAACTTACTGGCATCCAGCTCCTCCTTCCCACCAGAATGCCACCATAATGCGCACATGGCTGAGCTTACAGCAGGAACCCACTGGCAGTTGCCTTAGGTGTGTGTATGCCCAAGTATGTGCATAATATATGCACCTAGGTGGGAAACTATTGCAGTCATCCTTGGATGACATCACCTGCCTCTAGCTTTTTAAATCTACTGAGCCCTGTATTCCTTGCCTTGGTAACAGTTCTCCTAGGTGATCTGTTCCTTGGTGCATGTTGTTTTAGCTTGCATTGTCTACCCTTGTTCCTGGTTCTTGGTTTCTATATTCCTGCTTCCTTTTGTGTTCCCTGCCTGGTCCGGTTCCTCCGTGTTGTGGTCAGTCCCTGTTCTTGTCTTGTTCTGTTTTCCTGGGCTTGACTTCCTGCTATTGACCTCAGCCTGTTCTCTGACACTTTTGATGGCCGCTTAGACCCGACCCTCTGCTTTGGTCCTGATCTTTGTCTCCTGCCTGCCCTGACCTCTGACATGTCTCCTGGATCTTCATTTGTCAGCACTTGCCCTGACCTCTGGCCTGTTTCCTGGATCTTCGTTTGTTTGCTGCCTGCCTCAACCTTCACTTTGACTTGGACTCTCATACTTGCTACTGTCTCCGGGACCCTCCTAAGACTTGCTGGCCATCAGAACCTAAGGGCTCAGCCTGTGGGGAAGACATTGATAAAGGCAAAGCTCTTGTTAGTCTCACTCGGGGTACATCCATCAGCTGTTGGTGTGAGCATACAGGCTTGCTCGTTTAGTAGTGCCAACCACACTATAGCATAAGGGTCCACTTTTCCAGCAAGAGCAGAGACTCATTCCTTTACTACCTGGCTTCCAAAACATTTTGATCACAAAATTACCTACTTCTGAGCCATTTCTAACCAACATTTTTATATATATATATATCTTGTACCTCTAGTGCTTAACTTACTACTTAACTATATATAATCATTTTTCTATACCCAACTTACAACTTTATTGCCACCCAATGCCCAAATTACTCCACTTCTATCTTTTTTTTTTAACTTATGTTGCTATTAATTGACCACCCCACAAAAAATGTTTGTATCTGCTCCCTAAAACTAATGAATTTGTATCATAAGGTTATTGGTTAAATCAGATAATCTACTGTAAGTTATCCATACCAGATTTTCCTACAGTAACTTTTCGTGGACATCATTTCAGATGCTACTCACCCTGAGCCATTTCATTCGCTGGCCATTGGCCAGGCCCTGTCACATGGTAGGAGTAATGGACAGCCGGCGCCATCTTTAAAAATGGCGCGGGCCATCCAGTGCCTACCATATGACAGGGGCCGGCCAATGGCACAGATACCCTGTCACATGGTAAGGGCAAAGGGCCATCGGCGCCATTTTGATTAGTGGCAGCCGACGGCCCGAGAGCGGGAGATGACTCCCGGGACCCCCACTGGACCCCCAGGTACTTGTAAAAGGTTTTGGGGGGGGGTTTGGGAGGGTGGGGGAAGCTAAGGGAACAGTTTTAAAGGGTTGGGGTGGGTTTAGGGATTGTTTTGGTGTGCTGTTTTTCCTGCCCTCCCCCAAAACGATAAGAGAACCCCAGGAACAAAATCATGGGGTTCTCTTATCGGGAGCCCCCGATTTCTGATGATTTTGAAAATATCGTCCGAAGCCCGATTCACATCCCTATTATCAGCCATAGTCCAGCTTTCTGTGGCAAAATCCCTTCATAATTCAGGATGGAGCACTGCTTTGTACTTTTTCCTATCAAGTCTTACTAGTGAAAGATGCCTCCGCAAATGGATGGGCACTCACATGGGGTCACTCTGATTCCAAGGTACCTGATCTCATGAGAAGAGCCACTTTCAGATCAATCTATTGGAATTAAGAGTGAGCAGATGCACTCTATCAATGTTCATGCATCTTGTTCGAGGGAAGAGCATCTTAATTCAAAATAGACAACCAGGTTGCTATGCTTTATGTCAGCATACAGGGATGCAAAGAACCATGGCCTCTTTGCAAGAAAGTGTTAAAGGTTTGGGAGTGTGCAACAAGACAATGGCCTGACGGATATCCCTCCTATCTTCCAGGAATCTCCATCAGACTGGTATATCGTCTTAGCAGAATAATCCAACTACACGAGTGTTTCTTGCAATTCTCGACAGCCAGTGAACTAGTCGAATTAGGGGGTTGGTTATTGATTGGAATTGGAGCAGAACTGAAAACTAGATCTAATTTCTGCAGTTCTATTCACTGATTTCAGACTGGTCAGGAAGCTTTTTTCCTTGATTGGGGAACACGTCCCATGTGCATTTTTCTATCAATATTACTGATTGCTAGAACAGTGTAACACCTGCTGCAAATCTATGCTTGCTTGATTCTTATAGCTCCAGCATGGCCCAGAAAGATATGCTTTGCATATCTTTCCAGCAGTTTCCCCATATATCTGGGGACAAAACCTACGTTCACAGAGGACAAAAAAAGCTCCATCAAACCTTCCATGCTTGGATGTTGAATGTTCAGTAATTGTTTATCTCTTTGCCTTGAGCGATCTAGAATATTTTGGTTCCAGCTAGAAAACTCTGCCTTCAAGCATTCCCAATGGTGCCAACATAAATCCTTTTTCTTATGAGCTCAAGCACTTGATAATGTCACAGAAAATGAGCCCTTCTGAGTGGTATGGTTGACACAGCTTCACAAGTGAATTTGTTAGGCCCACGCTGACAGCGGACAGATGTGCTCAGGCTGGGACAAGGTCGAGCTTCACCTATTCCAGCCATGTTCCCCACGAATTGAGCCTTTAGGTTCAGGGGTCCGCAGGACTTAGGCATGGGTCCCGTAAGGAGTAGTCATACGAAGTCAGGAAGTGGGCCAAGATAAGGGCAGGTGGTGGTCAGGGCTAGTGGAAATAAGACAGAGTTAGAATCCAGACTGTCAGAGAGCAATAGAAAGGAAAGACAAGGGCAAGAATAGGCAAGACACAAACTGGAGCAAACAAGGACAGGCAAGACACGGTCAGGAATAAGGCAAGAAGCAGGACTAGGATGAGGCAAGACAGGGTGCAGGACTGGAGAAAGGTGAGGAACTGGACTAGAGGCAAGGCATGAAGAGCAGGTCAGAAAGCAAGGCAAGGATGAGAAGTAGCAACACACACTGTAGGCAAGACAGAAGGACCTGTTGCTGAGGCATTGGATGGTTGTACTGAGCTTCCTTTTATACTAGAGCAGGGATGACATAATCAGTCAGCACCTACAGAAACTGTTAGCTGCCTGGTCTATAAAAGGACTTCAGAAAGTGCATGTGATTAAAATCAGACCCTAGGACTCAGCACATTTCAGGAATGTATGTAGGACCGCTTGTAGGTAAGGAGTATTACAGATAATGTACTTGCTCCTACTTTTTGTCTCGAGCCTCACCACATCAAAGATGAATGTATGTCTCAGTGCCATAATGGCTTAGCATGTTCAAGTACTTGCTAAACCCATCTCTACTCATCCCCTATTATCTAAATTTATGAAAGGCTTGTGCTGCATTAAGCCCCAGCATGAAAATCCTCCACTTCCATGGACCTTGCATGCTGTCCTTTCTCAACTCATGAAGTTGTTCTACGGGCCACTCCAAACATTTTTTCTTAAATTTCTGACCTGGAAAGTAGTGTCCTTCATCATAGTTACCTCAGCTACAAGAGTCAACAAGCTCCAAGCTCATGACTGATATATGCCATACATGAGATTCTTCCATGTATGGATTATAGCAGCCCAGGTAGGCCTGCCTACTCACCAGAAATTTCTACCTAAAGGTTGCCTTGGCTTTCCATATCTACCTTTTTTCAAAGATCACATGTCCATGAAGGAGAAAGAGCCTTTTATATTTTAGATTATAAAAGAGCCTTTACCTAGTATAAGAGAAGAACTCAACCACATCATCAGGCTTCACATTTATTCATTGCATACGACCCTAACAGACTTGGCATTGTCTTTGCCAAATGTATATTGTATACCTGGATATTAGAATACATTCAGTGCTGCTACACCTTAACAGGGTTGTAGATCACAGACTTGATCAAAGCTCATCAAATCAGAGTTGTGGCTTCTACTGTTGCTGAACTTAGAGAAGTGCCCTTTGGGGCCATTTGCAAAGCTGCAACTTGGTCATCAATTCACATCTTTACATCCCATTGCTGTCTGCACAATCTCTCAAGGATTGACAGTAGACTCGGGCAAACAGTTTTGCATAAACTATTCTCACAGAAATTTATCCTCCACAGTGAGATCCAGGTTGCTTGTTCAGTAGTCACTTTGCTGCAAGGCTCAGCTTGGGATTCCCCATATGTCATGGCTAGATCAGCCTGCTCATTGATGGAAAAAGCATGTTTGCTGACCATAAATAGTGTTTTCCACAGTTTAGATAGTAGGATGAGTTAGCCATGGAATACTCACGCACCTCCCTGGAGAGTCAACTACCTAGCTAGATTTAATTGTAATATAGACTGAGGAAGCTCATGAGGTAACTCCCGCACATGCTCAAAGCTCTACTAACTACGAGAGCTGAGTACGTTTGGTGCCACTGGATGATGTCACCGACATGTAATGTCCTGCTATCTATGGAAAACACCATTTATGATGAGGCAACATGCTATATACATCACTTATATAAAATTCAACTTAATCTACCCCGTCATCTGTGCATTGTGCTCGAATGTTTTCTTATGAGCTTTATGTTCTTAAATTTTATGTAATCCGCCTTGTGCCTAACTTTAAGGATAGGTGGGATATCAAATGCTTAGAAATAAATAAATAAATAAAAGGAATATTGAAATTTCCCAAGTATTCTCCAATCTACAAGTCAGTCAACAATAAGACAAAATCTAAAGAAGGAACACAGATCATAAAAGGGAAGAAATATAAAATAAAACTTTTTTTTATAGATCCAAGGCATGTTCATAAGATGAGTTCTACCAAAAGATTCCTACTTGCAAAGAAGTAAAGAACATAAGAAAATGCCATACTGGGTCAGACCAAGGGTCCATCAAGCCCAGCATCCTGTTTCCAACAGTGGCCAATCCAGGCCATAAGAACCTGGCAAGTACCCAAAAACTAAGTCTATTCCATGTTACCATTGCAAATGGCAGTGGCTATTCTCTAAGTGAACTTAATAGCAGGTAACAGGTAGCAGCCAATGATCAGCCTTGGTCTAAGGCATTTCACCAGGCAGGCTAGATGAACTTTATTATCTTTATTTGCTATCAAATTCTTTGTTTCTATCTTTCTATTCTAAAGAAGATACTTGTACTTCTTTAAAGTACAGCTTATATTCTTTGCAAACAGTAGGTGGTGCTGTTGGCCAAAAGTATGTCAAAAGAGAATCAATGGCCTAGCATCAGTGCATTAAAATTCAGCAGCTCCAGTGCTTCATTTAATCAAATAAAGGTATGATTTATTTAGGCTAGTAAATAAAATTTTCTTTTGATCAAAGTTGCTGAATAATTTTAGCAAATGTAGGTGTATAAGGATGATAAAGTGCTGTAGAATGAGTTTTACTTTGTCTTAGTTTCATAGTGATTGAAGGGTTTAATAGTCATATGGTATTTCATTATAGTGAATTGGCTTTGAACAGTGGATAAGCAGGAAATAAATCTTTTAAAGTAAATAAATAGGCTCACACTGATAGAACAGATATATCACAAGTCTTCAGTAAATTCATAGGCAGATTTTAAAACTAGTTTCTATTTTCGCTTCCTCTCGCTTCCTCCAGACCTACGGATTGAACAATGCCCAATCACTTTAAAAAAAAAAAAAAAGACTCGAGACCTGGTTGTTCATCCAAGCATTCTCTTAAGTCAGCTGTCTCATCAACCCCCTGACCAGGCAAATCGCTGTTTATACATCTCCCACTAGATGACCCTGTCCTGGCAATTCGCTATTTGTATATTTCCCACTAGTAATCCCTATCTTGACATATCGATATTTGTACATATGTTTTAACTAAAACATCGCCATCTTTTACTCTTTGTAAAACCCAGTTCTTTGTATCCAGGTTCGACCACCCTGTTCAATGTAAGGCATTCTCATGTCATGGTTATTGTTAAAATGTGAACCGAAATAATTGGTAACTTTGTTACTTGAATATCGGTATATAAAAATGCTAAATAAATAAATAAATAAATATTTTATCTACCTGATATTGGTCAGTAAGAGTTACTTCATCTTTTCAGTTTTATATGTGTAAATATATAGCAGATATAGCAAACTAAGTAATTGATCTTTTTTCTAATTGCAATTTATTCTGATGGCACACTAACGATTGCTATACTTGAACTGCCCTCTGTTTTAATTACAATGTATCTAATACATGCTTGGTCCAATAGATGAAAAATATATATCAAGATATTTTTTCCATTTTCTCCATTTTTCTAATAGCCATTCCACAATCTTGCAATTAGAAGGAATTGTCTACCTAGAACCTGAAAGCTAAAAGCTTCACAACTTAACTCCAAGTATGTAATCTACTAATCTTCATAAATTTGAATGATAATACTGCATAACATGTGCGACCTATTCACTCAGAAGCAAGTATTTTCAATGGAAAGGGCATTCTAGAAGAAGGGGTCATGGTATGCAGTTCACAGGCAGTAGACTAAGGAACAACATCAGAAAATATGGGTGGCGGATGCATGGAGCAGCCTTCCAGAGGAGGTGGTGATGGGCAAAACAGTAACAAAGTTTTTAAGAATGCATGGGAGAAGCACGGAAGATCCGTATGTGTGAGGATGTGCAGGAAAAGCCCGTGATCAGATAGGCTCTGCCCTATTACATCATGAATAGGCAGTCTAGATGGACCTTGCAGTCCTTATTGGCCATCATTTTCTAGCATACATAGCATCCTAATGAACAGTGGATAAGCAGGAAATAAATCTTTTAAAGTAAATAAAGAAGGAAGTGATAATGCCCTTGTACAGGTCCTTGGTGAGGCCTCACCTAGAGTACTGTTTTTCAGTTTTGGATCCCTTATCTCAAAAAGGATAGAGACAGGATGGAGGAGGTTCAGAGAAGGGTGACCAAAATAGTGTGGGGTTAGGAACTGGAAGACTTATGAGGAGAGGCAGAAGGATCTGAATATGTATACCCTGGAAGAGAGGATATGGCAGGGGAGATATGATATAGACCTGAAAAGTTTTAATGTTGCACAAACTTTGAACTTTTTCCGTTGGAAAGCAAACAGTAGAACTAGAGGTCACGAAATGAAACTCCAGGGAGGATGATTCAGAATCAATGTCAGGAAATATTTCTTTACGGAGAGGGCGGTGGATGCCTGGAATGCCCTTAAGGAGGTGGTGGTGGTGAAGACGAAAACAGTTAAAGAATTCAAAGGGGCATGGGAGAAACACTGTGGATCCCTAAAGGCTAGAGGATAGAAATGGAGGAAAGCATGCAAGGAGATAACTTACTGATGAGGTGGTTACTATCCTTAGCCAATAAGCCTTGATTCTTCTTATGCAACTGCAACATTGCTCTCAGCTTCAATGGCAGGGGTAAAAGGGGAATTGGATTTAGACAATTGAGGGCCCTAACTTTTATGGTCTGGGGAACTCATAGGTGCAACTCCAATTGCTCTCCACCTTGACAGTGAGGAAGGAACACGGGCCCTAACTTTTACGGTCTGGGGTACTGATATTAGGGATGTGAATCGTTTTTGAATGATTAAAATTATCGTCAGATAATTTTAAAATCGTCCTAAATCATTAGAATGCACGATACAATACAAATGCCCCCAATTTATCGTCAGGGGCATTTGTATTGTATCGTTAAATAGGGCACGGGAATTATTGGGGGGAGGGCGGGAAAACCGGTACACCAAAACAACCCCTCAACCCACCCGACCCTTTAAAACCAATTCCTTACCCTCCCCCACCCTCCCGAACCCCCCCAAAATGTTAAGTTACCTGGTGGTCCAGTGGGGGGGGGGGGGTCCCGGCGCGATCTCCCGCTCTCGGGCCATCGGCGCCATTTTGGCTGCCACTAATTAAAATGGCGCCGATGGCCAGATTAAAAAAAAAAAAAAACAACCCACCCGACCCTTTAAATCGACCCCCCTTAGCCTCCCCCACCCTCCCGACCCATCGCTAATTTTTTTTTTTTAGGGAGGCCCGCGCTGCTAAAAAAAAAAAAAACCCACCCGACCCTTTAAATCGACCCCCCCCCCCCCAAAACCTTTTAAAGTTACCTGGTGGTCCAAGGGGGCCTCGGGGAGAGGAGAGATCCAGGGGGGCCTCAGGGAAAGATTTCCCGTTCCCAGCTGTTCTAAAAAAAAAATGGCGCCGATGCCCCTTTGCCCTTACCATGTGACAGGGTATCTGTGCCATTGGCCAGCCCCTGTCACATGGTAGGAGCACTGGATGGCCGGCGCCATCTTTAAAGATGGTGCCGGCCATCTTTACTCATCAGCCCCTATTATACTATACTCTTTAAAACACACATCCAGTGGCAGGTTACTGTATCGGCCCATATGTTACTATATGGCCAAGTACTTTTTCATAAAGGAAAATAAAAAAACAACTAAAATGACATTTTAATATCATAATCAGGTGCCAGCTTTTAAATTCTGATTTGTGCTAGGACTGAGAAATATAAAATTTCACTGAAATGTACTTAATTGAAATTTTTTTTGGCAGGGTAGAATGAATAATTAGTCATATCCTAAGCAAGATTTGGAAATGATATGGTGCTGCAAATGCAGGACTGTTGCATATCCTATATTAATATTCAGAACATTATAATTAAATTCAGAGATGCTAGTGGCATAACTGAAATGGCAAAAAGCCGAGTGATTTCTCTAAAATAAAATTCAAAATGTTCTTTCTATGCAAACGGTCTTGGGTGATATTACATAATTTACAATAGAGACCTAATGCTAAAATATAGCTGAACAAGGGACAGATAAGCTTGTAGCATTTATTTTCATCACCAAATGCAAATCAAACTCACTGCAGATCAGCTCCATTGAGCAATGTGCGTAAGTGAAACAACCTTGTGTGATGAAAAAGGGATTTGCTTAATAAGTTTTAACACTCGTTGCACTGAACCAATATTTTGAAGTGATTATCAATAATGAGGTGATGTATGTAGAGGCTTTATCCAAGATATAATCCAAACACAGTTTGTGGTCTCAGCTCTTGGAAGATATGTATTCATCCACTTCTAGGATGTAATTCACAGCAGTATTTTTTTTTTCCTTTAGCACAAAGATGTGTAACCCAAAACATTCTACAAATCAATGCATATCCACGCAGTCTGAAATGAATCAGCAGTAGCAAGTTAATTATTTCTGCAACTCTCTGGAGGACTGACTAGACTGGGAGACTCTGGCATCTGCATCTGTCAGTCACTCCTGTGCTTATGGAATGAGAAAGAAGATGGCTGCAGTATGGGACCTCTAGTAGGGTGGATGTATGTAGCCAGAGTAAAGCTAGTAACTATTGAGAAAGAGTTGTGGTTATATCGGGGTGGGGGGGGGTGACCAGCTCCCATTCTCATGAATACAATATTTTATAGAGCTGCAGTGTATCTAAGAGATCAGGGAGGTGCTGTCCTGAGGCAAGCAAGGCGGAATGCTCAGGGAGTTGGTTTTGGTCATGAAACCAGGACGCACTTGCCACAATGACCAAAAGTTGAGCTTCCCCACTCATTTTCATGGGAAGACAGTAAAACATTTTTACAAATACTAGATATTCATATATTTAGGGGTGTGTTATGAAGTAGAGAATAATTAGAATAAAAATATTTTATTTTACATCATATTTCCCTAGATTTTGAGTTTTTGGTTTTATTTTTAAATAAGAAATGGAAGAGAGAGAGAGTAAAATCAGTCAAGGAAAATTTAACATATCTATAATTTCAATCCAATGAATTCAGGCATTCTTGATGGTATATTTAGTGGCACAGTCCTGATTATTAGGATGGAAACAACTTTGGAAAAGATTTCTAGTATCCTAACTTTTTGCATCATTTGTGGTATTTTTCTATTATTTAACTGTTTGGGTTTTTTTTTTTTTTAAGTTTCTAATATCAGTTTGAAATATGCTAGATATTTTATTGATGTACTGTTTACCATTTGTAATCCCCACACTATCTAGCAACAATATTGGGAATGTTTCTCCAAATGCAAGTCACTTGGTCAACTTGACTGGCATGTAGTTTGTAGGCAAGGTGCAAATGCAAGTGATGTGTGCAACAGGCTAGCATGGATTAACCTCTTGCACCTGCTTTGGGCAAGAATGTTCCTTGTAAGCACCTCCTTCATACATCTTTTCACATTCGCAGGCCAGGTAGGGATAGCATAAGCAGGGGCCATTCTATAATGAGGCAGGGTGAGGCAGCTACATCAAGCGGCAGAATTTTTAGGTGGCTAAAAATGCCCCCCCCCCTCAGAATACCACTATGATGTCTGCCTCACACTGCCTGCCCCTGTTGTGGCTGCTTCACACTCATACGTGGGAACTCTCCGGATCTGGCCTGGAGACTCTGGAATTCTGAATGAATTGCCGGGTCTCCAGGCCAACACTCGAAAACTCTAGGTGCCCTGCTGCAGAAGGCCGGAAGAGAAAAAAGCCTGAAGCAGCACATGCTCGAAGAAGGAGGAACATCAGTACCTGTGCCCCCGGAAGAAAACGGGAAGCCTGGTGCTCTGCAGCAAGAAAGACGAGTAGGAGCATAGTCTTCCTCCATGGGAAACAGGAAACTGAAGACACAGGAGGAGGAGCAAAAGGGACCGGCTGCGCGCCAAAAATAAAACAAGGGCAGAGTGGGCCGACACTACTGGAGGAGGAGGGAGTGGAGCGCATGTGCCGCAAGCCTGGGGAAAGAGGAGGCTCCTATGGCTAATGAGAATCGAGGTGAGAAGAGACAATGAGAGTGCATGTGTGTATGGAAGAGGGAGAGAAGTGAATGAGTGTGTATGCATGGTGGGTGTGGAAAAGGGAGATGGGACAGGGGTAGGGGGGGGGGTGCCCTCACATCCCTCACCTCAGGCAGCAGATTGCCTTGAGCTGCCTCTGTGCGTGGCTCTCAGTATTGACCGTCCATTTTCATAATCCTTGCACAGCCACGTCTCCTTTGCGCCCAATGCTTTGGAGCATTAGGGATGCACAATCTCCCCTAGCGGGTCCTATTTAGCATTGCAGCTCATTAGATTATTGCATCGGTGCCCAGGAGAGGTGGTTGTGCATGCATTAGGAAAATGTGTAAAGACAGTGCAGAATAAGGTAAGAGTCCACACGATAATTTCAGTGCACTATTATAAAGGTTTTACTATTGTTTCAGCAGGTCCCCTGACAGGGATCCCATGTTTCACCGTGAGGCTGTGTCGGGAGGGACAAACATAAGGTTTTAAACCTGCATAAATTTAAACTCCCAGTCACCTTGAGTTGAAATTTATGCAGATTTAAAACCGCGTTTGTCCCTCCTGACACAGCCTCGCAGCGAAACATGGGATCCGTGTCGAGGGACCTGCTGAAACAATATTATGTGTGTTGCAAAAATATGTGGAGTTGCCGCTCCAAGTAAAACCTTTATAATAGTGCACTGAAATTATCGTGTGGACTCTTACCTTATTCTGCACTGTCTTTACACCTTGGTGGCTCAACAAGTGCAGAACCTGTTCTCCATTCTTTATTTATGGATTGCTCAATATAAATGCCCATTTTACCACACATCATGTTGTTTTGGCCTCTCTGAATTTGTCCCCCTGAATTTGTCTGCTGGAAGAGCTTGAGCTAGATGAGGAGGAGGAGTTATGCCCCCCTACAATGGCTGTTCAGATGAATTGCCATGGAAGCCTGGAATAGCTAACACATCGCATTGCATGAGGCCCTGAAATCTTTGTTCTCCTCAGGCATAGTTCCTCTTTGTTTAGACCTTGTTTAGACCTTTAGTGGACAATCTGTGAATAAAGTCCATGTCTCTTATTTTATTTATTACTGCAAGGATCCATCAAAATGATTATAGAAAAAGGCATTAATATGCATAATCACTCCTCCAACCTTACCCTGCTATCGGGAATGCTCCTTTTCTCAGCTGCAGATATTCTGTTCTCTTCTTAGGCTTATATACTTGCTTAACCCCCCACATGGGGACAGAAAGTACATATATGTTTTTTTGTAGTGGGTAAAAATGGACTCCCTATTAAACAGCATGTGTAATTCTACTACACAGAGGCCAGACAATGTTCAAGCATATGCATGTTGTCACCCACAGGAAATGCACAGAACATTGCTACCATTGTGTGTCTTATGAAACATGGATTTTAATTGTACTTCATGTTTACTTAGAATTCTTACGGGATAATATTTGATGTGATACTGAACTTGGACCCTAAGGAAACAAAATCAATCATTAAATCTCCCCAAAATGTCACACACACACATGATTTTTGTAAATAAATGTTCTAGTTTAAATTTTACATTGCATAAATATTTTGTATGCATTTTGGTAGTCTCGGGGTGCCATGTATAGCTGGCCAGCCTTGCAGAGTGTTGCATATTTTCCAAGTGTTCTTCTTAAACAGCACCCCCAGTTAAACTTCTTTTGCTGGGAAGAAGCAGGGAGGCAGATGTCATTCTTAGCTGTGGGCCAGCCCCCAGGACCTATGGCACAACTGAGAGACCTGATGAGAGGTGTATTATAGTAGAAAGCAGGAGTGCAAGAAAGCTACAGCTTAATCTTTTTTGAAATATTTTATTTTGCTTTTCAGAGGTTCCTTCCTTGTTTTGTTTTGGAGTGCTCTTTTTTTTTTTTTTCTGATACATGCAGATACTTTTTTTCCACTGCATCAGCCCTCTGGAAATGACTAAAGGAGAAGAGCAAAGTTGTTCTCATCTGCTTTGATCTGTCCCCTCCTGCTCCTTCCCGAGAGGAGAGAGGCTGGAATAGGAAGCCAAAGGCTGCATTCTGCAAAGTACAGCTTTAGTATACATTTTTATGGAAAAATGGTATATTAAGTTTACAAATAAACTAAATAATGAGATAATGCCAAGGCAAAAATGGCATTTGGCAGGCCTTGAAACAGGGTCTGAATAGTCAGACTGTTGCCCTGACCACAGCTGCTCCCCCCCCCCCCCCCCTCCGAGATTCGAATTGGTCTTCATTAGGCTCATAAAGGGGCTTCTGGGAACGTTTCAATGTTCTGGCAACTTAATAGCTGAGGGCTGCATGGTGGAGCTGAAGAGTATGTCTGGACTCCGAACTGGAATACTGGTGAAGCTACCTAGTATGGTCAGGCTGGACTAAACATTCACAGTAAGTAACCGACTGTTGGACTAAATTCAAACCCAATTGAAAATAAATCTTGTCCTGTAAATAAAAGTCCTTGCATTCAAGTAAAGAGGAAAACTGTGTTGTATCAAGGAGGCAGATAAAGTTGGAGAATGAGTCCTGTATTCCCGAATGGGGGACACAGACCTTGTGCCCTACCTCCATTGGCCAGGGCCCTGAATTTCACTTTGCAGAGAACAGTCCTCTGCTCCCTAATCCAGTTCCTCCCTCCCCCCCCCCCCTTGTAGTCTCTCTCTCTCTCTCTCAGAGGGTACCTGAAACATGCAACAGCAGACCTACAGCTCTCTGTGTTTCTGCCAGCAGGGTGAGGGCTGAAAGGTGGTGGGATGAGAAGGGGTGAATGCTTGGGGGAAGTAGAGCAAGGATAGAAGATGCGCTAGGTGAATCTTTAGTCATGTGTCCCCATCCTCTCCTTACTGCCAGCAGCCAGTCCACTACCCAATCACATTAAGAGCCAATCTCCTCTACTCTTTTCCCTGCATAATCTGAGCGGGATCAGTAAAAGCCTGATCCACTGCTTCATGCTGTCCTGCCTTCTCTGTACAGGCACCATATGCATTTTTTTTTTTTCAAAACTTGCAGCAAGCCCATCCTGCTGCTGATCTTGCAGTGCACAAGATCAGCATAAGGACAGGAAGTGCTGGCCACAGGTTTTGAACATGTTCATGGGCCAGCACAGAGAAAGCAGAGCAGTGGGGAGCAGCAGTCAGGCTCCAGTTAGTCTAGCTCGACTCACTCCAGCTCATCATTGACTGGCATAACCTGGGGAAGCACACCAGCCTGCTATTCTGATGCTAGCACTTTTCCTCATCTTCAACTGGGGAGAAATAGGGAATCCTATCAGCCCACTACTCTAAATACGTCGTTCCTTCTCATTTTAGGCTGTTGCAGTTTGTCTCTGCCTCCCTCAGAGCATTGTTTTTGCTTCTCCCCTATCTATATTTTGGTGCTCTAGACAACCACCTAGTTCACCTAATTGTAATGCTAGCTTTGAAAAATGTGAGTGTGTTGAAGATAGGGGGAGGCAAGAAAGAGAAAAGCACCAGTAGTGAAGGGAGAGAAGAGCACTACTGGTGCTTCTCTCTTTCAACTTCTACTCCCTCAATGTGTGGATTGTTTGTTTTATGCCTCTCTCCTTCCCAAGTGGTGTTTGTCACCCTCCTTTTCCCACTGACATAAGAAGTATTTGAGCTTATTGCTTGAAATCCTTGTGCTTATCAACAGCAACATCAGGTGGGCACAACTGGAAGGAGCAATGATATAATTAACCCTCTTATGAAACTGCAAACTTTGCATCCAAACTTAGTTAAGTGATATATTACATATATAAATATGTAATATATCACTTAACTATCACCAAACTATCACCTAAGCCAATAATAGGCAGGGGGCAGATTACTAATGAGACTTCTTAATTAATTACATCTAAAATGGTGGATCTGACATTGTGTCAGTCAGGCAGAGAAGAAAAGAAAGGGAGACCATGAAGTGACTAATCAATCTCAGCCTTCCTGGGCTGAAAGAGGTAAAAGGAGGAAAAAAAAGTTTTCTTTCTCCAGAGGATCTGCTAGTGTGCTAACTTGTCAAGAAATGAATTCTCTAGTTCTGAAACAAGACAAAGTGGTTTATCCTGCGTTCAGGAGACCCAAATCCAGGATTCATGTACACAGGATCGCCACATCTAGAACCATGTTTGAACAGCATCATAGATTAACACTAACCCCCAGATGGCACCATTGCTAACTCTTCTCAAATTCCACATGCCATTTCATTGTTGCATTTCAAATTGGCTCTATTTTAATTATTATTAGAAACATTCTTCTGCCTACTAAAGCATAAATAAGCAACTATTCAGTACAGAGCAACAGTATGGATTTCAACATGCAAATTGCCTTATTAATTAGAAAGACAGTTCTATAATAGGATCTATTGAACTGTAAATATGCTTATATTTAGTTCACAAAGTCTAAGAAGACTTCATTAGTCCCCATGGCCTAGATATTTCTCAGTCAGAATAATAGCTAAGTGTAGCAAAGAGATCACAAATGGTAATGTTTATGAAGTAAAAGTCAAATCATTTGAATCAAATTTGCATGTTCAGCACAGCATGTTTGCAGGTGCTGTCATGTCTGGTTGAACTTAGCAGAAACTAAGTATGCAAATGATCTACTGCAGGTGACAATATTTTTGCATGCTTATCTGGTTATGTGGAAATGATGAAATTATGGGTAATTTCCTGGCTTTACCAAATGCCTCAGAGGTCTACCACAGTTGTTCTGATGAACAAAATTACTATTAAGATACCCTGTCACAGTGGTTGAGTTTTATAATCCAAATGGACTATCTGAACATAATACCACACAAGCAGAAAGTAAATTACACCTATGTCATCTACCCTGCTAAAGTCTATACCAAACCAGGACATTTAATTAACCTCCACACGAGCTATAAAAAGCTTATGCTCATACTTATTATTATCGCATCACTTTGAGGTATACTGTTCCATATTTTTCTGTTTACAAGCTCCAAAATCTCACTCATGCCCGTGACACAACAGCCTAAACTTCCTTGATTACATACCACCCTGGCCAAACAGTGAGAAGATCAGGTTAGTCAGCTATTGCAAGGTTTTTATGTCCAAGGTGGGGTTGGTTGGATTACTACTGACCTACATGTGCTGCCAATGTATTTCATAGTTTCAGAGCAATTCCATATATTATTGTAAATCCAATTGATTAAAAGTAAACAGTTTCTGGTCCCCCTTTGCATGTACTGCTCTCCTCCTCCACCTCTTGTATATGCTGAAAGCTTAAAGGCTACCATATTTTGGTGAAATCATCAAACATTTATATCTTCTTGCACCACAAAGTAAACCTTTTCCATTTCGAAGAATAATTCTTTCGTGTTGAAGGTTTACGTGAAGCTATAAGCACTTGAGAGACATTGGTTGAAAGATTGAGCGGTTGTAAGATCAAGCTTTCAACATCCATGCTGTCAGGGATAGGGATTGAAGGTTGGGATGACGCAACCAACCCTGATCCTGAGTTATGAGAGTGGGAGCTACACCCAGGCGAATTGGATCTCTGATCAAGAGTTCTAGAAGTATGGGGAACCATACTTGCCGAGGCCAATACGGGGCTATGAGTATCATGGTCCCTTTGTCCTGTTGTAGCTTTACTAGAGTTTTGGTTATTAGCGGTATCGGAGGATAATCATATAGAAGGCCTGAGTTCCAAGGGCGAGCAAAGGCGTCCTTGGCTGGCTGGTGTTTCTGTTTGTGCAGAGCACAGAATCTGTCCACTTTGTGATTCAGGTGTGATGCAAAGAGGTCCATTGTTGGTTGTCCCCAACGTTGGAATGTCCTGGTCGCTACTGAGGGATCCAGGGACCACTCGTGTGGTTGGAACTGACAACTGAGGCGATCTGCAACTATGTTGTGGATGCCTGCTAGATATGTGGCCCGGAGAAACATGGAATGTGTCAGGGCCCAGTCCCAAATCTGAGCGGCTTCTTGACAAAGGAGATACGAGCCCGTACCTCCTTGTTTGTTCAGGTACCACATGGCTACTGTATTGTCCGTTTGAATTAGAACAGTCTTGTGTGAAAGGCAGTCTTTGAACGCATGCAGTGCATAACATATAGCTCGAAGTTCCAGGAAATTGATTTGAAATGTTGATTCCAGTTTTGTCCAAGTCCCCTGGGTTTGGAGATTGTGTATGTGAGCTCCCCAACCCAAGGTGGATGCATCTGTAGTTAAAGTTATCTGTGGGACTGGTTATTGGAAGGGTAGGATCTTGTGCAAGTTGTCCTTGTTTACCCACCAGAGTAGAGATGAACGCAGCTGATGGGTTACTTGAACTGGAGAGGACAGTGTTTGAATGGCTTGGATGCATTGTGACCTTAATGTCCATTGGGTTATTTTCATGGCTAGTCTTGCCACAGGAGTGACATGAACTGTGGAGGCCATGTGGCCTAGCAAAGTTAGAAACTGATGAGCTGTTGCTTGTTTCTTCGAGTGTAGCGAGTTTGCCAATAGGGAGAGTGTTTGTGCCCGATCTTCATGTAGAAAGGCTCTTGAGATGATGGTGTTCAATTCTGCTCCGATGAATTGAAGTAGGTGAGATGGAATGAGATGGGATTTTTGATAATTGATGAGAAACCCCATGGAGTGAAGCAGAATAATTGTGCGGTTGAGAGAAGTTAACGCTTCTTGTTGAGATTGACTTCTGATGAGCCAGTCGTCTAGATAGGGGAAAACGTGGACACTTTCCTTGTGTAAGTGTGCTGCTATTTCTGCCAGATATTTCGTGAATACTCTGGGTGCTGAGGAATGTCCGAATGGTAGTACCCTGTATTGGAAATGCTGTTGACCCACCACGAAGTGCAGATACTTGCGATGAAGAGGGAATATTGGAATGTGAGCGTAAGCGTCTTGTAGATCCAGAGAACAAAGCCAATCTCCTGTTTGAAGAAGGGGAAGCATGGTGCCTAGAGAAACCATCCTGAACTTTTCTTTCCCTAGAAATTTGTTGAGATTTCTGAGGTCTAGGATGGGACGTAGGCCTCCGGTTTTCTTTGGAATGAGGAAATAATGGAAGTAGAATCCTCTGCCCTCTGAGTCCGGGGTAACAGCTCTACAGCTCTGGCTCTCAGAAGGGTGGATAATTCTGCTTGTAGATGAATTATGTGATTTTCGTTTAGCGAAAGAGGTTTTGGAGGAGAGTCTCTTGGAATTGAGAGGAAATTGAGTTGGTAACCTCGAGATATTATTGAGAGTACCCATTGGTCTGTTGTTATCTGTAACCAATGGTTGTAAAAGGAGGAAACTCAGCCTCTTACTGGCAGATCTGGTTTTGGGTTGTGGAGATGGCTTTGGTCTCTGGTGGTAGCCTCAAAACCCCGCAGCCGGTCCCGTCTGCGGTGGCGGTTGAGGCCTAGCAGCTCTAGGTTGTCTGGGTTGAGATCTTTGCTGTGGATGAGAAGATCTGCCCCTGGATGCTGGAGGGTAATAACGCTTTTGTCTGTAGAAAGGCTTTCGAGATTCCTTTCTTGGAGGATGGCGAGATGATGATGCAGCCGAATCTTGTGGAACTGACGACAGTTGACGCAAGGTTTCCATATGTTCTTTAAGTTGGGCCACAGCATCTTGTACCTTTGACCCAAAGAGGTTGTCACCTATGCATGGCAATTCAACCAGTTTCTCTTGTACCTCAGGCCTGAGGTCAGAGGCCTTCAACCATGCCCAGCGATGTGCACTGATGCCTGAGGCCGCTACTCTCAAAGCTGTTTCAAAGTTGTCATAAGCGGCTCGGACTTCGTGCTTCCCAGCTTCAAGTCCTTTGTGAATTATGGCCTGAGCTGCTTCTTGGTATTGCTGAGGTAGGGAGTTGGAAAGTTCCTGCATCTGTTTCCAAAGGTTCCTTTGGTATTGCATCATATATAGCTGATATGACTCAATCCTTGAATTGAGCATAGCTCCCTGGTACACTTTCCTGCCCAAGGAGTCCAGGAATCTATGATCCTTCCCAGGAGGAGTGGAGGAATGAGGTCTTATTCTCTTGGATTTCTTCTGTGCAGACTCAACAATAACTGATTGATGGGGCAGTTGTGATTTTTGGTATCCAGGAACATTTTGGACTAGATAAGTGGTGTCCGCTCTCTTGTTAATAGATGGAACTGAGCATGGATGTTCCCAGAGTCTATGCTGTAACTCCAAGAGCACCTCGTGGACAGGGATGGCCAGGACCTCTTTTTGGAGGGTCCACGAACTGTAAAACTTCCAAAGTTTGCTGTCTCGTGTCCTCTTCAGATACCAAGTTAAATGGTATTGTGTCTGCCATGTCCTTACCGAAATTAGTGAAGGACAAGTCCTCTGGTGGGGATTTCTTCCTACCTTCCAGAAGAGAAGGGTCCGACATAAAGCTCTCGGAGGAAGTATCCGTATGCTTGTCCTCCCAGGAATCATATGGGTCTTCTCTACAAGGAGAAGTGGGAGAAGACCTTGGTGGTCAACAAAGCCTTGAAGGTCCTGGCTGAGGATCATCAAATGGTGTTCGTTCAGGGATTTCTTCATGTAGTTTGGATGGAATCGATTTCAGTGGGAGAGCACCGACGATTGCATCGAATCTATTCATGAGAAGTTGAAACAATGCTAATTCTGATTGTCCTGGGGCCCCAGCCACTGGTGTCGGTTCTGGTTCCGGCATCGGCGTCGGCGGATGCTTTGGTTGTGGTGCAGGCATCGGCTTCGGTATTGGTACCGGCATCGTTGCAGGCATCGGCATCGGGCAGGTGTAACTTTTGGAACAAAGGTAGAGGGGGATTTAGTTAAGGCTGGGGGGTGAGTTAGATAGGGGAAGGGAGGGGAAGGTGGGGGGCCAAAAAAAAGTTCCCTCCAAGGCCGCTCCGATTTCAGAACAGCCTTGGAGGGAACGGGGAAAGCCATCGTGGCTCCCCTCGGGCTTGGCGCACGCAAGGTGCACATGTGTGCATCCCCTTGCCCTCGCCGACCCCGGATTTTATAACATGTCGCGCACAAATGTACCCCGCGCACGTAACTTTAAAAATCTGCCCCAATGTCTCACATAATAAAAGGAAACCAAACGCCCCTTGGTATATATTAAATGTCTTCATACATTTAAGACCCTACTAAGAAAGAAAGAACGTATATGGCGACATAAAAAGACCCCTGAAACAAAAAATATGTACTATTGTATTCTACATCAATATAATAAAGAATTAAACTTAGCAAAGAAAACCTATTTTGCTAAGAAAATTTCAATGGCACATGGCAAACTGAATGCCCTTTTTAACATTGTAAAAGCCCTAACTATAACAGACAACAAAAATACTATCACGACACTCCCAACTGTAATAAAATTGCTAAGTATTTCAAAGCCAAAGTTGATAACATTTCCAGTTAATTTTAACACCTACCATACCCTATTTTTAGCAACATGGCTAATAATCGCAACTGGTCAGAGTTTACTTCAGTTTCAGAAGCTACCATTCTAGCTATTATTCAAAAATAGAATACTTCCAATTCACTTCTGAATCCATGCTCAGGTTCCTTCTTTAAATCCCTAGGGCCCCATGCTAGTTCTTTTCTCTGTACATTAGTGAACCAATCTCTTGAATCAGGGAAGTTCCCTGATAATTTGAAACAAACTTCTATTCTCCCTATAATAAAAAATAAATCCAAAGACCCTACAGATCTTAACAATCTTAGATCCATTGCATCCTTAACATCATTAGCTAAGCTGATTGAATCAGTAGTGTTACATCAACTATCGAACTTTTTATCTGAACATGACACTAATCAACATGGTTTCCAAAAAGGACACTCCACAGAGACCCTTTTGCTCGCCTCCTTTGATACTCTATTCCGAGGCTTTGACTCAAACATAGACTTCATTATTGTCTTTTTAGACATCTCTGTGGCTTTTGACACTTTAGATCATCAGATTCTTATAACAGATCTACAATCCATTGGCATCTCGGAGACAGTTCTACAATGGTTCTCATCCTTTCTTTCTGGCCGTACACAGCAAATTAAAATTGGCACCCATTCAATAGAGCATTATACTATTTCATCTGGTGTTCCTCAAGGCTCGTCTTTATCCCCTATTCTGTTTAATATTTACCTGCTTCCTCTCTGTCAGATACTTTCTTCGCTAAATCTTCAATTAAAATATACGCAGATGATATTCAATTTTTGGTTCCATACAATAACTCTTGGTCTCCCACTTTATCTTTGGTCTTACTCTACATTAATACAATTTACGCTTGGCTTTTGCATAACCGTTTAAAATTAAATACGTCAAAAACAGAACTGGTTCATCTTACTTCTATTTCTAGCTCTACAATTGGTCCCCTGTCTTACCTCTCTTTAAACAGAATAGCTGTTCCTATTGTAAAACATGCCACCAATTTTGGAATCATAATCAATTCTGATCTGTCAATGACCCAACATATCTCAGCTATCACAAAAAGATCTTTTTACAAACTCCAATTATTAAAAAGACTTTGTCCTTTACTCTTTCAGCAAGACTTTCGAACTGTCCTTCAATCTCTGGTGTTCTCAGGTCTTGACTAATGCAACGCTCTATATCTGGGCTTGCCTGATTCCACTATTCATCCACTACAACTGGTACAAAATAGGGATGTGAATCGTTTTTCAACGATTAAAATTATCGTCCGATAATTTTAATATCGTCTTAAATCGTTAAAGAACAAAATTGACACTTTTCAGGTCAGTTAACGTCAGTTTAGGAATGAATATGTATTCCTATTGGCTGGCTGCCCTCTTATTTATTGATGTTCCCAAGGTTCCCACTGAGGTGATGGTTGGGGGGATGTGAAATGGAAACGGTTGGTAGCTTGACAAAAAAAGTAATGTGATCAATGTGACTAGAACTTGTGCCCTATCCTTGATACTGGGAGTGTTGTGATCTTCCTGCACACAGTGCCCTATCCCTGATACTGGGAGTGTTGTGATCTTCCTGCATGCAGTGCCCTATCCCTGATACCGGGAGTGTTGTGATCTTCCTGCACGCAGTGCCCTATCCCTGATACCGGGAGTGTTGTGATCTTCCTGCACGCAGTGCCCTATCCCTGATACCGGGAGTGTTGTGATCTTCCTGCACACAGTGCCCTATGCCTGATACTGGGAGTGTTGTGATCTTCCTGCATGCAGTGCCATATCCCTGATACTGGGAGTGTTGTGATCTTCCTGCACGCAGTGCCCTATCCCTGATACCAGGGGTGTTGTGATCTTCCTGCATGCAGTGCCCTATCCCTAATACCAGGAGTGTTGTGATCTTCCTGCACACAGTGCCCTAACCCTGATAACGGGGGTGTTGTGATCTTCCTGCACTGAGCGCCCCGACTATCGCTTTTTTGCCCTGCCGTTTTGCCGTGCGTTTAACCTGCTATCTTACCGCCTACCCTTACCCCTGCGTTAGAGGCAGGGGTAAGGGTAGGCGGTATTTATTTTTAAGCGGCCCCTGTGCGTGCAATTGGGCCGCTCAAGGCGTGACATCACGACGTTTGGCGTCACGGCATGTGACGTCACGTCTTGAGTGGCCAATTGCACACACAGGGGCCGCTTTCGCCCGTGCAGGCATCCATCTTTGCCGGCAGGGCCGCTTTCACCGCCGGCTGCCCCCTGGGAGGCAGGGGAGCCGCTCTTTACTGTATCGGCCTGAGAGTTTGTTAGGCCCATGATGAATAAATCTGGCTTTACACAAGTTTTAAAAACACATTTATTTCAGGAGGCATGTAATACATAATTATGAAGTTTTACTCTAATGGGAGACTGTTTTTGTACACAGTAGGAAAAAGGGTATTCATGGAAAAAAGGCTATTCAGCTGTATTTTATTTTGCTGTTTTGTGTTTATATCAATGTGGTTTAATTGTGTCTGTTAATGTTATTATGGATGTTTTTATTGGAACCCACTTTGAACATTGTAGAATGTAGGATATCAATCTTTTACAATAAATAAAATATGTTAGTAACTGTAACAGAGCATGTACTCAAGAGCCTTAGAACACCTTAAGATTGGCTCCAGTTATCTGGCCTGATCCAGATCCAGTAATGGATGGCCGGCACCATCTTTAAAAATGGTGCGGGCCATCCAGTGCTCCTACCATGTGACAGGGGCCGGCCAATGGCACGGATACCCTGTCACATGATAAGGGCAAAGGGCCATCGGCGCCATTTTTATTAGTGGCAGCCGACGGCCCGAGAGCAGGAGATCGCTCCCGGAACCACCACTGGACCACCAGGTAATTTAAAATGTTTTTGGGGGGTCGGGAGGGTGGGGGAAGCTAAGGGAGCTGTTTTGAAGTGTCGAGGTGAGGTTTTTGTTTATCGACTCGGGCGCAGCCGATAAAAAAAACCCCCAATCGGGCCGCACAAAAAAAAATTCACGATGTGAATCGGAACCGGAATCGGAACTGATTCCGGTTCCGATTCACGTCTCTAGTGGTAAAGGAGAAAATGACAAAATCAGCATTACTAATAGAAATATCAGTACTAAGTAAATATTCTGTTCTGCATGGACAGAAGATCATCAAGAGTGAGGACTGTTATGTTAAATTAATCTCCCCACAAGAAAAATGACAAAGGCTCAGCAGTACCAAAATAATATGGTATTATGTTGGAGCTACTGAGCCTTTGTTGTTTTACTTTTTGCGTGAGATGGTAGGAGTGGGGGCAAGTGATAGAGAGCAAGAGGAGTAGGAGTGAGAGGAGGGAAGCCAAATGGATAGAAGGGGGATGGGACAAGGGGCAAGAGCAAGAGAGAGTGGAGATGGGAAGGGATGAGGGGGAGGAAGGGGAGATGGGGGAAAGATGTATGGGGATGAAGAGGGTAGAAGATGGAGATAGGGAGAGAGGTACATGGTTGGCTTTGCCTGTTTCTAGGGTGGCAAAATTCTGGGGGGCAGCAGGCCAGCCGAAAATGTGTTGCTTCCCAGTTCTGCTGAATCTCACTCAGCAGAAAATGGCCTGCTTCCTGTTCCAAATCCTTCCCTTCCAGTGCAGAGAACAGGAACAGGAAAGAAGAATGAGGCTGGAAGGGACAGAACTACTGTAAACTGGAGAGCAGCAAGCGAGCCTTATTCAGCAACAGCAGGTCCTTAGATGGCCAAACCTCTCCCTGAGGCCTACATGACACAGGAAGCTGGGGGATGAAGCCAGAGAAAAAGGCAACAAAAGTGCTGAGACAAAGGTAGCCTCCTTGAGCTCAGGTATCCCCCAGGCGAAGGAGAAGCTAGCATGGGTTCAGAAGAAGCTGACTGCTATCCATCAGAAAGTGGAGGAGGCTAAGAAGGACAAGGATAGAGACAATGGAGGTATCTGGCTAACTCTGAAGATCTTAGGCAGCTATGTAATCCAGCTACATTTTAGCCAGATAAGTGGGGGAAATATTGAAAAGTTGGCATTCATTTGGATACCTTGTGAGTTACCCAACTAAATGCTGCTGAATATTGACCCCTAAATTTTTCTATTTGCGACTGCAGAAAACTCAGCAAATGCTGTTTAGTGCACGAAAAGTAAAAATAGCATGAATTATCACAAATAACATGCACTATTTTAGGATTTTACATGAAAATCCTTGTTTGCTGAGTTTTCTGTTCTTAAATACATCATCCTCAAGATTTTACTTGGAAAACCTTTACCAAATAAGCACAGAGCATGGATTTACAATGCATTTAAGCACCACAACTATTTAAGTACAATTAACTGAGAGCACTGGGACACAGATTATTTACCTTCCATGATGATAGCTGACTGCCACTCTAACTCCAGTGGATTCAATGCTTTGCAAAGCAATTTCACTGTTCAAATCCCTTGTCTAGAATGTGTAAACATGGGTTTTTTTTTAAAGCTAAATGCTACTGAAAATGCTGGTTGCCATGGAGATTCCTGCATGTTTATATTAGAGATCTCCTTGCATCCTAAAATGAAGATGATTAGAAACATCTTCTGCAGTGCATCTGCAGGCTCCATTCCCAGCTAGTATTTTGGTAAAGGATAAGGTATATTTTTTATTTATAATTTTCTTCGCAAATTGTCAAACAAGTGTGCCTTAACCACAAATTAAAATAAAAATCCCTTCTTGCTGGTTTTAAAAAAAGTTTCTCATATTTTTATAATTTTATTTTTCATTTGATAAAATATTGTAATACATCGCTGTCGCCTCTACTTAGCTCCACTTCTTTGGCTTCTCCAGACTGATTCTCTCTGCAGGATGTGTAAAATGTGTACAATGCTACCAGTATCCCAATCTAGAATAGAGTTTAATACATCCTGAGTTCTAGGATAGTTCTCTTCAGACAATGAGGCTTCCGCCTCAGTTCATTCCTCAGCATAGTAGTTGAGGGGGAAAATAAATGCTCAAAAATGGGATCGGCAAACAAATACCCATGGGCCAAATCTGGACCATTAAAACCTTCTTTCTGGCCCACATACTTCTTTAAAAACATTTTATGTGACCCGCCAACACACTGACCAGTGCGCCTGAGTGCTCGACATCATCATCAAAGGCCCAAAATGACCCCTTTGATGACATGCTGCAATGCATGACTTAGGTTGAATCGGGCCTTTAATAATGACGTCAGGCACATAGGGGGTGGACAGGTCAGCGCTGGCGTGTGGTCTTGGCTGAAGACATGATTGATGCATTTTCTTGCACCAAACCAATCAGAACTGCAGCTGCCTCCTCGTGCTGCTTAGCTACAGCTTCCTTGTGCTACCGCAGCAGCTGCCTGCCCTACCTAACACTTGCAGAAGGGGCATCTGTAGTTTAAGTCTGCTCACAGTGCTGAATTCTTCCTTCCCACCTTGGCTCTGAAGGTAGGGTTGCCAATTGTCCGAATTTTCTTCAACAGTACAGAATTTCAAGGCAGTGTCCGAAAGCCAGATGGAGGGTTAAAATGTCTAGAAATTTGCCAGATTTTGACCCTCCAGTCCAGTGCAGCAGCATATCTCCTAACTAGCCTGAAGGAGTTTTGCTTTCACTCTACAACCTACTAGGGGTGTGCATTCGTTTTCGCCGTGTTGGCGATCCGCAACGTATATTGCACTATTCGTAGTATTCGAGGGGAAGCGAAACGTATCGCGATTCCCCACGAATACACGAATCTTCCCTGAATTATACAGCCACCTAAATAAAAATTTAAACAAACCCCCCACCCTCCTGAACCCCCCTAAGACTTACCAAAACTCCCTGGTGGTCCAGCGGGGGGTCCGGGAACCATCCCCTGCACTCACACCCTCTGTGCCGGTTTCATCATGGCACTGATAGCCTTTGTCACAGGGGCTACCGGTGCCATTGGTCAGCCCCTGTAACATGGCCATCGGTGCCATCTTGTGCTCCTACCATGTGACAGGGGCTGACCAATGGCACCGGTAGCCCCTGTGACATAGTATGGGCAAAGGCTATCGGCGCCATTTTGAGTACTGGCATTGGATGGCCGGAGTGCAGGAGGTCGCTCCGGGAACCCCGTTGGACCCCCAGGGACTTTTGGTCAGCTTGGGGGGGCCTCCTGACCCCCAAAAAACTTGCCAAAAGTCCAGCAGGGGTCCGGGAGAGACCTCCTGCACGCCGTCCGTCCGATGCCACTACTCAAAATGGCGCCGATCGCCTTTGCCCTCACTATGTCACAGGTACCAACGGTCGGCCCCTGTGACATAGTGAGGGAAAAGGCGATCGGCGCCATTTTGAATACTGGCAGCAGATCACCTTTGCCCTCACTATGTCACAGAGGCCGACCGTTGGTACCTGTGACATAGTGAGGGCAAAGGCGATCGGCGCCATTTTGAGTAGTGGCATCGGACGGCCGGCATGCAGGAGGTTGCTCCCGGACCCCCGTTGGACTTTTGGCAAGTCTTGTGGGGGTGAGGAGGCCCCCCCAAGCTGGCCAAAAGTCCCTGGGGGTCTCGGAGCGACCTCCTGCACTCCGGCCATCCGATGCCACTACTCAAAATGGCGCTGATAGCCTTTGCCCATACTATGTCACAGGGGCTACCGGTGCCATTGGTCAGCCCCTGTCACATGGTAGGAGCACAAGATGGTGCCGATGGCCATGTGACAGGGGCTGACCAATGGCACCGGTAGCCCCTGTGACAAAGGCTATCGGCGCCATGATGAAACCGGTACCGAGGGTGTGAATGCAGGGGATGGTTCCCGGATCCCCCACTGGACCACCAGGGAGTTTTGGTAAGTCTTGGGGGAGTCAGGAGGGTGGGGGGTTGTAGTTAATTTGATTTTTAGCTGGCACACGAATAGAAATCGCAGTATTAACGCATCGGGGTGCCATACGGCCGAATGCAACGTATCTGCTCCCCGACGAATCCGAATCACGAATGCAATGTGTGGCGTCCCTCTGCACATCCCTACAACCTATAGTAGTACTACAATATGACTTTCCCTCCTGCAGCAACAGTCTCCTTCTTCAGCCCTCCACCCGTGGCACACAATTAAAGGTCAAGCAAGGCCACCGATACCTGTCATCCCTCCCACAGCACACAATTAAAGGCCATGCATGGCCGCTGGCACTTCTCTTCCTACCCGCGGTACATGAGAAAAGGCCCATTGGGGCCTTCGATATCTCCCCTCCCGCCTACCATGCAACAAATAAAGGCCCTGCGAGGTCATCGACACCTCCTCTCCTGACCCTCGATAAAGAAAGGCACAGAGAGGCTGTTGACACCTCCTCCTGCTGCCTGTGGTACATAAGGAAAGGCCCAGTGGTTTGTCAGCATTCTGAAGCAGAGGCCCCAGCATGAGAATGCCACTGAGTGAGAAACAGCTTGTATGTATGTGTGTGAGAGGGAAAATCTGAGACACCCTCTGTGTGTTAAGAGGAAAAGAGTGCCAGTGAATGAGAGACAGCTTGCGTGTGTTAGTGAGAGAGAGCACTTTTGTGTGTGTTATAGAGGGAGAGAGTACAGCTTGTATGTGTGTGTGTGTGAGAGAGAGGAGAGAGGGAAAGAGAGTGAGTGTGACACAGTTTTTGTGTGTGTGAGAGTGAGGAAGAGAGCATCAGTGAGTGAGAGGGTGAGTGCCAGTGAATAAGAGCGAGCTTTTGTGTGTGAGAGACAGGGTGAGAGAGTCTGTTTGTGAGAGTAGGAGAGAGAACTAGTGAATGTGAAAGAGCCTGTGTATGAGAGAACCTTTACATATGTGTGTAAGAGAGAGTGTACATGAGAGTGAACATGTGTGAGAGAGAACAAATGAACATGTATATTAGGAAGTGTGTGTATATGAGAGAGAGAAAGAGAAGGGATAAATTATGCACCCTTTTTCTCTCTCCTGACAATCTTAGGGTGAATGGAAATCAAAAGTTCCCAGGTATGGAGAGTGAAGGATAATTTTTAGACTTGTTTTAATTATAGGACTTTATTTGATGTGTCTGCTGTTTTAAAATATTTTATTGGTGTTTGGTAAATTTAAAAAAAATGTTTATATGAGTTAATTATTGGATGATTTTCTATTCAGCACCTGTTTTGAAATATTTATCTTCTTATTACTATTATATTTCATGATTTTATTGTTTGCTATGTGAGGAATGATGATGTTTCTGTTTTTCCATTCTTGAATGATATACAGTATCTGGCTTATTGCTATTTCCAACTGCATATTTATATTTATATTTTATGATCACTTTTTCTTGTATTTGGTGAGGGTCTGTTTGTGTTCTGCATGTGTGACTGAGGTGAGGCATTTTATTAGCATATATTTTCTGTGTAGGGATCAACGGCAGCCTATCTTGTTCTGCTTTTCTAAAAGGTAGTGTATTGGTGTTTAGGATCTGGAGTAATATTTGCAGTGTTGCCTTTTCTATGTAGGGTGTTACTATATGAGTGCTAGCAATAAGTGCTATTTTGGTTCAGGAGGGTTTACTATATTATAATTCAGTTCACTCGTGACATTTTGATAGGAAAGACCACAACCAATCATGTTACAATAGGCCTAATTCTATATGGTTCAAAATGTCTTTTTTGCATGGTTTTCTAGTTTGCACCAGAGCAGTATGTGTAACTGGAGAGGCCGATATTTAAAACAGCGCTTAGCCGGATAAGTACTACTTAACCTGCTAAGTGAAGCTGCTGAATATCTGGCTATAGTTAGTGGGTTCCAGTTAGCCAAATAAGTGACTTATCAAGTTAAGATTTTAGCCAGCTAAGTCAGGGGCAGGAAATGGGCAGATCAGAGAGGAAGCAAATTAGTTGGATAAGTTAAGCAGCTAATGATATTTATTGTTAGCCGACATATATGGCTAACTCTGGTCAGGCCACTGGGCTGTCTTAAAGTTAGCCGGATATAGTTATCTAGCTAATTTTAAGATAATTGGATATATTCAGCAACAGCACTAGTTAACCAGATAAGTATATGCAGCTAACTAGCAGAGCTGCATAGCAACTGAATATGGCCCTCCTAATATATGCCTTGTGATATTTTTACCTCAGAAGACTGTATTTTGAATCTATTATAACTGCATAATTTTAAATTGTGTGTAGGGAGGGGGTCGCACAAGGCTGAAAGCTTTGCCTAGTGAACTTCATACCCCTGTAGCAGCCCTGGGATAGCAGTGGCGGGTATAGAAGTGTAATATCAAGTAAAAAAGATGAGCTAGCAAAGATAGCAGGGAGAGGGGGGAGGGCAGAGTTAGTGCTGGGCTGCATGTTTAATAAATAGTTATATGGAAGGACATAGGCAAAAACTTGACCCCACGGGTCCAAATGTTCAGAATTTTCACAGTTGAAAGTTGGCAACACTATCTGAAGGTAGGGATGTCTGTCTCTCCTGAAGGGAATATCCAAATTCTGGCTAAAAGGACAAGCAGCTAAGATGGACTCTCTAACATCAGTAAAAATGACGTTGGCCTCTTTGGCTATCGGTAGCCAAATGCAGAGATGGAGGTGAGAGAGACTTGCATGTACATGAGCAGCTTGTCAGATTTGCAGGCCCTTCTAGCCTAAATGGTGCCAAAAGAGGCCAAAAGAAACAGAAGGACAATTGGTGCCATGTGAATCTGGGTAGTTAGAACACCAGGGGCCTCTTTTTATGGCTCTGAGGCCAATCCGAGAGCAGGGTCAGTACACTGTCACATATGAACAACTGGCAGTCAACAGGCTGACTCTTTGTTGAACCTGGACAAAGAAACAAAAGACCTGGAAAATGGCACAAAAATCAGCCTATCAAAGCCTTAATTATATATTCACTTAACTATGCATGAAGCTGCTGAATTATGCATGGATAAGTTCTTAAAAGCAGCAGGGTGCATGCACTCGGGGTTGTTGTCAGTTGATCTTTACCCACCCAAAAGAAGAAGACAACCCAATCAAGTGCTGCTTCCCCCCTACCTGGTCTTCCTGCATCCTGGACAGAAGCAACTTGCAGAGACTAAGGGCACAGCTGAGCAGGTCCTGCCTGCTACCAGTATCAGAGACTGGAGAGCTGAACAACCCCTGTTATTTCAATGACAGTGACTGTCCTATCAACCTCCGTGTCGAAGACCTGAAAAGGGAGAGACCACCAGATTGAGAACCTTGAGAACGTGTGCACTGCAAGTTCTGAGGTACACTAAAGGTAGGGAAGGAGATCCTAACTCTTCTCCCTACACTCCCACATTGGTGACAAAGCCCTCCAATTGGCTGATGGTGTCATTATGATCTGGAGACAAAAGCAGCACTAGAAGGTATGATTTTGTAGAAGAGCTTGCACTGTGATATGAGCAGAACCTGCGGATATGATGGCCTGATATGTGTGTTGTGTGCTTAAACAGGCAATTACTGTAGATTTGGAAATATAACTGTTGAGCATCTCATACTTATTATAGTCGCTTTTGATATTCTAGTCTCTTGCTTTTCCATGGTTTCAAGGGGGACTCCCTCTACTGCTTAAAGAGCTCCAAGGGGGATCACTCATGATTCCTGGCCCTTGCTGTAGGCAAGAACTTGGAATGTGGCCCCTGCATAAAAAAGATTGCCTACTCCTGCTCTCAAACACAGTTCTATAAGGCTATTCTTTTCCCAGCCCAACTGCTTCTCCAAAGACAGTTCAATCAGGCTGTGCTTCTCTCAGCACAGCAGTTTGTAACAGTAAGGCTTTAAAACTCCGTTCATTAGGGCCTTGCTTTTCCCAGTACAACTGCTCCCCCAAACACAGAACTGTATTTGAAGTATACTGCCACCTACCTCTTGTAGGGAAAAGCACTGGATTTCACACCTGGTTTAACTATCCCAGCCTCATCCTACAGCCCCCCAACAGCAGTCCCTCTTCTCTAACAGTTATACATTCTCAAGCAAAGCATTTTTACCTGCTGGCTGTTTACTTGCTCATCCACAGTTCATCACCCCTTATTCCTTGCTATCTGATTCCAACTGATTTTCTCCCTGTAGCTCTGCCCCTCTCCTGATTTCCTACCTACTTATGGACTTAGGACATCACTACCCTCCCCATTCTCAGGGGCTTCCCTTTCCAGAACCCTTTGCATTTCTGGCAGCTATAGTTTTCTCCTTTCTGCATTCCATAATCTTGCTCTAGACATGTCCCTCACTGGTTTCAGAAAGATATTGCTGCCCTCAACGCAGGAAAATGAGATATATTGTCCATTAAAATATTTAAAATTTAAAGTGAATTGAACTGGGGAAAAGACCTGTATCTCAGTTTTCCATTTTGCATTGCAGATGATAATGTCATTCTGCAAGGAAGTAGAGATAACTGTGACTGAGTGACCCTATTTCCCCCTTTAAACCTGTACAGGACCAGGCATGGGCCTGGTCCACCTTAAATCCCACAGAGAGAGAGAGAGATCTCTGTGGGTGGATCCTTGCTGGTGCAGGAAGAATCCTGAGGCAGGACCAGCTGGGGCCAGAATAAGAGTGTAAGCCCAGCTGAATTCAGGAAGCCCCTGCATCTCCAGGAGAGGCAGTTCCTGTAAATCTATGCTGACCCAAACCCCAGGGACTGGGAAGGTGATTCGCTTGGTCACTCTCACAATAACACACATTAATGTTAGGCATAGGCAGCTATAAAAAGTTAACAAGAGGAGCTCCATCCCAATGTGCTAAGTGTATGAATGAGGGGAGCTCTGGAAATCTACTCACAGATAATGTTCATACAATCAGCTACTTGATAGCCACAATTTCATTTCCATTACATTTTGAGATCTGTGATCTCAGCTCATCCTGCTGCTGCCTCCAAGCTGGTGTCTCATCTCATCTCAGCTCATCCTGCTGCTGCCTCCATACTGGTGTCTTATCTCATCCTGCTGCTGCCCCCAAATTGATGCCCTAGACATAGACTGGGCAAACTGGTGGACTAATACGTCAAACTGGTTGTTTCCTTCACATGCACATGTTCTAAAATGTTCTCACTTGCGCATATAAAAACCAGCAAGTCCTAAGGAAAGATATGCTAATAAGGTTTCCTCATGTAACCACTTAAAATTAGGGGCATAGATATACCTAGGCTTATTTTAAATACTTGTGCGTACTATTTAAAATTCCAGTGAATGTGAGCTTGGACCCACTATGTGCTTATGTGGGCACACGCATGCTTGTTTTTTTTTTTTTTTTTTTTAATCAATCTTTATTAAATTTCTTTGTAATAAAACACAAGAATTTAAACCAAATATAGAAATGTACATGGTACTCACAGAGAATCCATCATTCAAATACAAACTAGTAACAACAAGTCCACAGTCATACGAGGGAGAAATACCAAAGAAATTAAAATAAAAATAAGTAAGACCTGAGAGATAGAGAGGAGTTGATAGTTTTAATTCTAACATCCGACAACTCCCAAGTTAATAAGCCTTCTTTATTCTGCGATTAACCCTTATCTGAAATAAATGTTTCTAAATGAAGTGGGTCATAAAACACAAATTTGTTACTCTAAAAAGAAATTAAACATTTACAAGGGAATTTAAGAAAAAAGATGGCCCCCAACAGCGACCACTTTCTGTTTCAGGGAAGGAACTGTTTTTATCTCATTTGTGTTTCACGACAAACATCAGGAGAGACTTGTATTTTATTCCCACAAAAAAGAAAATCCTTATTCAGACAATACTTCTAGAATACAGCTTCTCTAACTTTTTCTAAGCTGAACGTAGCAATTAGGCTTCCAAAAAAAGAGGAGATATTAGGACTTCTTTGCTCTGGAGCAGCTGATCTTTTTTTGCCTAGACAAATAGAATATTATTGAAACAACAGGGATTTGATCTTCTGAATATTCTACAATATCTATAAAATATTTTTTCAGCATTTTAACAGGGACAATAATCTAGTTATTGGAAAATTTAAAAAATGAAGACTCTTTACACACAAAGAATTTTCTAATGCATCCAGTCTATTATTTATAATCGAACTATCTTTTACAGAAGAGACCCCAGCATTCTGCACTGATGTTATAGTACTGGTAAGGGTCGAGATGGTATTCTCAGTCTCCATAGAATTTAAACTTGCTCCTCAAATTTTACTCTTGTTTCAGCAGAGAATTTAGTAAGTTGAGATACAGC
This sequence comes from Rhinatrema bivittatum, assembly GCF_901001135.1. Classification (NCBI taxonomy): domain Eukaryota; kingdom Metazoa; phylum Chordata; class Amphibia; order Gymnophiona; family Rhinatrematidae; genus Rhinatrema; species Rhinatrema bivittatum. The sequence continues at coordinate 103,558,713 of NC_042623.1, forward strand.
CTGAATCCAAGTTTGATCCAACTTGGCAGCCATTTTTCATATATCTTTCAAAGTTACTACAGATAGCTACTCTATTTCCCTGGCATTCTCCATGGTAAAGGAGAATGTGAAGCTACACCAGAAGAGATAGAGTCCAAGCATTCACAAGCACCTCCAGATTAGTAGAAGCAGCATGCAGTAAGTCAGATAATAAGGAATCAGATTTTAGCAAGGAATAAGTAAATTGTGTTGAGTCTGATGGCAAAGATGATTTTATTGGCTAGAGAGGCGGAGAACAATGCCAGGACAAAGAAACCTCTGAACCAGAGGTTTCAATACCATAGTCCAAACATGGCACTTCACCTATGCACTGAATACGGACATCCATTAGTCCTCGGATGGTCACTGGATCAGGAGAAGATACCAGGATCTTATTCTTGCTCTTTTTCCCCATCGGACATAAGGGATGTGCTTGTGATTGCTCGGGGCTACAGCTGCACCATACCTAGGCCAGCAAAAGATAAACATCATGAGGAGCAGGGGAGGGGGTCCCAGAGCAACATGCTGTCTCCACAACAAATTTCCCAGATCTCTCTCGTCTCCAGTTGAGGACACAACGCTCCCTCCTCTCTCTCCTCATATCTAGCTCTCTCCTCACACATACTTGTTTTAAATTTACAATCCCTGCATGTAAATCATATAAACATAGAAACATAGAAATGACGGCAGAAGAAGACCAACCGGTCCATCCAGTCTGCCCAGCAAGCTTCACACATTTGTTCTCATACTTAACTGTTTCTCTTGGCTCTTAGTAACCTTATGTTCTAATTCCCTTTTCACCCCCACCATTAATGTAGAGAGCAGTGCTGGAGCTGCTTCCAAGTGAAATATTAAGTTTGATTAGTTGGGTAAGCGGCAGCATAGCTCTCTGCCATGAAGCAGAGGGCAATGCTGGAAATGTGTGAAGTATCAGTTTTTCTTTTCCCCTGTCATTGAAGCAAGGAGTCATGCCGGACATGCACCGAAAGTGAAGAATGCCTTGAAAGTCACATTAACTATCATCAAATATTGAAAAGCCTAATAATTGGTAATACCTATAAGCCCATGAACCCATCCCTGTTTTTTTTCTTTTTTTCTTTTCTTTTTTAATTGGGAGATGGATGCCCTTCATCCTTCTACTCTGTGAAGGTGGACACCTACCACCGGCCACTGGCATCCCGCTCCGTTAATGCCTCTGTGGCTACTGCCGCTCCATGCAGTGTTTTACTACCTGCTCTTTATATGCGTCCTCTAGAACTGATGGATCCCATCCCTGGGTTTTTTTATTATTGATTTAATTGGGAGATGACAGCCCTCCATCCTTCCGCTCCGTGAAGGTGGACACCTACCACTGGCCACTGGCATCCCGCTCCGTGAATGCCTCTGTGGCTACTGCCGCTCTGTGCAGTATTTTACTACCTGCTCTTTATATGGACACCTACCACTGGCCACTGGCATCCCGCTCCGTGAATGCCTCTGTGGCTACTGCCGCTCCGTGCAGTATTTTACTACCTGCTCTTTATATGTGTCCTCTAGACCTGATGGATCCCATCCCTGTTTTGTTTTTTGTTTTTGTTTTTTATTTAATTGGGAGATGACAGCCCTACATCCTTCCGCTCCATGAAGGTGGACACCTACCACTGGCCACTGGCATCCTTTTGAAAATTACTCCCAAATTGGGCAGGAGGCAATAGAAGTAAACCTGGTGTACCAGGTTTTCTGGAGGCTTAGCCTCCTCTAGCTTTCTCCTATACTAGGCATCTATGATCACCACTGCAGCTCCAACCTCCAAATGAACAGTCCAGTGAGTGAAGCTGGTAAAGCCTGATGTGGGTCCTCATCTCATGGCACTCCAGGTGACCGCTCAGCTCACCTTACCAAAAGGCTGACCCTGCTGCAGTCAAGCAGTTTAACTGCAGAGAGATCAATATTCATTCAAAGCCTTTGTGCAGATAACTAACACATACAAAAATAAACTTTGAATATTTTCCCCACTTAGAAGAAGATTTTAAAAGCATTGCTTGTGCAAAAATAGCTACAAATACATACTTGTGCGTGCATCAAGAATAAGGAGGCAGAAAAATGGTGGGGCCAATCACATGTAACCCCTGAATTTTCTAAGGTTGATCATGGCAGTACATGCTATGTTACCTGCTTTCTGCTGGTCCTGATGAGGTAGACAGAGACAGAGACTCTTTTAAAGAGCTAGTCTGAAACTCTGTATATCTCCCTCAGTAAGAGGGACACTTTCAACTCAGGGTATTTTTTTCGGGGGGGGGGGGGCAGTATTACATTGGTCTGCCTAGGATGCAAGAGTCTGTAGACCCTTGTAAATACTGCCCCCCCCAACCCACCCTGAGTTGAAAGTGCCCCTCTTTGAGAAGGAGATATATATAGAATGTCAGATTGACTGTTTAGAAAAGTCTCTCTCTCTCTCTCTCTCTCACTCACACATAAGCATGGTAGGATTATTTTAAATGATACACACAACATAAAATTGAGCGTGTTTATGGGCGCACACTCCCTCCTTTTAAAATGTATTTGTTAATGCATAAATTACTAGGGTATGAGGCTTAACTTTTACTGGTGAGCACACACATTTAACGCTGTCCAGGTAAATTTACTTAAACAAATTTTACTTACTGAGAGAAATGTTAGTCTATGAAACAGAACTCAAAATATTTTTTGGCTGCTTTTCTCCTCTTGGGAACAATTAAAATACTTTCCCTATGAAGATGAATCATAAGCAATTGGATGGAGCAGCAGTTAATAAATAGAAGTAAATAAATATATAAGATACATCTTTAGAAAGAGAAAAGGTGAAATGTTGTCCTTCTATAGTTGATTCCATTTGTACTACGCAAATCTATTCCCCAAGGATATTTTAAAATGCTTCTTCGAAGGCTATTGTGTCCATACATCAGCATTCCAAAACCTCTTCAGCCCTAACATTTCATGCATTAGTAATTTCTTGTGAACAAAAGGATTTCTCTGGATCACTTTCTGTGGTGATGATTCTTCTGCTTTCACTATATACTCGGTATCTTTTCTGTCTCTATTGGTGTCAGTGTTAGACAAATTTTATCTTGAATTATTATCATCTGCAGCCAATATAATTATCCACAATGCATATTCATCTGAGAAATTTGCATACATTTGGTCTATAGATCTGGCTAATATATGGTACATATTTTGGTTACCTTGAAAAAACCAGCTTGGATGCAGTTGTCAAAGGACTAAAGTGAATACTACTGCTCTAAATCATTTATTTTAAATAGTTTAGGTAAATCTGCTCTTAACCATATATTTTTATGTTAATGTTAATTATTTTAGACTTTTATATTATCTTTATTGATCAATTGATTATTCTGAGCCATAATGCTAGAACTCAGCTTCAATGTCCAATTATCCAACACAGCTTCTCAAAAATGATAAAATTTGTTTTACTGTAAAGAAAACACAATATTAATACAATTTGACCAAATATTAATGAAGTAGAAGATGATTCTTTAATCTGATAAGAATTGCACATAAGACACACAAGAGCCGATGTAATTAAATCCATGCTAAAATAGGCTTTGATTTGTAGCGTGGGTTTTTCTTAGCGCAGGTAGTAAAACACATTGGTCCCTGCAAATGGGCCTTCATTTTCCTTTTTATTTTTGTTTTTCCTGGGAATTTATCAGGGTTTATTATGACAAGAACAAAAACAGGAGAAAATGTTGTAGCTCTGTTGCTGCAGGAGCATGGGAGACACCACCTTCGGAGTGGCACAGGATGGTTAGAGCTAGACTTGGGTGGTCCAGTGAGGCTGGAGCAAGGCAGGCTGTGCAGATTAGACTAGAAGTCAGCAACAGTGTGCAGGCTGGACTGTAGCTCAGGAATGGACTGGAGCTGCTTGGAGGTAAAAGTTAATTGGAACACCTGGAACAGACTGGAGCTGCGTTGAGGTAAGGGTGAACTGGAACACAGGAACAGAGTGTGGATAAGCTTGGAACTCGAATTCAGACAGGGACTGGAACTAAGACAGGACAAGACAAGGACAACACAGAACATGAAACATAAAGTCCAAAGGCAGCATAGGCAAGAAAGGCCCCTATCTCTTCCCCTCCCTGTTGCAACAGCATTTATCTTTATTAGTGGTGGCTCCAGGCTTCTCCTCTTTTTTTAGGCAGCATGCTTAATGAGGTTCTTGTGCTCTGCACTTCTGCTTTTGTGAAGGGGCCAGGGAGATTGCTGGGAAATGCCTCTGGTGAGCATGGTCCTCTTCAAATGCTGCATTAGCGGCACCAAGTTGCAGGTACTTTGGCTGCCTGGAGGCGAGGGGGAGATGGATCTTGAAATGCCACATCTGCAGCACTGGAGGGCAAGCAGTTTCGCTGGTGGAGGGTGTGGCTTGAAACACTGATGATGCTTTGGCCTGCACTGGCTTCCAGCTGTTGCTGGAGACCTTGAGACATTGTGAGCTGCTCTTTAATTATCCTAAAATTAGGGTGAAAATCAGTTTTAAACTGATAGTGACTTTTAACAAAATCTGGGAATTAATGAGTGAAAATCATTTTTTAAACTGAAACAAAAGACCTTATCCCCGCAGTATGCAGTAAACAACTGGCATGCAAATAACCCAAGTGTAAAAAAAGCAGGTTAGAAGTAAAAAAGTGTGTTTTCTTTTACTCAGAGGCTATTTGTGTGCCAAGTCGTGTTAAAAAAACAAAACAAAAAGTACTCTTCCCTCCCAAGGTTGCAAATCTGTCCCTGAGGTCTTGGCCCAGCAGGCAAAAATTTCCGGTCTGAGAATCCTTCATTTTTCAACCCTTAAAATAATTGTTGTCCAGGGGGTCCTGTGTTCTTCCCTGAGGCCCAGAAAAGAAAAGGGAGAGGTTTTGCCAGCAACCTGGGGAGGGAGGAAGACTTATCAGGCTAGCTACAGGAATTTTAGCCCTTACTTTGATCAGATGCTAAAATCCCCATGGTAGCAGGAGACACGATAGGCAGCTTTCCCACTATTCTGCCTCCTTGCATTACAGGGTAATAGTTAATTAGGCTATTACCCTGCAATTTGCATGTACCTGTGCTAAGCTTGCTGCAGGTTTTTTAGTGCTTTTTTTTGGCGCTAAAGCCCTTTTTACATACCAGGATAATATTAGCACCAAAAAACCTGTGCTAAAACGGGAGTAAAAACCTGCGGTAGGCTTAGCGCTGCTTATCACATTGGCCCCATAAAATTAATGCCTCTACTTCTGAAAATCCTCACAGTAGAAACAGAGAGTAGTGCCAGTTTAGAAAGTTACTGATATTGGCACATTACTTTTAACTATCTTATTTATCAAATGGTTATATATGTGTTTATTGGTTTCCCTGGATTATATGGGAATCTCTGGCCTACAGAGGCACAGCCTTTGATGCCCTTGGCAGGATATCAATCATTGATCCAGAGTTTCTCAGGCTTGTGTGTGAGTCTCTGTCCCTTGGAGGCACTGACTGTGACATCACTTCCAGGCCCTGCATCATTGGCCCAGAGATTTCCAAGAACAGCTCTAAATGTGGAAATATCTGGACCATGGATGCATGGCCTATGATGCCCATTACCCATTTGCCCACCCACCACAAAAAAAATACCCGGCACAAGTAACATTTTAAGATTGTTTATTTCACTTCAAAAGTAATTGCATAGGTAAAAATGTAAGACTGATTTCAAAGTAATTGCATAAAATTCGATGTTGCATATTCAGCAAGAGTCCAGTAACATTTCAAGAGCCACTCTGACAGCCTGGGAAACAGAGCATATTCAAGGTAGCATTTGCAGCGAAAGTCCTTTAAATGCAATCAACAAATACATAAACTGGAGAGAGCCTGGCAAAGTAGACAAAGCATCCAAGGATTGTCGATGACATGTAAACAAACAGCAGCAATGAGTGAACAGGAATGGAACCACTATTTCTGCAGACGGCAGTGATGAGCACTGATGAAGAAGATGCACCCACCTGCAAAAAGAAGGGAAAAGAAAAACAAAGTGAGAAATGCAAATTAGAAGCCTAGAGAGCCTGGGGAACCAGCAAGGACAGTGCACAGGAATATAGTTGTGTAAATACTCATGAGAGGAGAAGAGACAAATATCTTTGGCAGACCCAGAAATGGCACAGATGAGGTATCCAAGTGGGAGAGGCATCCACGTAGCAGCAAGGCATCTGAGTGGGGGAAGCATTTGCATGGAAGGAAGTGCAGGAAAGTTACCACCATTTCTGCATACTTATAGCGATGAGCAAAAATGATACACTCATATGCAAAAGAAAAGAGGAAAAAAAGTGAGAAAAGCAAGTCTGAAGTCATCCAGCACCAACTGGGGAACCAGAAAGACTAGTGCTGTGGACTGTTAGAGTATAAGTACTCATGGGAAGAGAAGAAATGAGTGTCAGTGGTGGGCCCAGTGATGGCAGAGACATTATGGGAAAAGCATTTGCATAAAGATGAGGCTTCCATGTGTAAGAAATGTCTAAACCAAAGGGAAGAGCAGGAGCATAGCCACCAAAAATGATGTACCATAGGAAAATAAAGTCTCTCCCATAATGCAATCCTAAAAAGACAGTGCAGTGGGGCTCAGAGACAGTCTGGTGTGGCAGATAACAGCAATTGAGTTGCTGTTCCTATGGGAGGTGGTTCCTGAGGCTTTCATTAACGGGTCGGCATGGGCCAGGCAGGGTTCAGGAACTGTCTTTGGTGGTCCAGTATGGCAACAGATTGCTAATGATTTCCTGTTCTCAAAGGGGGGGGGGGGGTGCACACCCAGGAAACTTGACAGACAGCAATGTGCCTGCTACAGGTCAAAGAAGAGAACTGTGAGAAAGTCATTGGTGCTCAAACATGGCAGTTGTCATTGGTGCTCCGGCATGGGGTTGGAACAGGTCTAGTTGGAGTCATCGGGAGTCTAGCTTAGGGTCCAGAGACAGTCAGGAACAGTTCACATGGTGGAAATTTGCCTTGAGGATATGGCCTCCATCCATGGTTCCCACTTCCGAGGCTGTGTAGGGAGCTGCTACGTTCTGATGAAAAGCTTGCTTCCTAAGGGAACATAAGCCCAATTGCACAGATAAGGTTTCTGTTCATTTCCCATATGATGAGTCAATCCTTCATAGGATACTAACAATGTAATTGGATGCAGTTTGAATTGTCAGCCAGAAAAATGACTGTAGCAGTGCTCTCCCTCACAGACTGGATTCTCTCCACCTCTGATGTATCTCCTTCCTCATGCATTCCATCTCCTATTGTATGTGGTCCATCCCCTGTAATACATGCCTTGATGAGTTCCTGCCTTGAAGCAGTTCTGCATGACCTGCTCTGCCATTGTGTCACTGCTGGAGAGTAGTGTTTCTATTGGTGGGAGAATATCGTGATGTGAAGTCCCACTGTTGACCACAGTGGAGTTCGTAGAAAAGCCCATGCTGGTGTCAGGTGTGCCTAGTACATCCGGGATGTCTAAAATGGATGTGTTTTGTCATGCCATGTCATGTGTTTTGTCATGTCATATGGGAAATGTTTTGTCATGTTTTGTCATGTCATATGGGAAATGAACAGAAACCTTATCTGTGCAATTGGGCACCACCCAATTGTGCACCCCCCCCCCCCCACAGACACCCCACCTCCCCCTCCTCCCTCCCCCCCAGTCACCCCCCTCCCACTGCAATTCCTGTATGCTCCTATGGATCTCTCACTAACATGCCACCTGAATTAGCTTGACATAAGTTAATTGTATTACACACTGCTGTAAATAATTTATAATGTATAGAATGTATAATGTAAATAAGTGATAATGTATAACCTGCTTTAAATTATCACACCTCTGCAGTCCTTCTGCTGTAAATACCTCCTCCTGTAAATACCTCCACCACAATTATGGTTACTCTCCTCTACTTTCTCAGCTGCTATCCCTTCCTCCTCTATCTATCCCCCCCACTCCCGCCCCCCTTTCTCACATGCTCCCTCACCCGCTCCCTGTTTTTTGTAATTTTCCTCCTTTCTCAAGTTTTATTGTAAACCGGCGTAATGTGCCCGCACGAACGCCGGTATATTAAAAGCTGTTAAATAAATAAATAAATAAATAAATGTGAAATGGACCTTGAAGTTCTATTATCCATTGGAAGAGAAGGTGGTGGATTCAGATATGCTGGCTAGTCTTCTGTGGCAGGCCTCTCTGTGGTCAATGGTCACCTGACAAAATAGAAGAAGAAAAAAACATATCAGTGCCAAAAACTATTACATCTTTCTGACTCCCCACCCCCCAAAGATCATACTTGCTTCCACGGACCTGCCACACCAGAAGTTCCTTCTTTTCCTCCATGATGTACACAATACATTGATGCTGTTTCTCTTCCAGCTACTGGCTACTAGTTCTTGCCTGCTTCTCTATCTCCCTGAGCGTGACTCTCCTGCTCCCCTTCCTCCTTTCTGACCCCTTGTGGGCGTCATGCATGCATTAAGAAAGCGGGTGCTGAAAAGTCAGTACCCGCTTTCCGCGAAGATTATTGCATCGGCCCCACAGTGAGGAAACTAAGGAGTTCCAAGGAAAAACTATAAAGAGAAGGCTGGAGCTAAAATGACTGTGTAATATAAATTCCATCAAAGGATACATGCAGAAGGCCTTGAAAGTAAGCTTTCCCCCTGCACCAGAAACCCTGGAAATCACATATTTTGGCATAATAACACTGTTCCACTCCAAAACAAAATTTGAGATATGATGTCTGAAACTGTTATCTGGGTTCTACCATAACAGGGGTTACATAGTCAGACAAACAGAGAGTCACAGATGCACTCAAAAGATTCACTCAAGAGCACAGACAAGAGACAAAAGGATGGAAAACAGCAAAGGAAAAATAAGCAGCACAAAAGACACCACTCAGCAATCACAAAAAGCACCTAAATCAACCACCACTCCTACACAGAAAAACTCCAGCTCCCAGGTCAAAGCTCACCTAACACCACCCAGCACTGACAAAATTACCCTGGAAGAGATTGCTTTTTATTTCCATGCGAAGAGGCATCTCCAAGAAAACAGATGGACATCCGTGCACCACCAGTCACAGCAGAGTCAGCTTAGGTCACTTCTCTCAACCAAGAGGGAACTCTGCAGCATTTCTCCTACTATCGTCAATTTTACCATCGTTATTACTGCGTTTTTCTGCACGTCAGTTTTAACACCGGTTTTTGTACACTTTTTGATCTTACTGTGGATTTTTTGTTCAGTTTGATTTGCATATCATTAGTTTATGACATTGAGTAGGGTCGCAGGTTTTTAATGTGCATAATACTAAAAATCAGTGCTAAAATATTTTAGAATGAGTTTTATTACTTCAGCCCCTATGTGCTTAAAGGGGTTCTTTTGGTCTCAGCCTCCCCCACCCCTCCATAGCAGTGTAAAAACCCCTGAGGATTTTGTAAGACCCCTTTTCCCATTACTCCTCCCCACTGCCCCTTGAGGCAGACACAAATGTTAAAAGTTTTTTTTCAAAGGTTTAAAAGTTGCAGGCCCACCCTATCCCTATGTGTAGTAAAAATTGTCCCCCAACCCTACCCAGCATTTATTTTAAGTTCCCTGGAGGTTAGTGATTGCTGGAGCACTCCCTAGGCATACAGGTTTGGCTGAATCATTGTCAAAATGGTGCCAGCTGGCTGCAGGCAGACTTTTGCCCCTGTCGTGATGAGGCTAATGATTTGTTGCTTTGGACAAGATAATAAGTTTTCTTTGCTTAGGGAGGGTTGAAACATGACTTTAAAACAAAAATAAGTTTATATTGACAATAAAATAGCAATTAGACAAAGCCAATTTGATATCTATCTATTGTTTTCACATTTAAATGACCACTAAAAACAGAAAAAAAAACATGTTTTCATGTAAACTGTACAGAGTGGAAGCAGAAAGTATCTGATTAAAGAGGATTTCTATGCTGTCTCTATGGAAAACAAACTCAAAACAATTAGGCCGACAGTTTTGGCAGAGTCAACTGTTGTCAATTTGAAAAATCACACAAAACTCTGCATTACCGCACAGCAGTTTCTACAGGTCTACAGGGGACAGGACTGTAGATTAGATATCTTATATGATTGACTCACAGTAGGTTTTGCTTCAGTGCACATTCTGTGTTAATCCTGTCACAGAGCTCCACAGGCTCCATTCTGACAACTGAGCAAAACAAAGCTTCAAGTAATTTTCTAGGTTGTGCCGTTTGTCTCTAAGACCTTTGCAATCACAGGGCCAGATTCATTAAGGCTTTTCTCCCATTTTGTGTCTATGGGAAAAACCCATAGTAAATCAGGTATATAATTTGCTAAGTGAATAATATATGGGGGAGTTAGTAATCCTAAAACCTATGGTACCTCACAGGGTCTGGTGAGAATCAGTGAAATTAATTGCCTCCCAGCTCGAAGATTAAGGGTTTTCTCCCAAATTCCAGTGCTATATTTTACAACATGGGTGGGCAAACTTTTTTGTACTGAGACCACATTATAAGTTCATGTCCACAGTGGCTGCCGGGGGGGGTTCCCTTTTGGAATTCCTCAAGTGGTGGAGGGGGTTCCCCATGGAACCTAGGAGAAGCGAGAGACTGGAAGACCAAAAGCAACTATAATATAAGACAACAGTAATTGCCTGTTGTAGCAGCTAATACACACATTTACTATAGATTTGGAAATACAACTGTTGAGTGTCTTATAATTATTTTTAGTTACTTTTGATACTCCAGTCTCTCGCTTCCGTGGAAACAATGATCATGAGATATTTGCACACAATTAATATGTCTTGAGTTAGAAAGCATTATAGAAACAGAGAATCTAGTCCAAGAAAGCAAAGGACTAGAACCCCTAAAGCAACTATAATATAAGTCATTCAACAGCTGTATTTCCAAAACTACAGTAATTGCCTCTTTTAGCACTCAACAGCCATCAGCCCAGAATATACACATATTCTATTCACAATTGTTGCCAGTCATAGTACACCCTTTCTTATAAGATCATAACTTTCTTATAAGATCATAACCTAGAAAATTACTTGAAGCTTTGTTTTGCTCAGTTGTCAGAATGGAGCCTGTGGAGCTCTGTGACAGGATTAACACAGAATGTGCAGAGTGTTGCTCCTGTCTCCAGATCATAATAATACCATCAGCCAATTGGAGGGCTTTGTCACCAATGTGATAGATTGACAGATATCCTTATCTTCAGAGCCAAGTTGGGCGGGAAGAATTCATTACAAGGAGCAGACTGTTAGGTAGGGCAGGTAACTGCTGCAGTAACATGAGGAAGTTGCAGCTAAGCAGCACAAAGAGGTAGCTGATGCTCTGATTGACTTGCTGGAGGAAAAGGCAGCAATCTTGTCTTCAGCTCAGAAGGCACACCGACACTACCTTACTGCAGTGCCCACCTATGTGCCTGACGTGATCATCATAGCCCTGACCCAATCTCACATTGTGCATTTCAGTATATCATCAAAAGCAACATTTTGGACCTTTGATGATGACATCAGGTGCTCGTGCAGTCTAGTTGTTGCGTCGGCAGGTGTAAAGGCTATAAAAAATTGATGATCATATAGACTCCATTTTGAATCAGCAGGAATGACTCCATTTAATTCCATACAGAATAGCACATAGGCACTGGTGCAAAAAAGTAAACTTGTTGTTGCAGAAGCTGTTTCGCAATGTATTTTGCGTTTTTCAAGTTTTCAGACTAGGTGTTGTCTGTCTACTGCTGAGCCGAGGTCTTATGACCCTGACTCACTCAGGCTGGAAGCTGGCCACTTTCAGCTTAGAGTGAACGGGCAAAATAACACACAGGCTCTGATCGTAAACAGTGGGACTTTCCAGGGGGGGGGGGGGGGGGGGGGTAGAAGCTCGTTACCTACAGTAAGAGGGACGCCTCCCCGTAGTTCATGTTTCCCGTATGAGTATCTCTGCCCACGCTGAAGGAACTTCCCAGCTGATGTTAAATGGACAGATGATGCCTACTCTCCAGTGATGTAAGTTTTTGATCCTTTGTATATTGATAATCACTGCAAAAGAGAAGCTTTGCACCTGCTGGAGGAGTTGTAAATAAAAATAACTTTCTTTAAAGCATAACTCAGACCTGTTTGGCAATACAACATGGTGCTGTGAGCAGGACAGAAAGTGAAAGGAAATTAGTGTAGCGTAATGTGTCAAAAGCAATATAAAATGTCTTTATTTAGAAAGAAGACAAAAAGACAGGGGAAAAAATAGTGAAGTTAGTGGGGTAAAAGACTTCCTTGATATCCCGGGATGGGAGAATCAACCATATAAAATGTTAGCAGAGCAATGGTGTTGTAATATGGGTCTATGTGAAAACTGAGAATCAAAGGTGAAAGGTTTATATGAGCCTTTAATTTGTGTCTGTGTATCTCTTGATCTTTTAGTGTGAAGGGCTGATTTGTTTATGTTGGGACCTCTAGCTAGTGTTGAGAATTTTTCTTGTAATTTGCAGAAAGCAGGATAGAGCATAAGAAAACCTATTCTTATGCTTGAGTACAGAATATTCTGTGTGTGTATTTAACTTTAGCATTATGTGGCAACAGAAGGTGTCATTTGTTAAGAATCAAAAGTATACTAGACTAGAATTAATAGCAAAAACAAAGAGAAAGCACCTTTTGGAGATTACAGCAGCAGTATGTGGGAAGAACCTATGGGATTCTAATGTCACAGCAGATTTAAATTCTTTTGATGATGTAGAAGATAAGATTTCTGAGTATATCCATGCCACAATGCCCAAAAATAAGAGTACAAACCAGCAAACAATCCATAAAATGGGGGTAAATAAACCTAATAGCACTCCATAACCTGCATAAAAAAATGTTTTCTTTTCTTTTTTTATCATTCACATCGTTGGAGAGGATGTGGAGTAGTCATGTGGATTTTGATCATGAGTTGGAGCGCTCGGTAATGGAGGTGCTGAAGGAGGCAGCGGTTCCACCGATGATTCCCTTGATGCCTGTTTTGGGCTTTTAGGACTGGCTGGAGTCTCCACTGGAAAGTCAAAGGAAGATTGTAGTGTTTCAAAAGACCCCGAGAGTGATTGTGATAAAGACAGAAATGCCTCTTTAGCTTGTGGTGGCATTTGTGTTCTGTTTTGTGGTGAAGGAAGTGGAAGTGACTGATAAGGAGTAGATCATGGTGATCTGTATCGCTTCGACTTTCCTGGGGTGGAAGGATGGTTATCATTACCTTCCGCTCCTGAAATAGAGAGATCCTTGCCTATCGATTTGCTTCGAGAGCGTGATGAGGCAGAAGAAGATGGTATGTGTACTATGTCTTGGTCTGACTGGGAGATTGAGTCTGAAGACGATGCTCGCCGGGAAGACATGGACTTGGAAGGCTGGGAATCAAACTTTCTATCCCTGTGTGTTGAATGATGCATGTGTCCATGTTTATAGAAGCGTCTTGAGCAACTATGGCTGTGACGCAAAAGTTTATGAGCTTTGTGACGGGTGTCGCTATGTGATGACACCATCAAGGTGGAACAACTGGAAGAAGAATGTCTTCTCTTGTGTTGGCTACTATGGTGTCTTCTTTTTTGCGCCGATTGCGCCGTGTCTGGCCCCGAATGCGCCGTATGTTGCTTTGATTGCGCCGTCTCCGGCGCTGTCCTTGGGGCCATGTTCGTTGTTCTCGGATCCTTTGAAATCAACGCCGTGTGCGCCATATGCGCATTTTCTGGCGCCGCATGTATGTTCCTCGGCACCGTATGCAGCTCCGGCGCCATGCGTTTCATGATCGGCGCCATGTGTGCATTTCCCGGCGCCGCGTGTATGTCCTTCGGCGCCGTATGCGGCTCTGGCACCGTGCGTTTCATGATCGACGCCGTGTGCAACTTTCCCGGTGCCGCATGTTCTGTCCTCAGTGCCAGTCCGTCCATGTCTGGCGCCCTATCCGGCTTCGGCGTCGAATGCGCCATCTGAGATCACTGACGCGTTGGCATTTGTTTAGAGGTACCTCGCGGATGCCCTTTCTCAGAGGATTGTCCGGGGGCATCCTGGTAGTGCGACCCAGGTCTCTGGGAGTCGCAGACCACCTTACCTCCAATCCTGGAGGCCTGAGGGTCCCACGATGAGGCTCTTCTTTTAGTTGGGCCCATTCGCTTCGATGGGCCAGGACACTAGTGTGCCTCCGAAGGGGATTGAAGGTCCCACATTTTGTATGCCCGATGACGTTGGGCTCAAGGCGACATTCTTTTACAAAAATCACAGTCGGCCTGACTGTGATCTGGTCCCAAGCAGAGGTAACAGCGGTCATGTCTGTCAGTGACGGACATGACCTTACCACAGGGATATGGATTAAAACCCGACAGCTTCTTCGACATTTTTGAAGAGAAAAATAATAAAATCTGAGGAGAAAACAAGCTCCGCATGCACACCCACGCACGGAAAGAACAGACTGAGGAGAATCTGTTACTTTCCGGTGTGGGAACACATGCGCAGCCGCAGAGACTAAAAGTTTGATCTCTGCTTGTTAAAGCTCCGCCCCCCGGGCCCTGATTGGCAGTTCCCATGACAGCATGGCTAATTCATCCTGCTATCAATGGGAAAGTGATGTTTCATAAAGTTCATTCAAGGAACCATCCAGGTTTACATCATTGTTTTTTAATCATAAACACCACCGTCCACCCTATGTAGAATTTATTATTTTTAATGTCCCAAAACCTTTTTTATTTAAAAATATTTGCATTTTATATTTTATGAAACTGTTGTGAAAGTTACATCCTTGACACGAATAGGAACAATCCACCAACTCATCGCTTAGAACTTGAATGACTAGGTAAGCAATACTTAGTTAAACTTAGAGGCTGAGACATCATAAGAACATAACAAATTGCCATGCTGGGTCAGACCAAGGGTCCATCAAGCCCAGCATCCTGTTTCCAAGAGAGGCCAAACCAGGCCATAAGAACCTGGCAATTACCCAAACACTAAGAAGATCCCATGCTACTGATGCAATTAATAGCAGTGGCTATTCCCTAAGTAAACTTAAATAGCCGTTAATGGACTTCTCCTAGAAGAACTTATCCAAACCTTGTTTGAACCCAGCTACACTAACTGTACTAACCAAATCCTCTGGCAACAAATTCCAGAGCTTTATTGTGCATTGAGTGAAAAAGAATTTTCTCCGATTAGTCTTAAAAGTGTTACTTGCTAACTTCATGGAATGCCCTCTAGTCCTTCTATTGTTCGAAAGTGTAAATAACTGAGTCACATCTACTTGTTCAAGACCTCTCATGATCTTAAAGACCTCTATCATATCCCCCCTCAGCCATCTCTTCTCCAAGCTGAACAGCCCAAACCTCTTCAGCTTTTTCTCATAGGGGACCTGTTCCATCCCCTTTATCATTTTGGTTGCCCTTCTCTGTACCTTCTCCATCGCAACTATATCTTTTTTGAGATGCGGCAACCAGAATTGTTCACAGTACTCAATGTGCAGTCTTACCATGGAGCGATATAGAGGCATTATGACATTTTCCGTTTTATTAACCATTCCCTTCCTAATAATTCCTAACATTCTGTTTGCTTTTTTGACTGCTGCAACACCCTGAGCCGACGATTTTAAAGTATTATCCACTATGATGCCTAGATCTTTTTCCTGGGTGGTAGCTCCTAATATGGAACCTAACATCGTGTAACTACAGCAATGGTTATTTTTCCCTATATTCAACACCTTGCACTTGTCCACATTAAATTTCATCTGCCATTTGGACGCCCAACCTTGCAAGGTCCTCCTGTAATGTATCACAGTCCACTTGTGATTTAACTAATCTGAATAATTTTGTATCATTTTATTTATTTATTTATTTATTTATTTTGGATTTTTATATACCGGCATTCGAGACAGCAGTCACATCATGCTGGTTCACATAAAACGAGCGTGCATAATAAACATAAACTAGAACATTGGTGCGGAAAAGGCAGTTACATGTAACAGGGTAGCTAGAACTTGGTGAAGAAGGAAGAGAAAGGACAGTTATTAATTAATAATGGCTAATGCTAGTAGAGATAGCTAACAATAGTGTAAATGACAAAGGGGGTTGAGGTTGGGGTGTTGAATCAGATGGAGTCCGAGAATGCTTGTGTGAACAGCCAGGTCTTTAGTCTTTTCTTGAAGGTTGAGAGGCAGGGTTCCAGTCTAAGATCTGGGGGGATGGAGTTCCATAAGGGTGGACTGGCTGTAGAGAAGGCCTGATCTCTTAACGTGATGTGTCTGGTAGTCTCTTAACATGATGTGTCTGGTATGTGCAAATGTGATAACCTTACTCTTCGTATTCCTTTCCAGATCATTTATATATATATTGTAAAGCAGCGGTCCAAGTACAGATCACTGAGGCACTCAACTGTTTACCCTTTTCCACTGAGAAAATTGTCCATTTAATCCTATTCTCTTTTTCCTGTCTTTTAACCAGTTTGTAATCCACAAAAGGCCATCGCCTCTTATCCCATGACTTTTTAGTTTTCATAGAAGCCTCTCATGAGGAACTTTGTCAAATGCCTTCTGAAAATCCAAATACACTACATCTACCAGTTCACCTTTATCCACATGTTTATTAACCCCTTCAAAAAAATGAAACAGTTTTGTTAGGCAAGAATTCCCTTGAGTTAATTCATGTTGACTGTGTTCCATTAAACCATGTCTTTTTATATGCTCTACGATTTTGATCTTGAGAATAGTTTCCACTATTTTTCCCGGCACTGAAGTGAGGCTTACTGGTCTATAGTTACCCAGATTGCCCCTGGAGCCTTTTTTAAATAATGGGGTTACATTGACAAGCCTCCAGTCTTCAGGTTCAATGGATGAGTTTAATGATAGGTTACAAATTTTAACTAATAGATCAGAAATTTCATTTTTGAGTCCCTTCAGTACCCTAGGATGCATACCAACCAGTCCAGGTGATTTGCTACTCTTTAGTTTGTCAATCTGGCCTACTACTGTTATGAACTCTGCCTGCAGGCTTCCCCGCGAGCAGGCTCATCATCGTGCTTATGCTGCTGACTTCTCCATCGCGGCGCGGAGCCGCTGACATTCTTCGCGGCCGGTGCTGCAGTCAGCCCTGCTTCTTCGCCGCGGCAGGAGCCGCAAACTTTGTCCTGCCTTCCTGGCACGGCGGACCTGCCACCGTGCTTCTTCGCAGCAGGAGGCCGCCGCTGACATCCCGTTTATCTTTGCGGCTGGAGGCCACAAGCCCCGAGCTAGATTGGCGGCTGGAGCCACTCTCGAGGCCTCCTGCAGTGGCAGGAGCCGCTGCCGTCATCGGGGCCTGCTTCTAGGCCCAGCCCTGCTGCTCCGCAACGTCGACATCGGTGCAGGACAGCTGTCCACGGTCCTGCACAGCTCCTGCTTCTTCCTGCTAGGCGTGCGGCCGCGCCTCCCTTCAAGATTTAAAGGGCCCATGGCCGGATATGCCCTGGGCTGTTTCCTGTACCAACCCTATAAAAGGGCTGTTCCTGCAATTCCTGCCTGCCAGCGTTCCGTCAGGTCCTTGGTGTTATTTGTGGAGCTCCTCGTCTCGTCTCGTCTGCTTCGTGCCATGTCTTCATTGCCTGAGGTCCTCATCCAGGTCTCCTGATGTCTCGCTTCCTGGTGTTCCAGCCCTCCTTGGTGTATTGCTTCTGTGCTCTTTAGCCTTCCATTCTGCCAGCCTTGGATCTCCGCGTGACACGTCTCTGTCTATAGAGATGCTGGCAGTGGACTTCTGTCCTGTGCTCCTGAGCCATCCTGTCCTGCCAGCCTTTGTGGTGCTCCGGATGACACTGGCTTCGTCGTCGAAGTTCTGCCTCAGCTGGATTCCTTCCTGCGCTTGTCCCGCTCTCCGTGTGGTCCGTGACCAGCCTCCTCGGGCTGGGTAGGGCGCGCAGTGGGACAGGGTGGTTCGCGACCAGCCCATTGGGTCCGCCTGTGAAGGTGGGCTGAGTAGGGTGCCCTGAGAGACAGTGTCAATGTCTACCTTCTCAGCTTCTCGTCTCGTCTGGACTTCGTCAAGTTCCCCATCTTGTCTGTGATGCCGTCGCATCAAGCCTTGGTGTAATGTCTTCACATCAGCCTTGGTGTCATGTCTTCGCATCAGCCTTCATCTGTGATGTCTTCGCCCTAGTCATAGTCTCATGTCTTCGTGTCAAGGCCTCCATCTGCCCTCATCCTCAGGCCGGCCTGCTGCTCCATGCCGATTCTAAGCGGCAGGTCCAAAAGGGCTTGGAACGGTCGGAGGACTGTTCACCTTCCAACATCATCTTGTTGGCCTTGGGAGTTTGCAGGCCTGGCAGAGGGTAAGACCGTGTCTCTGCCATGCTGGGACACGTTGCCAACCCTCGGTTTGGTCCTGGATTTGTCTGGGGTCGGGCTGAGTCCCAAGGGCACACGAAAACCAACACATAACAACTACATCTTCCAGGTTCACAGTGATTTCATTCAGTTCGTCTGATTCATCACCCTTGAAAACCATCTCTGGAACTGGTATCTCCCCAACATCCTCATTAGTAAACACGGAAGCAAAGAATTCATTTAGTCTTTCTGCAATGGCCTTATCTTCTCTAAGAGCCCCTTTAACCCCTCGGTCATCTAATCATCCAACCGACTCCCTCACAGGTTTCTTGCTTCGGATATATTTTTAAAAGTTTTTATTATGAGTTTTTGCCTCTATGGCCAACTTCATTTCAAATTCTTTCTTCGCCTGTCTTATCAATGTTTTACACTTAACTTGACAATGCTTATGTTTTATCCTATTTTCTTCAGATAGATCCTTTGTCCAATTTTTGAAGGATGTTTTTTTTGCTAAAATATGTTGCGGTCCCGGTCGCTAGACTCGCGACCGGGTCCTTACCTTCCTCTCTCGCGCAAGGGAGACTGTTTTAAAGATTCAACTGCAGGAAGTTCTGGCCCGCCTCCTTGATGATGTCAGATGCCAGCAAGGTATTTAAGCCTGGCGTCTGGCTAAGAATGTTGCCTAGCAATGAGGTTCTCTCCTTGGAGGCACCAGTTGCTGTGTTTCTGATCCTGGTCCTGCTGTGTTTCTGATCCTGATCCTGCTGTGTTCCTGATCCTGATGCTGCTGTTCCTGATCCTGCTCATCTTCCAGATTCTTCTCGGTTTGTCTCCTTGGTTCCTGATCCCGGTTTACCTCTGATACTCTGTGTCTGTCGCCTGTCTCGACTTCTGCTCTGTCCTCGCTTTGATCTCGCTGCTGCTGCCTAAGTCCCAGCGGTCCGGATCCTCAAGGGCTCCTCCCAGGGGGGATCTTGGATCTCCAGGATGAAGATTCCATCTTCCCTTCAGGACTCGCTTCTGCCGCCTAAGTCCCAGTGGTCCAGATCCTCAAGGGCTCCTCCCGGGGGGATCTCGGATCTCCAGGGTGAAGATTCCATCTTCTCTTCAGGATTCACTACTGCCTTCTAAGTCCTAGCGGTCCGGGTCCTTACGGGATCCTCCCGGGGGGATCTCGGAACTCCAGGATAAAGATTCTATTCCTGTGTTCATCTTAGTACCGCCTCCCGGCCTGTCCCATCGCCGCGGAGCTCTCTCTTCCAACCATCTTCCTCCACCAGGTCGGCCCAAGGGTCCACTGTCCAGTCCGCAACAGTTTGCAACAAAAATAGCCTCTTTCACCTCACCTTTTAACCATGACGGTAATTGTTTTACCTTCTTTCCACCTTTCTTAATGTGTGGAATACATATGGACTGCGCTTCTAGGATTGTATTTTTAAACAATGTCCAAGCCTGTTGAACACTTTTAACCTTTACAGCTGCACCTTTCAGTTTATTTCTAACTATTTTCCTCATTTTATCAAAGTTTCCCTTTTGAAAGTTTAGTATTAGAGCTGTAGATTTACATATTGTCCCCCTTCCAGTTATTAGTTTAAATTTGATCATGTTATGATCACTGTTGCCAAGTCGCTCCACCACAGTTACCTCTCTCACTAAATCCTGCATTCCACTAAGAATTAAATCTAAAATAGCTCCCTCTCTTGTTGGTTCCTGAACCAATTGCTCCATGAAGCAGTCATTTATTACATCCAGGAACTTTATATCTGTAGCAAGTCCTGTTGTTACATTTACTCAGTCAATATTGGGGTAATTGAAATCTCCCATTATTATTGCACTGCTAAATTGGTTTGCTTCCCTGATTTCTCTTAGCATTTCATCATCTGTCTGACAATTTTGTCCAGGTGAATAGTAGTATACTATCACTATATTCTTACCCAACACACATGGGATTTCTACCTATATAGACTCTACTGAGCATTTAGTCTCTTGTTTGATCTTTATCCTGTTGGACTCTATACCCTCCTGGACATAAAGTGCCACACCCCCACCAAGTTGATCCTCCCTATCATTGCGATATAATTTGTACCCTGATATGGCACTGTCCCATTGGTTATCCTCCTTCCACCAAGTCTCTGTGATGCCAATTATGTCAATCTCATCATTTGCTGCTATACACTCTAACTCTCCCATCTTACTTCTTAGACTTCTGGCATTGGCATACAGACATTTCAAAGTGTGTTTTTTGTTTGTATTAACAACCTGCTTTTCAGTTGTTTGGGATAATTCGGAAATCATTAGCTTCAGTGATTTTTTACATATAGGCATATGGACTATGTTTGCTTTTAATGGAACCTCAGCATCTAAGCTAAAGCTAAGTATTGCTAAGTATTGCTTACCTAGTCATTCAAGTTCTAAGCGATGAGTTGGTGGATTGTTCCTAAATGTGTCAAGGATGTACTTTTCACAACAGTTTCATAAAATATGAAATGCCAATAGTTTTAAATAAAAAAAAGTTCTTGTGACATTAAAAGTAATAAATTCAACATAGGGTGGATGGTGGTGTTTATGATTAAAAAACAAGGAGGTAAACTTGGATGGTGCCTTGAATGAACTTTATGAAAAATCACTTTCCTCTCTTAATTTTTTTTTTTCGTTGTGAAAAGTGTGTTATAAGTTTGATCAGACAGTGGTGACCGAGTGTTCAGCATGTTTTCAACAATGTGAATGATAAAAAAAAGAAAAAGAAAAAAAGAAAATATTTTTTTTATGTAGGTTATGGAGTGCTATTAAAATAAGAGTAAGCAGACCATAGCCTTAATATGGCTACTGTTAAATTTGGTCACAATGCCTTATGATGTTGACAGATAAGTTGAGACAAGAAAACAGTAATTGGTTAAAACAAGTGAATTTATTTTCTGCCCAGTTGTCAGAAGATAGACAACACTATGAGCAGTATGAGATTAATTTAATTGAAAAGCTAAAAATTGCTAGTACTCAGAATGAAGCTTTAAAGTCTGAAATTACCTGTCTAAATAAACAGTTACTTGATAAAGATGAAGAGTTAGAAATCCTTTGGGAACACCATAAACCCAAATCCTCCTCTGATTATAAGAATGAAAAAGAAGGTAATATAAAGACCACTGCGAACAGGAGAGCAAATGATTCAGAAGAGAGGGGGAGTGAGAATGTCGCCACTGCATGCATCCATGACAGGATGTTAAATGGAAGGCCTGCACTTAGTCAGAAGTTTAGTGGCATTTGTTATCGATGCAGGAGAAAAGGATTTACAGCAAAAAATTGTCACAAACCCCAGATTTTACATTCAGTATTTACCTTCCCTTCCCGGCAGGCCCACAGATTCAGTTCAATGAAGTGGCTGACCCCATTCTTTCTACTCTCTATGTGGCACACCCAATACTTACTTAAACATGGGGTGTCTGGCCTCATCTGATAACTTAATTTAAAGTTTGCAATATTTTAATTGTGCAGCTATAGGTTTAGCAAACGGATTTTGTAGAAGCAGGGAGAGATCTGTCTCGTAAACTTTTTTTTTCTCCTCTCTTCCTTCTATCTCGCATGACCAAGTTTGAAGGAATGTAAACAATTCTGGTTTCTATGATTAAGCAATCAGAATCTTGTAGATGGAAGTTAATCAAAGTAGTGGCTTTCTACTTTAATTGTGTAGCTCAGTTACTTATAGCTAGCTATTTATTACTTTGTAATGTGATTTAAAAGATTAAAATTAACCACTCTTTGTATGTGAGGTTGTTTTTACAGATTTATAAGAATAAACGCTGCTTACAGGACAAAGTGTAAAAACAGTTTTTCTCTCTCCTAGATTTTGTTTTGTTTTGTTTTTTGAACAAATCTGTTTTAAAAATTCTGATTTTTTGCATAATTCTGGATCCAAAGATTTTTGTTTTTTGCTTTTAAATGGCCTACTTTTTGAGCTCTAATGTTTGATAATTGTTTACTGTTTGTGATTCTCTGTCATTATGTGTTCTGTTTGTGTGCCATTATATGTTTTACATGTTACATTGTGTTCAGAGGAAGACAGAGTTTACTGACTATAGGAAGTGCAATGAATAAACAATAGTTTCTGACGTCATTTAAGTGAAGCAGACACTGCTGAAGTTTTATGGACAAAATGTTTTAAATAATATTCTAGAGTATAATATGCTAAGGGATGATAATTGAATTTTTTTCTTCCTTTTTCCCTGTAAAATTTTGTTTAAATTCAGTCACAATCCATGAACTTGCAAGCAAGGAGGTACTGTGGGGTGTTTTTTTTGTTTTCTTTCCCTTTTCCTCCTTCCACTTTTTGGGGTTTATGTCTCAAATTAATGATACAGTCTGAACTGATGCAGTTTTATTGCTCCATAGTTGCTGTTGTCTGTGTTAGTGGTTCGAATAGTAATTTTTTTTGTAGAAAGAACTAGAATAGATATTTGAAATAGGAATTTGTTGTTGTTATTTTTTGCACCACCAGGGGGTGGGAGAGTATTTACTACACCTGAGTTTAACTGTTCCAGATACCTAAAAGATAAGGAGATTAGCAGGCTGAATGCTGCCAGTGGGAGAGGCCGTTGAGCAAAGACCTCAGACAATACTTCATCGAGGGGTGGAGAGGCACCCAATTAACTGCACATGTGGATGCAGGCTATACTGAGCATAGTAGGCCTGATACTGGATAATCAATGAATGTTGGCCTATATATATATATCCTGATGAGCTGGGTGTCCCCCAGATATCAGAGAGGCCAACCACATACAACAAGCAGCATGGAGATCGCAACGGATGACAGAAGATACTGAGACCAATCACTGTGGATATTCCTGGCAGGCCAGAGGCACGCCTTGCTACTGTTTTAAATTGGGCAGATCTCTGTGTCAGTTAAACTCCAGGGCCATGCAGCTTAGATGGGGCTTAGATATCTTGATAAGAGTATTCTGACCAACTGCACAGAGGGAGCAATGAATTAATGGATTTAGCTTTTCTTGCAAATATGGAAGTAGCCCTGGTCTTTTATATTTGCTAGTCCTAAGGGGACCACTGTTTAATGCATGTATATATCCAACAAGTAATACACATTGTTCCTAATCTATATAAATATAGATTAGGAAACAATGCACATTGTTCCTAGTCTATATAAATATAAATATAGATTAGGAAACTTTACATCAAGCAGGTATCGAGTGAAAAGTCTGAATCTAGGGGTGGAATATGTGTGAGATGTCGAATGGATTCAGAGTTTTCACCCACACACAGACTAGTTTGAAGGCTGCACAGCTGTTTCTGAAAACTGAAAGGAACTCAGAGGTAGGGAAGCTGTTGTTTTCAGAAGTGTTTGTAGTGTATAGGGGAGACAGCGAGAAAGAGGGGAGAGAGCAATAGACTAATAGACAGTGATTTTCCTCTTTAGTTAAGATACTTTGTACATTGCAGACAAATATTATTAGATCTATAATGAGAATGCTTCATTTGATAGCTTTAACATGCCATGCAAACATGTAGTAAGTTAGAAATAATTTATTAATATGAGCTACAAATTATACTGTACAAGATCAAGGGTGGATTGTAAGGGCAATAAAAAATTGATGATCATGTAACTCCATTTTGTATCAGCAGGAATGACTCCATTTCATTCCATACAGAAGAGCAAACTACTGCCAAGCCGAGGTCTTATGACCCTGATTCACTTGGGCTGGAAGCTGGCCACTTTCAGCTTAGAGTGAACAGGGAAAATAATATACAGACTCCGATCATAAACAGCGGGACTTTCCAGGGTGGGAAGAAGCTTGTTACCTATGGTAAGATGGATGCCTCTCTGTAGTTGGTGTTTCCCGGATGAGTATCTCTGCCCACGCTGAAGGAGCTTCCCAGCTGATGTTAAATGGCCAGATGATACCTAGTTTTGCCTATGCTCCGGTGATGTAAGTTTTGATCCTTTGTATATTGATAATCACTGCAAAAGAGAAGCTTTGCATCTACTTGAGGAGTTGTAAATAAAAATCACTTTCTTTAAAGCGTAACTCAGACCTGTTCTTTATTTGGCAATACAGCAGGTCACACATAATGCTGTTTTTAGAAAAAGTAAGCAGACTGGAAGGAAGGTGTTAATGGGTCAGATTTGGCCCACAGGCCTTAGATTGCCCATCCCTGGATTATGACCATATTAGGCATGACAAGAAATGAAATGCAAGAAGCTTTTGCATTCTAGATTTGAAAGATCTAAATACAGGGCACCTTTCTTTGCACAAAATGGTGACATGTAAAGAAGTGGGTATACTGAAGGAAATTATTCTTGCTAAGCTACAATGTCTGAAGGATATTATTACTAGTATTACTAGGATATGTTGCAGGCAAACCATGAAACCATTTGGGATGTGAAATCTGATCAGCTGAGCTGATAGCACAATTCATGGTTTTTCAAAATTGAATGGAAGAAGCAAATTGAAGAATTTCTAAAGTAGAAGATTATATAAAGCAAATAAAAAGAAAAAACGGTAGATATTAGAGATGTGAATCGGAACCGGAATCTGTACGGATTCCGGTTCTGATTCACATGTGGTTTTTTTTCATCGGGCCCGATCGCGGTTTTGTTTATCAGCTGCGCCCGAGCCGATAAACAAAAAAACCCACCCCGACCCTTTAAAACTAATACCTTAGCTTCCCCCACCCTCCCGACCCCCCCAAAAACTTTTTACAGGTACCTGGTGGTCCAGTGGGGGTCCCTGGAGTGATCTCCCGCTCCCGGGCCGTCGGCTGCCACTAATCAAAATGGCGCCAATGGCCCTTTGCCCTTACCATGTGACATGGTATCCGTGCCATTGGCCGGACCCTGTCACATAGTAGGAGCACTGGATGGCCGGCACCATCTTGTGCTCCTACCATGTGACAGGAGCTGACCAATGGAACCGGTAGCCCCTGTGACATAGTAAAGGCAAAGGCTATCTGCGCCATATTGATTACTGGCAGCCGATGGCCCGAGTGCAGGAGATCACTCCTGGACCCCCGCTGGACCACCAGGGGCTTTTGGCAAGTCTTGGGGGACCCTCCTGACCCCCACAAGACTTGCCAAAAGTCCAGTGGGGGTCCAGGAGTGACCTCCTGCACTCGGACCGTCGGCTACCAGTATTCAAAATGGCGCCGATAGCCTTTGCCCTTACTATGTCACAGGGGCTACCGGTGCCATTGATCAGCCCCTGTCACATGGTAGGAGCACAAGATGGGGCCGGCCATCCAGTGTTCCTACCATGTGACAGGGTCCTGCCAATGGCATGGATACCCTGTCACATGGTAAGAGCAAAGGGCCATTGGTGCCATTTTGATTAGTGGCAGCCAACGGCCCGGGAGCGGGAGATCGCTCCAGGGACCCCCACTGGACCACCAGGTACCTGTAAAAAGTTTTTGGGGGGGTCGGGAGGGTGGGGGAAGCTAAGGGATTAGTTTTAAAGGGTCGGGGTGGGTTTAGTGGTTATTTTTGTGTTCCGTTTTTCCCGCCCTCCCCCAAAATGATAAGAGAACCCCCACGATCAATATCGTGGGGTTTTCCTATCGTTTTGGGGGAGCCCCCGATTTCTGACGATTTTGAAAATATCATCCGATATTTTCAATCGTCCGAAGCCCGATTCACATTCCTAGTAGATATGTTTGAAAGAAATATGGAGGATCTTGCAATTTCCAAATCTTAATTGCCTTAGAACATTAAAATTCTGTGCCTTTCTGAGGTTTCTAAAGGTGCTAATATGATTTCCTTTCTAGAATTCCTTTTGCTGAAAATACTAATATTAATTTCCCCAAGACTTTGAAATGAGGTGCCCCGGGTCCTCCACTTACCTCGAGGCCGGCCCAGGCCGCCGAGACGCTGACAAGGCCTACCTTGGCCTCGGCCGCAGCGCTCCCTCCTGGAGGGAGATGCCGGCAATCCATCGCGCCTCGCCCCGCCCCTAGGCGCACGCAGGGGCTCAGAACCTAAAGGGTTGTTGCGACCGTCGCTGCTCAACATCTCCACTCCGCCCTCCTTACCTTCTTGGCAACTCCCTCTTTGGTTGATGGAAGTTTGGCTGCCGCGGCGTCATCTTGCTGACCTCCTCCGGCGTCCCCGGACCGACTAGATGCTGCCTTCCGCCATGTTCTCCTGAAGCCTAAGGGCACACGCACGGTGCGGCCCCGACTCAAGTACCAGCAGTGGCGCGAACCTCAGGGGCATCCCCCTGAGATGACATCATCATCTCTGGATATTTAAGGTCTGTTGTTTTGCTAGCTAATCGAGTTAGCAAAGGGTTTCCTAGCTTCCTCCAAGTATCGCTGCGGATGGGATTCTCTCTCCATATACCTTGCTACTCTGCCTCCTCGGACTTTACCAGGGGTACCTGCTCCTCGGGGGCCTCGCTCTCTCTCTTACTTTTCAGGTCGCAGTCTGGAAACCGGTACTCGCTCCTCGAGGGCCCACGTTCCTGGACCTGCTACCGAATACTACTTCTGCCAGGAAGTCACCGCTGCCTACAACAACAGTGAGTTACCATCTCTCTCTCAGAGCTTTCCCTGGAACCAGATACTAGCTCCTCGAGGGCCTACTTCATTCCAGCCTCTGGACTGCCTCAAGAGACTATTGTGAGTGTTACCATCAAGGTTCTGTTCTTGAACTCTGCATACTCTGCCTACTCACTATATTTCAGTTTCTCTACAGCTCAGCCATCCTGGGATCACTGTTCCAGTGCCTGAGGGACTACAGCCCAGCTGGGCTCTTCCAGCTCACTACTGCCACCTCTGGTGGTTCACTATACAGTCTAATAAAAGATTCAGTGTTTGTCTGTCTCCCAACTCTGAGCCTGACCGGTGGCCCCCTCTCGGGATCTTCCCACGGGGGCATGGTCGTCTGCCACCGGCCCAAGGATCCACCCACAAATATCACAAATAATAACAAGGGGCCAGCGCAGGAAACTACAGGACTGCCTCCCGATGACATCAGACGCTGCAGGCCTACATAAGCCCTGCAGCTAGGCTCTTTCCCTGCCTTGCAACGAGGTTCACTCTTGTTAGAGTCTCGAGTTGCTGTTCCTGGTTCCTGACTATCATCTGACTTCTGGCTCTTGACCCTGCTTTGTCCACTGACTCCAGCTTCAGCTTCCGCTCCTGGCTTTGTCTTCGGCATCTGACTTCTGGCTTCCGACCTTGGTTCATCCCTGGACTCCAGCTTCAGCCCTCTTCTCTTCTTCAGGTATCCTAACTTGATCTCATTAACTTGATTTTATTTTATTTTATAGTTTCATTCTTTTCTTTTCATAATTTTTTAATGAAAATTTTATTTACTTTTCTAAGTTTTTATTTGTATTAGTCGATTTATTGTAATTTTTATTCTACACTATGAGATTTTAGTAATTTATTGTTTTTTTTCTTAATATGTTGTAAACCGTAGAGATAGATACATAGTCTCTCAACAGCGGTATAAAAAAGCTGTACAAATAAATAAATAAGTAAGTAAATAAATAAATAAATCCTGCTTTTCACTCGCCTGGAAGTTTCGCCTAAGTCCCAGCGGCTTGGGTCCTCACGAGCTCCTCCCGGGGGGACCGCAGGCTTTCGAGGGTGAAGTCTCTTCAGGTCCTCGGCCGCAGAGGATCACACCCAAGTCCAAGAGGCCCGGATCCCTATGGGCTCCTCCTGGTGGGATCTCGGGCTTTCAGTGGTGAAGCCTTCTCAGGAATACCTCTCCTCCACCACCTCCCGGCTGCGACATCCACTGTGGGCAGCCCGCAGCACAACACCATCTGTCTCAGCCAGCCCAAGGGTCCACCGTCCTAACAGGAACTCATCTGGAGCAGGAAGCCAAACTGTGCCAAATGGGACTTGTTTGGGGGCTCGGAGGATCCTGATGCTGTACCAGAAGAATTTTTCCTTGGGCTGAGCAGGACAGTCTTGTGAGTAACTATTTTTCTAACTGAGGAACTTAAAGAGAAGATCAGGCTAGCTTGTGCAAAAGAGTGAGAAGAAACAAAGTAACCAGAAACCCTATGTTGCTGAAAGAAGAAACTGTTATTTAAGGAGAGAAGCTATAAGGAGGGAGGAGTTAAAGATTTTCTGGAAATGTAATTCTGTTTAATTTCTAGGGATGGGCAGTCATTTTTTACAAAATAGACAATCATGACAAAACTGTCTATTTCATCTCATTTCGGGGGATTTGGAAAAAGAAGAACAAATACCTGAAATTTCATGGAAAGTCCGTATTTTGTGTTACTGCGCGAAAATATTGTAATCGTGCAGTAACTGATGCTTTGAGATATGGGAGTTTCCACGCAGAAACAGTAAAGGTTACAATTTAGGTTAAAAAGTGTCATATTGGGGAGTTTGTTAGCTAGAGATAAGGTTTGGCATGTGCATTGACTGTCTCCTTAGTAACAGGTTTGTGATGCCAAAATGATAAGGTGGTGTTTGTGAGGGGATGTTGAGCCAACTGTCAAATTGCTTGGTTAGTGGTTATAAGGGTAAAGAAACAATTAGGTCAAGAACTCAGCAGCAGCATAAGAAAAAGCAAGTTCAGCAAATGCATTTTTTTAATTCGCCAATCACGGTTTATTTTATGAAAGGGGCCCTGCTATTTTGTACATTGTGACAGTTACTTTAATACTGACTCACGGGGTCACATCTGCACGCATATGCTAGCTTGCATCCAGAGAAGCTTCCATGATATAACATATGCGTGAATGTAGATACCACATCAACAATCAGTTATTTAGTTATTTCAAAATTTTCAATTTTCAAAGCGAGAACCCATTATGTATGCATCGGGTGCGATAGTTTATAGACCTTCATATCATCCCGCGTTTTTTTTGAGCATCTCTGCTCTTTGCTTAAGCCGCTTGAGGGATCATCTTTAATCATAGGTCTTTCCTACACCTGTATCAACATTTTTTTCCTTTTTGTATTTTTCAAGAGATTTGGTATATATAAAATATGCTATTTCAAAGCAAGCTATTAAAGTCCTCTTATCATTTTGCTCTTAAAGAGGTAAGTTCAAGATACTTTCCTTTAGGTGGTAACAGAGTACAGTTCGACGTGATCACGTTTCGCGTCCAAAGCTGCCTCAGGAACTTCCCTGATATCGGGTTTACTCTCCGTGGTTATTAGGATGTTCTTAGTTGCATTTTAAGTCATTAAGCTGCGAGCGTATACATTGCGTTGTCGTGGTGTGGGAGATGCAATGCAATGCATTCATTTTGAAATAATCGTTAACTTGAGAAAAAAGGAGGAGTATTCACTGTGTAACATATGCATGTACATGCATGCATGGTATAAAATATCCTGGCCACGTGTATGTGTGTGCACACACTTTTATATGGATGCGCATAAATACTTACATGCAGATTTCAGGTTAAAATCCAAGATCGCCTATATCCCACCCATGCCCCGCCCATACTTACACACAGATTTCAGGTTAAAATCCAAGATCGCCCATGTCCCACCCATGCCCTGCCCATTCTTGGTGATTAGTGCAAGTGTTTTTGATTCAGCCAATCAACTGGTTGTTTCTTGTTTTACCCCATCTTTTTTGACTCAGTAGCAGTCTGCCTGTCATACTAATGTGGCTCGGGTGATAGTCTACTCCTTTCCTTTGTGAAAATTGAAGAGACAACAGCTCTTTGCTCTTTGGTCATTTGAATGTCTTGGTAAAGACAAAAATTTATTATTATTACTATACCTTTGGCCTTAGTATAAGATTGTTTCACTGTGTATCTCTCTGGCTTGGCCCACTAGCCAATTGATCTCAGTACAATTAATTATAACTGCAGTCCTAATTCAGTTTGCATTGTGCTATAGTGCTACAGGAAATGGATTGGATTTTTAGAGCTGGTTTTTCACTACTGCAGCCAGTGGATTCACAGGGTTGTATAAGGAAGGATTAATAAGTATGTAATTGTGGGAGGACCCCAAGATGGCCGCCGAGTGAGGAACGCTGTTAGAGGGCTCTCAATTCATTTACCTTTTTTCTCTGTTTTCCCCTCTTCAAAATGCCTCATATTAAAAGGAAGGCTTGATTGAGAGGGATTACATCGAGCTCTCCCTCTCTGGAATCATCTCAACCTCATATTGAGGGCTTTCTTACAGCTACTCCGACAGCAACGCTGGGATTATTGGTTGCAGCGGGGCCGGTGGGGGAGCGAACATCGTCCCTTTTGACCAACGACATTTCATTGAGTCCCGGCGCTCTGAACTCGCCTTCTCCACCCTACCATGAACATACTGGTGATCCTGTCACATCCTCTGAAATATGTCGAAGAGATACAGAAGCAGAACAATGGCAGGAAGTTTCAATGGGGACCCAGGTGATACAAGCCGCAGATGGTGCTTTGCCTGGAAGGCGTGGAGGCAGTGCGGGTTAGGGCTTCCTTGGAGCAGCGGGTCCCATGGATGTTTTTTCACCCACAGGAGGAATGGAGACTGGCTTAGGCACAACGTCCGGTGCAGGAGATGCCTATCTAATTGTTCAGGATTCTGGAACTATTTTATAGCGTCCCTCAGTAATAACACTTGATAGAATATGGACTGCTTTAAAATATTTAGAGTCCTCAATTACTACACTGTCCCAAGTTACCGTATTTTTCGGACTATAAGGCGCACCGGATTATAAGGCGCATTATCAAAAAGCGCCTGCTGATGCGTCCTGGTTCATATATAAGCCGCACCGGATTATAAGGCGCAGCAGTGGCGTAGCGAGGGGTGGGCGGCCGCCAAGAAAAAATTGCGTTTAAATGCGCTGATGCTCCTCCTCCTTCCTGTCTGTGCGTCCCCGGAAGTAAACGTTGCCGGAGCCGCGAGGGCAGGAAGGAGGGGAAGCATCAGCGCGTGCAGACGTGGAGCAGCATTTGCTTTTATGGACCGCTGCGAATCTCAAGTCGCAGCGGCCCGAGAAGAAGAAGAGGCCCGTTAGCAGGGCCACTGCAGAGCCCATCCTGCGGCGACCCGCGAAGAGGAGGCCTAGAGGTGAGTGAGAGCCTGTGCTTGAGCAAGACAGCATGTGGGAGTGAGAGACTGAGTGTATGAATGATTGTATGAGACACAGCATGTGACAGTGAGAGCCTGTGTGTGTGTGAGAGAGAGAAATGCATGTGAGAATGAGAACCTGTCTGTTTGAGGGAAGAAGATAGAGAGAAAAGAAACAGAAAAAAAGACAATATAAAAGGAGTGGCAGCAGAAAAATTCATATATAAGGCGCACCGGATTATAAGGCGCACTTCCGATTTCTGAGAAAATCGTAGGTTTTTGTGTGCGCCTTATAGTCCGAAAAATACGGTACTCTTGATTCTAAGAATCAGGTAATGGCAAATGCTAATTTGATTTCCTCCTTTAATCTTAAAGTAGATGCCATGGAGTCACATCTATCTGCTACTGAAAAAATACAACAAAACCTGGTTCAATCTGAGCAGGTAAATAATTTTAAAAAACTGGAAAAAGTAAAAAATACTCTGATATCCCATAACTTAAGAATATTGAACCTTCCAGTGATAAATTTGATTTCCCCGCTGGATCTTTTCAAAACATATGTTTCCCAGTTGTTAAAGATGCCAGATACAGCAATGCCAGTGATAACGAAGGCCTATTATTTACCCCAAGCATCTGAGAGTGGTGTCGATGCGCCAATGCAATTACCTTCACTGGATGTCTCAGGTCATCCTTGAAATGTCTCAAGAAACTGAGATTGTTAGAAGAAGAGCACTTCTGGTCTCTTTCGCTTTTCTCATGGACGAGAATAATATCTTCAGGCTCTTTTTCCACAATAGACTGTTATGGTTTGTGGACCCTTGGGCCGGCCTGTGGATGGTGAAGAAATGCTGAAGATAATTCTGCAGAAGATGTAGTGACCGGGAGGCGGAACAGAGCCAGGAGACCAACCAGGAGCTTTACCACTGGAAGCCCGAGGTCTCCCTGGGAGGAGCCCGTGAGGACCCGAGCCACTTAGATTTAGGTGCGGTCTCCCGGAGAGTAAAGTCCAATGTGGAATCCGGGTGTTGCAGAAGAGACAGAGAAGCAGGATGAGTGGACAGTCCAAAGGTCAGGGCTGGCAGCAGACAGGAACTTCAAAAGACGTACCGAAGTCAGGAACCAGGAAGTCAGGCCGAAGGATCAGGAACAAAGGCTGGAACAGGAACAAAGGCTGGAACTGCAACTAGATGACTCCAGGGAGCGAACCTCGTTGAAAGGCGATGTTCTGAGGCAGGAGCTGGTTTCAAATACCCTGCCAGCGTCTGACGTCATCCCGGGGACCGGCCGAGGTTTCCTGCCAAGGTCCCTTTAAATTTGTCTCTCTTGTGTGCGTGCCTAAGGGGCGGGGCTATCGAGAGGAGCTCGGTGGCGACTACCTCGTGGGGACGCCGCCGAGGAGAAGGCCTGTCAAGGCCTGGAGAGCGTCGGGGAATGCTGTGGTCTGCCGGGTGGCCCAAAGGAGGTAAGGGCTCGGTCGAGGGACCCGAGACCGGGATCGCAACAGTACCCCCCTCTTACGTCCCCTCCTCAGAGGTCCGAGTTTACCAGGATGATCCAGATGAAACTGGTGCAGGAGAGCCTTGTCCAAAATGTTGCTGACCAGTTCCCATGTATTGTCCTCAGGACCACATCCCTCCCAAGATAGTAAATACTCCCACTGGTGGTGATGGACTTGGTAAATAGTCTCTACTGCTGCAGTTATCTCAGGTGATTCAGGTGGCTTTCGATGGAACTTGGAAAGAATCACAGGTTTGAGTAGAGAAATGTGGAATACATTATGAATTCTTAATGTATTGGGAAGCCGTAAGTGATAGGACACTGCACCCACTCTCTAATGGGGTGGGAGGGGGGCACATAATAGGGGGAAGGGAGGGGAGCTCTAGGGCAATTAAGGCATTGGTCCTGGTCACTCTGGATCTTTTGGACCTGGAGCTGAGTTGCAAGGGCATTGGAGATCTACTCTATCACACTTAAAATGTGCAATAGAGTGGTCTTAATACCCTGCATCTTCAGCTTAGGGCTATCTAAACGGGAATTGGCAGGCTGGATCAGCTGCTGGAACAGTTGCAGCAGACCATTTCAGTCCACTGCAGCTGATCCTGCAAGACAATTCAGCACTGCCTGGAGTCTAGGACTAATGCCTAGATTGTCCTGGGGGGTGGGGAGAAGCTGCTGGCAGTCACAGTTTGCTGGGTGCCAGTGTTGGTGGCAGGCCTGCTGCTCATCTTTTCTTCTGTTCAAAAAAAAAAAGAAAGACAAAAAAACAGTAAGACAAAAGACACAGTTAAAATGAAAGATATAACTAATATAACAATATTTCAAAAGCTGCAGCAAAGAAAATAGTATTCATTCAATATTCATATCATTGTGTGTTTGTACTATCTTATCTAGAATCTATTCTACTATCATACTTATATATACTCGTATAGTACTAGTCTATCATAGTACAGAAGTAGTATTAGCAGTAGTACATCATACTAGTAGTCTAGATTCTAATTAAGATAGTATAACCAGGGGTTCAAATATAAAATAGGGTAAAGAATTATTTTTTTTACTGACCTGAGTTCTGGGGCTGTAAGAAAACATTGCTTGGATGTGGCATGTTTTCACTTCCTCACTGGGTATGTGCCTGCCTGTGGGGAAGGAGATATTGTGGCTTAGATTGGAGGAGACTTTGGAGATGTGTGACAAGTCTCTTTACATGCAGGCAGTGACAGGCTCAGAAAAAAACCCCAACAGAATTGTGTTATCAGTGCTGGCAGGAACAAAAAAACTCTGGGGAACTTAGAAGCCTCAGGGAAGGTAAGGAATCATCTATGAGAGGTGTTTTTGTCTTCTTCTCGCCATCCAGTTACAAGTGTAAACCACCCTAGTGAGATGGGATCCCTTCCGCTTTGGGTTAGGTGTCTCTAGCTGAGTGTTACACTTGGGGTTCTCTGATGTTACACACTAGGGGATCACTTCCAGAAGCCCCCCTCTCCAATTAGAGGGAGAGCGGGGATAAAGAAAGGGTAAGGGAATGGATTAAGACAAATACATTTACTATACCAGATATTCTATCCAATGTGTATTATTTTTATTACACTTAAATCACACATGCAATTTCTAATACTTAACTTCTTCTCTTTGTTTTTTTCTAGAACTGGTTATCTATCAACTACTGATGAGAAAACATCAGATAAGTACAATGTTTTCTATTTATCTTTTTCAATAAGCCTTCTATTCTTTAAATATTACCAATATATTAAACTATATAAGAAAATGAGTCTTTGTGCTTTCTGTATATTTTTTTAGGTAAACAGGACCTTTAGAGTTTATCTTAGTAAGTATAGCACATGCGTTTCTTTCTTTACTTTCTTTTCTTTTCTTTCAGTCTTTTCCAATTATGTCCTTTACTATCTCTTTAATATCTATTTGTCTTTATTCTATTCTTTATATTTTTTTTCTTCTTTCTGTATAGTGATGGTGTGTGCACACACTTATCTGGTTGCTGTTTCTTCTTCTTTCCTATCTTCTTCTTTTTCCTTTCAGTCGATGTCTCTTTTGTTGTCTTCTTCTTTAGCTACTATGCTATACTATAAATAACATAAAAAGAGAGACTACCTCCCTGCGACTGAGCATCTTCCGCAAGCTATGAATCAGTGGGTTTTCTAGGTGAATGTGTCCACGACATCTTATTGTTGACTGAGGCTAGCTAAATAAAGAAATAAATGATAATTACAATTGGCCTATCTATGGACAAAGGCAGGTCCCTAATTGTAGTTTCTTGTACTCACTCAACAAGCTTACCATATTCTACTGTCTCTGGTGTTTATTTACTCAATTTGAAGTATTCTCTATTATAACATCTCAGTTCCACAATACTGTCTCTTGCTGCGCTTTTATTTTATTTATGGATGTCTTTTATAAAATATTGTAAACCGTTGTGATGGCATGTCTGAACGACGGTATAGAAAACTTGACAAATAAATAAAATAAAGGTTCCTTTTGTCCACACTGTATAACTCCTTGTCATGTAGAATTCAGCCTTGCTAATAGGATTTCATTTGGGTTAACTTATAAATAAGCTTAACTCCTTAGCAAGCTGTCATATCTTTGTAGTACATTTTTTTTTCTTCAGGCTACTAGGAAACAATAGGCCAGATTTTTAAATGTATGCGCGGGCGTAGATTTGTTCGCGCAACCTGGCACAAACAAATCTATGCCTGATTTTATAACATGCGAGCGCAGCCGCGTGCATGTTTTAAAATCCGGGGTCGGCATGCGCAAGGGGGTGCGCACTTGTACACCTTGCGCGCGCCGAGCCCAAGGGGAGCCCCGATGGTTTTCCCTGTTCCCTCCAAGGCTGCTCCGAAATCGGAGGGAAATTGGAGGGAACTTTTTTGTGATCCCCCCCACCTTCCCCTCCCTTCCCCTATCTAGCTCACCCCCCAGCTAAATCCCCCTAACTAAATCCTAACTAAATCCCCCCTTTTATTTTCGAAGTTACGCCTGCCCAAGGCAGGCGTAAATTGCGTACACTGGCTCGTCATCCCCTGGCACAGGCCACTGTGCCAGAGGACTCGGGACCGCCCCCCGGACTGCCCCCGAACCTCCGCCATGCCCCCAGACCCGCCCCTTCCCGCCCCTTTTTCGAAGCCCAGGGACATACGCGCGTCCTGGGGCTTGTGCGCGCGCCGCCAAGCGTATGCAAGATAGGCTCGGCGCGCACAGGGGCAGCTTTTCGGGGGTTACATGCATATCTTACACGCGTAACCCTTTGAAAATCTGCCCCAATGTGTTTTCTCCTTCTTAGGATATTCTTTTACAAAGTCTCTGCGTTCATACATACAACAGCCTATCTCAGCTGACAAAAATTTCCTGGGTCAGCCACTTATAAACTGTCTCACATTTTTCTTACCTTGACTGGAACTTACATTAAAAATTATATTTCAGACATACATTCACTCATTCTCTTGTTTCCCCACTGCCCTTGTCCATATAATTGTGTTTTTGCAACTTTTTAAGCCCTAGTGACGAGACACAGAGATGTGCTACTGCTCTCATGCAATCTCACAGGCTTCTTTTTTTTTTTTTCTAAATTCTAAACTGGCACAGTTTTGAAGAAAAATGACTGTGTCCCCTCTCTGATGATGTCACTGAGCTCATAGCGCCCAAGCCCTCCTGGTTCCCTAGGCAACAGTTTCATCCTTTCATGTTCCATGCTATTCGGAACACCGAGCAGCGCTGCTAAACTCTTACTGAAAATCACAGTTTAACTTGCGGTTGCTGCCAGAGGGTCCCACAGCAGGAGGCCAGCACAGCTCCCACTCCAAGCCACCGACAAGCTCAGGACTCAGGTAACTTTAAAACTTATTTATTATTAATATTTTTTTAATACCCCTTTACACAAGAGATAGGCAGGACTGAAGTAGAGTGAGCAGAGAAGGAGGAGCAGGGCTGCAGATTTTGATTGTCAGTTTCCTACATCAGTCCTGCTAAAGCTAGGGCTGATGGGAATTCCATGCTGAAGTGTATGCAAATTACCATCCCCCATTATCTGGTGAGAGTTTTAGCACGTGGAGAGAGAGAGAGACCAGACACACAGGAGAACAGGCTTATACTGCCTTTGCTCCTTTCATAGGGCCTGTTTTTGGGTTCAGTATTGTGAAATACAGAAGGAATTGAAGCAAACTTGCGAATGTCTGCATGTTTAAGCGTGAATGAAGTCGTTTTGAGAGTATTAATCCTAGGAACTCTAGGTAAGATCTCAGGGCTGGAACCTGGCCTTGGGCTGGATCCAAATTCTGGGCCTCGACCTTGTCATCAATGCCAGGCTTCAGGGCTGGGGCCCCAGCACTAGAACCAGGTCCCAAGGCTGAGCCCAAGCCTCATGGCTGTACCTAGGACTTGATGCTGCAGCAAGGCCAGGCACCATTGCTGAGCCTAAGCCTTGGCACTGTGACCAGACCTTAGCACCGGGCCCTGGCATTAGGGATCAGGACTGGACCCTGGTGCCAGGCCTGGATGTAGGCCTTGATACCAGGATCAGGTCTCAGGGCTGGGCCTAGGACCCGGGCCAGGACCAGACACAGACCTTGGCACCTGGACCAAACCTCACAGTTGGGCCCAAATGCCAGACTTGGCCACAGGTCTGGGCCTAGCCAGGAGCAGACTGGGCCTGGGCCTCAGTGCCTGAACCAGGCTTTTGGTCTAGACTTCAGTGCCAGATTCATGCCTCAGCACCAAGCTTCAGATCTGGGCCTAGGAGTTGGTGCCAAGACCAGGTTTCAGGCCTCAGAGTGTGTCTGTGTCTGTGAGAGAGAGAGAGGCTGTGATGGGTATAAGAACATGTATTGTGTATGTGACAGTGTATATGTGAGAGAGAATGGACATGAATATGTGTGAGAGAGAAAGGATAGTGTTTGTGAGCTCCTCTAACCTCCTAATCCTCAACAATCTCAGGGTGACTGGAAATCAAGAGCTCCCGGGTATGGATAGCAGGGGCTTTTTAAAATCCTTATTAGTTTCACTTATTGGGTCGTCTTTGATATATGTGCTGTTTTGAAATATTTTATTGATGCTTGGGAAAATTTTAAAAAATGTATATGAATTTTTTTAATAAATTTTATTTACAATTTTCAGATATTACAGCAATAATCAGTTGTTTTAAAATATTTTTTTATTACTATGGTTTTACTATTATAATTTATGCTTTATGTTTCTTGATTTTATTTGTTTTATGAGGAATGGTGGTTCTGTTTTTCCATTGTTACACACAGAATCTGGCTTCTTGGGGTTTCCATTTCAATTTTTGCCTAATTTGTGATTCTTTATTCTGTATTTGGTTAGGGTCTGTCTCTGCTCTATGCATGTGACCATGATGAGAGATTCTGCTAGTATGCAGTATCTGTGTAGGGATCTATAGCAATCTGATTTGTTTAGTTTCCCCAGTAGGTGGTGTATTGGTATTCTGGGACCCAGTGTAATATTTACCCTTGCTTTTTCACAGGTAGGGTTCTTGTTGTTTGAGTCCTTGGTGTTACTACTGTTACGTTACAATAGGTTTTCTGTATAGATTTTGAGTGGTTTTTTTGCGGGGTTTTGTGTTAGTTCACTACATATCTGGCAGTGGAAGGTATTTGTGCTGCTATTACTGTGAAGTGAACACATTTGTAGCCCCTGATGCAGCCGAAAAGGTGAAACTCGGCCGGAGCCAGGCATTACTGTGTTCAATAAATTTACTTTCCAAGGCATGGGTCTTGTTTTTGTTTTTTCACATCCATTACTGTGAAGTGACACCAGAATTTGAAAATATATTTTTGTATGATGAGCTGTAAGGGAAACATCCAAGCTCCATTGTTGGGTGAATTTCTGTGGATGCACAGGATGTTAGAGAACTGGAAGAGTGGATTTATATTGACATTGTTTTCCTTCCTATATATTTTCCAGACTTCACTCTCATAGCCATATAGAATTAGTTGAATGAAGCTATCAGATAATTTTAATAGTAGTTTTACTAGAAGAGTGAAACTGGCCAGCTTTTTAAAATTACGCAGAAGACCCTTTGGACTTTCTTATTTAGACTTTATTTTATAGCCAGTTTTAAAGCAGGGGGACATGCTATGGAGGTGGGTGTGATGTGGAAATGTCATGTTGGCTCCCCCTCCCCCCCAATTCTTCTATCTAGAGACGCCACTGATTTTCTGTGACCTTAAGCATTAGCACAAGAAAGATTGTATGTGGGAGGGGCGCTAGAGAGCACACAAATGCATTGGTTCCGGGCACCGGAGACCTTTGCTACGCCACTGGATAAATTGGCTCATAAGAAACCCACTGGACCACACTTTAAATTAGAAACCCAGTGATTTTGAGATTAATTAGGGATAGACAATGCCTCTACACCCATTCTGTACCAGCTTAGGGTGCCCAGTAGTTATCCCTGGATGGACCTATGGTATTGCCCAAGTAAAAAAGAGATGGAGCAGCTTTTAAACTAGAACAAAGGGGAAAGCCGACAGTCACTCAGCAGCGCATGGTTCGGAGAGGTATCTTTAAAGGATACTAATGATGCATTAGAATTAAGGCAGTGAGGTCCCAATAATTAGAAAAGTAATCCAAGTGCCTGTAACTAAAAACTCACCTGAGCTAAAAAAATTCTAACTTATCCCTATCAATTAAAAAGCAGAATGAAAATACAAACAAAAAACAAACTTTGAAATGTTTGTATGCTAATGCCAGAAGTCTAAGAAATAAGATGGGAGAATTAGAATGTATAGCAGTAAATGATGACATAGACTTAATTGGCATTTATTTATTTATTTAACGGATTTATATACCGGAGGTTCCTGTATAATATACATATCACCCCGGTTTACAATGAACAGTAAATATCGCTTCAAGTTAGAGGCTTACAATGAACATGGTTAATCCAAATAACAGGGAAATATAAATAATAATGTTAACAATTAAGAAGTGATAATAAATAGATAACAAAAAAATACATAAATAAAATAGAAATAAATAGAAATAAATAAGTAACTAACAGTAAACATCCATGAAAAATAACAGTAAATAAGATAACAAGTTATGTGAAATATGCTGGTGGAAATATGCTGGTGAAATATGCTGGTGGAAATATGCTTTCCACCATCTCAGAGACATGGTGGAAAGAGGATAACCAATGGGACAGTGCTATACCGGGGTACAAATTATATCGCAATGACAGAGAGGAGCACTCGGGAGGAGGTGTGGCGCTTTATGTCCGGGATGGCATAGAGTCCAACAAAATAAACATCCTGCATGAGACTAAATACAAAATTGAAT
The DNA here is from genome assembly GCF_901001135.1 of Rhinatrema bivittatum. Taxonomy (NCBI): domain Eukaryota; kingdom Metazoa; phylum Chordata; class Amphibia; order Gymnophiona; family Rhinatrematidae; genus Rhinatrema; species Rhinatrema bivittatum. The sequence continues at coordinate 103,598,810 of NC_042623.1, forward strand.
CTTTATGGGTAGAAATCCCTTGTGTGTCAGGGAAGACTATAGTGATAGGGGTATACTACCGTCCACCTGGTCAAGATGGTGAGATGGACAGTGAAATGCTAAGAGAAATTAGGGAAGCTAACCAAATTGGTAGTGCGGTAATAATGGGAGACTTCAATTACCCCAATATAGACTGGGTAAATGTATCATTGGGTCACGCTAGAGAGATAACGTTCCTGGATGGAATAAATGATAGCTTTATGGAGCAATTGGTTCAGGAACCGAAGAGAGAGGGAGCAATTTTAGATCTAATTCTCAGTGGAGCACAGGACTTGGTGAGAGAGGTAACGCTGGTGGGGCCGCTTGGCAATAGTGATCATAATATGATCAAATTTGATTTAATGACTGGAAAAGGAACAGTGTGCAAATTCAAGGCTCTCGTGCTAAACTTTCAAAAGGGAAACTTTGATAAAATGAGAAAAATTGTTAGAAAAAAACTGAAAGGAGCAGCTACAAAAGTAAAAAATGTCCAAGAGGCGTGGTCATTGTTAAAAAATACCATTCTAGAAGCACAGTCCAGATGTATTCCACACATTAAGAAAAGTGGAAAGAAGGCAAAACGATTACCGGCATGGTTAAAAGGGGAGGTGAAAGAAGCTATTTTAGCCAAAAGATCTTCATTCAAAAATTGGAAGAAGGATCCAACAGAAGAAAATAGGATAAAGCATAAACATTGGCAAGTTAAATGTAAGACATTGATAAGACAGGCTAAGAGAGAATTTGAAAAGAAGTTGGCTGTAGAGGCAAAAACTCACAGTAAAAACTTTTTAAAAAATATCCGAAGCAGAAAGCCTGTGAGGGAGTCAGTTGGACCGTTAGATGATCGAGGGGTTAAAGGGGCACTTAGAGAAGATAAGGCCATCGCGGAAAGATTAAATGATTTCTTTGCTTCGGTGTTTACTGAAGAGGATGTTGGGGAGGTACCCGTAATGGAGAAGGTTTTCATGGGTAATGATTCAGATGGACTGAATCAAATCACGGTGAACCTAGAAGATGTGGTAGGCCTGATTGACAAACTGAAGAGTAGTAAATCACCTGGACCGGATGGTACACACCCCAGAGTTCTGAAGGAACTAAAAAATGAAATTTCAGACCTATTAGTAAAAATTTGTAACTTATCATTAAAATCATCCATTGTACCTGAAGACTGGAGGATAGCAAATATAACCCCAATATTTAAAAAGGGCTCCAGGGGCGATCCGGGAAACTACAGACAGGTTAGCCTGACTTCAGTGCCAGGAAAAATAGTGGAAAGTGTTCTAAACATCAAAATCACAGAACATATAGAAAGACATGGTTTAATGGAACAAAGTCAGCATGGCTTTACCCAGGGCAAGTCTTGCCTCACAAATCTGCTTCACTTTTTTGAAGGAGTTAATAAACATGTGGATAAAGGTGAACCGGTAGATGTAGTGTACTTGGATTTTCAGAAGGCGTTTGACAAAGTTCCTCATGAGAGGCTTCTAGGAAAAGTAAAAAGTCATGGGATAGGTGGCGATGTCCTTTCGTGGATTGCAAACTGGCTAAAAGACAGGAAACAGAGAGTAGGATTAAATGGGCAATTTTCTCAGTGGAAGGGAGTGGACAGTGGAGTGCCTCAGGGATCTGTATTGGGACCCTTACTTTTCAATATATTTATAAATGATCTGGAAAGAAATACCACGAGTGAGATAATCAAATTTGCAGATGACACAAAATTGTTCAGAGTAGTTAAATCACAAGCAGATTGTGATAAATTGCAGGAAGACCTTGTGAGACTGGAAAATTGGGCATCCAAATGGCAGATGAAATTTAATGTGGATAAGTGCAAGGTGATGTATATAGGGAAAAATAACCCATGCTATAATTACACAATGTTGGGTTCCATATTAGGTGCTACAACCCAAGAAAGAGATCTAGGTGTCATAGTGGATAACACATTGAAATTGTCAGTACAGTGTGCTGCGGCAGTCAAAAAAGCAAACAGAATGTTGAGAATTATTAGAAAGGGAATGGTGAATAAAACGGAAAATGTCATAATCCCTCTGTATCACTCCATGGTTAGACCGCACCTTGAATACTGTGTACAATTCTGGTCACCGCATCTCAAAAAAGATATAAATGCGATGGAGAAGGTACAGAGAAGGGCTACCAAAATGATAAGGGGAATGGAACAACTCCCCTATGAGGAAAGACTAAACAGGTTAGGACTTTTCAGCTTGGAGAAGAGACGACTGAGGGGGGATATGATAGAGGTCTTTAAAATCATGAGAGGTCTAGAACGGGTAGATGTGAATCAGTTATTTACTCTTTCGGATAGTAGAAATACTAGGGGGCACTCCATGAAGTTAGCATGTAGCACATTTAAAACTAATCGGAGAAAGTTCTTTTTTACTCAACGCACAATTAAACTCTGGAATTTGTTGCCAGAGGATGTGGTTAGTGCAGTTAATATAGCTGTGTTTAAAAAAGGATTGGATAAGTTCTTGGAGGAGAAGTCCATTACCTGCTATTAAGTTCACTTAGAGAATAGCCACTGCCATTAGCAATGGTAACATGGAATAGACTTAGTGTTTGGGTACTTGCCAGGTTCTTATGGCCTGGATTGGCCACTGTTGGAAACAGGATGCTGGGCTTGATGGACCCTTGGTCTGACCCAGTATGGCATTTTCTTATGTTCTTATGTTCTTAACATTGGAGTCAGAAAAATACGTTTGGATATAACAATAAACTTTAACTTAATGAAATATTAGGAAAAATAAAAGCAAGACATAAACATAACTCATAAGAACAATTTGGGAATTGGTCTCAATAATAAAGTAAGAAAAAATTAACTAGGAGGAAAAAAAACAATAATTGGGCACTTCTAATAAAACACAGAAAAGATACACCCAAAAGACTGTGCTTAATAATCTTTGCTATCTAGGACTGTAATCCAGTTATGAACTTAGTACCATGTCAAACTTTAAGCATTGATGTTGGGGCTTTCCCAGGATTCAGAACAATTCTTGCTGTGCTGAACAAATTAAAATTGTTTGGATGCTTCTAAAGCTGAATTGTCAAGACCATTTCTCTTGCTTGTGTCCACTAAATTTTCCTGAAATCTCCAGTATTTCAAGGTTACGCAGCATTTCTGTCTGCCATAGGCTACCAGTCTGGGATGATGCAAATAGGAATCGGTCTCCTAAAGAGCTGGGAGCAATTCCATCCTTTCCCGTTACCTCCAATTCACAGCAGTCAGTTTACTATTTTTATCTTTGAGCTGTGTCCCCTAAAAGCTCAGACCACCCTCTGGTAGGATCCAGCAGGATTTCCATCTGGGGAAAACCAGCTGCAAAGATTTTCCTCCCTGGGAGCTGACTCACTGGAACTCCTTTCCACTGTGACTTTGAACAATCCAGGTTAAACATTGACTCCCTTCCTCTTTCTATCTCTTTCACGGTCCAGCTCTCCAGCTCCACACCAGTCCCCCATTGCTCTACTCCTGGCTTTGCTTTCCCCAATCAACTTGCTTCTGTTCTGTGGCCTGCTTCTTCTGCAGCTCTCAGTGGAATCCTGGGCCAAATAGTCAGACTTCTTAACAGAAATTAAATTATACAAAGAGCTGGTCCTGCTTAGCCCACAATTCTCTTTTGCTCATTTTGAAGGCAGAAGGGAAAGTACATTTCCTGCACAGACTCTATTATTTTCATTCAGGGAAAATCTAGACTCACTGATTTTTCATCATGCCAACAGATTGTAAAGCTGGAAGACAGCATCTTTGGTCTCATAAGGAAACAGTTATCACTGCAGTCAAACAGTTGCCAATTGCTTTCCTCCTGATAACAATCTGTGGGGGTTGCTTTACATCTTGAGACCTGTGGGCAGATCTACTCACCACATCCCAAACAAGATATAGCAGAATTTAAAAAAAGGTACAGAGAAGGGTGACCAAAATGATAAAGGAGATAGAACAATTCCTCTATGAGGAAAGGCAACGAGGTTAGGACTCTTCAGCTTGGAGAAGAGACAGCAGAGGGGAGATATGATCAAGGTTTATTAAATAATGACTGGAATGGAACCAGTAAATATCCATCAGTTGTCTATTCTTTCAAAAAGTACAAAGACCAGGGGACACACAATGAAGTTACTGGGTAATACATTTAAAACTAATAAGAGAAAATATCTTTTTACTCAACGCATAATTAAGCTCTGGAATTCGTAGTCAGAGAATGTGGTGAAATCTATTAGTGTAGCTGTGTTTAAAAAGAGTTTGGACAAGTTCCTGGAGGAAATGTCCATTAACCATTATTAAGGTGGAGTTGGGAGCAGCTTAGAATCTCCTTACCCCTTGGGATCCTGCCAGGTACTTGTGACCTGGCTTGGCCACTGTTGGAAACAGGATACTGAGCTTGAAGGACCCTTGGTCTGTCCCAGTGTGGCAAGCCTTATGTTCTTATGTAATCCACTAGTGCCTGGCAAAAGTCACTGTCTGCAGGCACTGATTCCTTTCTTGACTTTAGCTTTGTCCTTGAAGCCAGTGCACAATGCAGTATTGTAGCATAAGCTTGTGGCGAAGGGGACCAACTTTTTTTGCTTTTCTTTCTAAGGCTCCTCACAAACTTTTTGCCATCTCTTTCATATGTCCTTTTTCCACTTCATTCCCATGGAATTGGATAGAGTAAAAGAAAATAGTGCAGCATAGAAAAAAAATGGAAGCTATATGGGTAAAAGAGATTCTTCTTGCATTTACATATGCTTAAATATATTTCAGGTAGAGGCTCAGGAAAATGAATAAAATATATGCTTCTAAATAGGTAAATAACCCTTTTGCAGTGGAAGTGGAGTGAAACCCAGTTATGGAAAAAATATAATTAGACACATATCTTTTACATGCCCTTCCAAATAAGCTTTTGAGTATTTCAAAACAAAATGAACAGCAGTTGAATATCCCCTTTTACAGCAATATATATTCAGAGATACCCAATAGTTGGCTGATAGTGCAGGCCCAAACTTCTAGGGATTAATCAAGTCCATAGTAACTTGTCCAGAGTCACACAGTGCTGGGTGGAGACTAAGATTTTCGTCATAAGAATTCCAAAATAGTTCAATAGTCTAACCATTAGGTTAGCCATTGTCCACTCAATTCACACGATTGGGCCTTCTTAGTCTGTCCTATATAATAAATCCCAGTTTTTGTCTTATCTGTCACAGTACCAGCAAAGGAGCATCTTTGGTTGGGGGGGAATTACACTCACAGGATGCAGATGCTTTGCCGCCCTGTCATCCAGAGGTAGCTATGGAAGAAGTTATGGAGGTCCCCTGGTAGGCAGTACTGGAGAAAGTAACTTGGCAGGGGAGAGAGAAGGGGCAGTGTCTTGACTGGGGCAGGAGAAAAGGAAGAATATGATAGTGTCCATTTTGTAGCAAATGGAAGAGAGAACGTTTGGTGACAGAGTCCTGTTTGATAACAGAGAGAGAAAGAGTATGAGTGGTCCTGTCCATGCTAAACTGTGAGGTCCTTTCATTTTTGATGGGCGTTTTGTCTAGTTATAAATAAAATGTTGCTAGATTGAAAATATTTGTAAACTAATATAAAACTATATTGTTTATATTCATTCTGTCTTTTCTGAATGGAGATCACTAAGGAGGCTGTAATATTTAGTATAGTATGTTCTAATAGCTGCTCAGTGGCTGCTGTAAATTGATTGTAATACAATATTTCCAGGATCTGCTTCATGAAGTGCACCCAACTGGGGAATATATTCCTTGCTCACCATATTGTTTAGTATGCTTCTGATAAGTGCAGCTTGACACTTTAGTTTATAACTCTCAGACCCCATCTATGTAAATATTTCCACAAAGTAACCATACACTGCATTGAACTCTTTCATTAAGACTTTTTCTATAGGAATTTTACAGAAGGATACACTGTTGCAGCACCATTATTGAAAATATGATTTATAGATCAAAATGTGGTGAACAGCTTTTATATTTTTAATTACATTTTTTACAATAAGCTAGAGAGCATGATTCATATCTCATAAGCCTTTCAGTGACACCAAGCAGAGTAATTACATCTTCTGCACCAATTTTCTAACTCAACAGAGCAGGTTTCCTTAGAAGAAATCAAATTGCTGCAAAGAAATAGTGAAAACATTTTTTCTCTTCTGATGGTGCATATTTGTTTTTTTCTTGCATGGATTACTGGAAGACATAAGGTCAGATGTGTCTTTAAAATGTTATTAATAAAAAAATATCAGTGGATATATTTTGCAACTGTTTTTTTCACAGACACACACAGGGTTAAATTTGTTAATGAGAGTATCCCTGGTATCTAGAGAGGGGCCAAAGCTCGCCAATACCCCAGGTATTCACAAATCCCTTGCATATAGGATGTTTTTTCTCATAAGAACATAAGAAATTGCCATGCTGGGTCAGACCAAGGGTCCATCAAGCCCAGCATCCTGTTTCCAACAGAGGCCAAAACCAGGCCACAAGAACCTGGCAATTACCCAAACACTAAGAAGAACCCATGCTACTGATGCAATTAATAGCAGTGGCTATTCCCTAAGTATAATTGATTAATAACCATTAATGGACTTCTCCTCCAAGAACTTATCCAAACCTTTTTTGAACCCAGCTACACTAATTGCACTAACCACCTCCTCTGGCAACAAATTCCAGAGCTTTATTGTGCGTTGAGTGAAAAAGAATTTTCTTCGATTAGTCTTAAATGTGTTACTTGCTAACTTCATGGAATGCCCCCTAGTCCTTCTATTATTCGATCACCAAAAGAATTCCTCCCCAAGACACTTGAGGAAGGGTCCGATAAGGTTCTCAAAGCTAATAAAGCCCCATGTTCCATCAGCTGCTAGAACTTTGGCCCACATTTGGGATCGGTGGGTTAAATAGACACCCCAGGCTCTTATGGTTTCTTTCCTGATGAGGGAAAGTTATTTATTTATTTATTTATTTAACATTTTTCTATACCGACCTTCATGGTTAAATACCATATCAGGACGGTTTACATCGAACAGGGATAAAAATAATTAGGTAAAGGAAGAGACAAAGTTACATTAAACGAGGACCGTGAACTTGGAAGCTTAGGTAGCTGGAAGAAAAGAGATAAAGTTAAGTTAAAGAAAAGAGAAATAACAAATTCCGGACTAGAGATAGTTCAGAATAGAATTAGTCCACATGTTAGAGTTGGTATCCATGCTGTCCAGGAATCAGATGAGGGGAGGTATAATTGTTCGTATAATTGTTCGTGAGTAGATAAAGTCTAATGTATATCCCAGGGTTCTGGGAAGGCTAGGCGGAACAACCACGTTTTGAGTTTTTTTTAAAAGTTAGCAGGCAAGGTTCCAACCTGAGTTCAGCAGGGAGGTTGTTCCAGATAGCTGGGGCTGCTGTTGAAAATGCTCGGTCCCTGGATGCAATGAGTCGCGTGGCTTTGGTTGGAGGGGCTTGTAGTGTTCCTTTGGATATTTCTCTCATTGGCCTATTAGAAGTATGGAGTTTTAATGGAATTTCAAGGTCGAGATAAAGGAGATCGTAGATGGATTTATGTATTAATGATAAAGATTTGTGAAGGACTCTGTGGTTGATTGGTAACCAGTTACAGTCTTTCAAGACTTTTAGATTGTTTGGAGATCATCTAACACCTTCCAGCAAGAATAACACACTGCCACACGATCTAGTGTTCTTCAAAAACAAATCCCTTTCTGGAATAAATGATGCATTTGAATCAAATCAGTAATGCAGATTGGAGACTATTGCAATCCATACAGCAAATATAGATAGTAGTAGTAAAAGCCCATCCAAGGATGGTAAAATAATGTGAATTGCAGGAAGAGCATATCTGAGATGTACAGTAGTAGAGAATGCAGGCTGAACTCAGGTGTACTGTGTAGTAGTAGAGGAGACCAGGCTATTCAGAGATAAAAAGAGGCAGAGCTGGAGAGTACAGCCTGTCAGCCAGAGAGAAGGGTGGAGCTCAATTTCTATATGTGGTAGTAGAAAGTGGTTTGGGCAATATAGGGAGAGAGGGGGTGGAGCTCAGTTGCCAGAAAGTGAGAGATGGAGCTGATATTTGATTTTTATTTTTTTTTTATTACAAAGATAATTTAACACTTTGTAGTGAAATACAATAGCAGACATAACACATTGATGTTATTCAATAAAATTACAGACATAAATTACAAGAAATATTATCTCATCTTTGTGCTTGTCATTACTAAAACATCAAAGAGGTAATACTTGCAAGAGGCTTCTGTGCAACATTAGATAGGGATTTCCAAAAATATTCTAACAATAACAATTGTATAAGATTCAGCCATTATTCTTTATTGACCTCATTACCATTTCCTTCATACAGAACCTGTTGTTTTGCTTTCAAAAACTCTTTTAACTGATTTATTTCAAAGAAAATATATGTTATATGAATTTAACCAGCTAACTGTAGTCGGGCTGTAGAGCTGTCCTAAAGTTAGCCAGTTAGACATAACCAGCTAACTCTAAGATAGCCAGGTATATTCAGCAGTGCGACAGACTATATTCAGCAGGGTGACTGCACTGCTGAATATACTCTGCTAATTAGCCAGAACTCTTTTGAGTTCCATTTTCAAAAGCCAATTAGACAGATAGGGGTAGATCTTAAAAAAATACGTGCGCGCTTACTTTTGTTTGCACAACCGGCGCGAACAAAAGTAAGCCAGATTTTAAAAGATACGCGCGTTGCCACGCGTATCTTTTAAAATCCAGGGTCGGCGCGCGCAAGGCTGCGCAAAATTGGCAGCCTGCGCGCGCCGAGCCGCGCAGCCTGCCTCCGTTCCCTCCGAGGCCGCTCCGAAATCAGAGCGGCCTCGGAGGGAACTTTCCTTCCTCATCCCCCACCTTCCCCTCCCTTCCCCTATCTAACCCACCCCCCAGCCCTACCTAAATGCCCCCCCTACCTTTGTTGTACAAGTTACGCCTGCTTGAAGCAGGCGTAACTTGTGCGCGCCGCCTCGTCAGCCCCGGCACAGGCTGCAGTGCCGGGGGACTTGGGACAGCCCTCCCGGCCCGCCCCCGAAGCCTTGCCATGCCCCCGGACCCGCCTCGGATAGCCCCCTGATCCCTGGCACGCCCCAGGACACGCCCCCATCTTCGGACACGCCCTGGACACACCCTCTCCCGCCCCTTTTACGAAGCCCCGGGACTTACGTGCGTCCCGGGGCTTTACGCGCGCCGGCGGCCTATGCAAAATAGGTGCGCTGGCGCGCGAGTGCCCTGCGCGCGTAAATCCGGAAGGATTTACGCGCTCAGGGCTTTTAAAATCTACCCCATAATCTAACATTTATCTGTCTAAATGGCATATCTGGCTATATTCAGCCCTTATCTCACTAAATTCTAACTAGTTACCCGGCTAGAATTTAGCTGGATAAAAAAGGGACATTTTGAGGGTGTTCTAAAGAAGAGGCTGAGATATCCAGCTATCCTAGTCGATTATCGAGTATATCCAGCTAGGTTAGCTGGATAACTTTAGACCTGGTTCTGAGCAGGTCTAAAGTTGGCTGGCTTCATGTGACTAGATAACCTCAAAGATATCCGGCTAAGCGTCTCTAAGAAGGAAAAAAAAGTTGCAGGCCTCCCTGCCAATTTCCCCACCCACTACCACATGTATGTACCCCTTCCCCCCACAAGCTGGCCCAAAGCTTTAAAATTGGAAAAGTTTCAGCCAGCAATCACTGCCAGCTTGGGCGTCCCCCTTCCTCCACATATGTTATAAAATGGCCGCATCCCTGGGTGCCAGCTAAAGAACGCCAACCAAAGTGCAACTGCGTGCTGGTTTGAAAGTTACCATTTTTGTGTTTGAAGATTATGGTAAAACCTTCAAGGATTTTAGTTCTTTACAATTATTTATGTACTATTTTAAGAATCTCTTTTTAAGTTGATGGTCTTATATGTTGTGCTTTGAGCAAAAACCATTGCAGTTGTTGTGGTGAAAGGCAAATGATAGATTGGTGGTGGTGTCTGAACTCCAGCTTTTAAAAATTAAAGGCAAAGCCACAAAAAATATTTCAACAAAGTTTCAATATGAAATGGTATGACTCCTGTTTCTGCACTGCTAATAAAATTGTGTAACTACAGTGTGCCCTATTTCTTAAAACGTCATATTGCATACTGAGAAGTGGACAGGTTTAGATTAAATCCAAGTGCCATCTAAACCAAGGGGATCAGATAATCAATGTTGAATCAGATCAGCCCAAAAAGGGCGTTATCTTTAGCGGGACCCATACTATGGAACTCCATGCCCTTGGAATTAAGCTACAAAGAGAAAACAAAACAAGCCTTTCAAAAAGAGAAGGGAGAATAGAAACCAGGAAATGCAAGGTTCAAACCAGGGAAGTACAAGGTACAAACAATAAACACCCACACAAACAGTAATCACTAGGGTATAGTTTTTAATAGAATTCATCACTAAAGGATAAGTTACATTTATAGAATGAGTCCTAGACTCAAAACTGCTATAGAATTGACCTGGACATGATAGTGTTCACCCTCATTTAACAACTAACATTGATTAAAAACTAAGTTACCGAACCTTATGGCACCTGTGTAAACTGATAGATTTTAATAGCATTACTTTTTGTGCCTTACTGTAAACCGTTGTGACGGGACCCACCTTAACGACGGTATAGAAAAAGATTTAAATAAATAAAAATAAATAAATCAGTTTGGAAAAATCCAAGTGATTTGTGATTTAACCAGGTAATTATGGGTCATTCATGGCTCAGTTCAAATCTCAATATATTTCCTGTTTGGGTCTTTACAACGTCATCCAGAGGTAAATAGATGCAGATTTATTCTTATATGTGAGATATTCAAAGAGTTGCGCAATCTTCAAATACTTTGGAAATATCCAGTTAAAGCCACACTAATCAAACTAATTCAGGATCTATAGAAAAAAAACTGAGGAAAATTTAAACGAGGAGATGTGTGAACATTTCATGATGCCTAGTTTCCTTCCATATTACAGAAATTTGCATGTGGTTATGGCAAAGCTCATTATTTAGTGGGTGAACCTCACTCCATTTCATTTCATTTATTAAAATTTATTAATTGCTTAACACAAAATGGTCTAAGCGATTTACAGTAAAATGACACTCATAAAAACAAAAATACAAATAAAAGCAATAAAAGAAACGATAATTATAAAAGGAAGTCAAGGTCGGAAAGTCTAATGAAAACATCAAGGAAAAGCCTGCTTCAGCAAAAAGCTTTTTAAAAGAAGTCTACATTTCTTAATATAATATTCATGCCGAAGCTCCATGGGTAAGGAGTTCCAAAGGGTTGGTGCAGCAACTGAAAAGGTTGATTCCCTTGTAATGCTAAGGTGAGCTTGGCATATAGATGGAACGTCAAGAGGTCCACGTTGAGATGATCTAAGTTCTTGGGAAGGTTTGTAGATTTTTAACAAAGTATTTGACCATGGGCAAGAATTAATATTTAACAACTTAAATATAGTCATATAAATTTTGTAGTGAATTTTTTATTCAATTGGCAACCACTTCAGCCTTTCAAGAATAGGAGAAATATGTTCAAAATGTTCAAAAACCAACGTTCTCGGTGTATACCTCTGCTGTAACTTTATTCAACCTCATGTCATTATATGAAATTATATGATATATATATATATATATATATATATATTTATTTATTTATTTAGAGTTTTTTATATACCGGCAATCATGAAAACATATCTTGCTGGTTTACATAGAATGGGGGTGTAATAAAATACTTAGAACTTAAGAACATAGAACTAGAACTGTGGAGACAGAAGGTACAGTTACATTTAACAAAGGTGGCCAAACTTGGAGTAGGAAAAATAGAAAAGAGGATAGAAATGGTTAAACAATATACAATTTAAATGTAGTATACAAACTAAATGTTATAAACAAACGGCAAGGTGATTTAGGAGTTATTGGATTGTGTCATTGAGTTGTGTCCGGAAAGGCTTGCTTGAATAACCAAGTCTTAAGTTTTTTCCTAAAATTTGGGAGGCAGGGCTCCTGTCTGAGGTCTGTAGGAATGGAATTCCACAGTAGAGGGCCAGCTGTGGAGGTGGCACGATCTCTTACGGTGATGTGTTTGGTCGTTTTCGCTGGGGGAACCAGGAGGGAACCTCTATATGCATCTCTGGTAGGTCTAGTGGAATTATGTACTTGGAGAGGGAATTGGAGATCGAGAGTGGTGAGTTGATGTATCGTTTTATAGGTGATAGTTAAGGCTTTATACATGATGCGGAAGTATACGGGTAACCAATGAAGCTCTTTCAGGATGGGTGAAATGTGGTCTCTTTTCCTTGCGCCTGTCAGAATACGGGCAGCTGAATTTTGAACCATCTGTAGTGGTTTGGAGTATGATGATATATATATATATATATATATCATAAGATATGCAAGATTTAATGGCCTTTTTTAGGACAAATAAAACAAACAGAAATGTGAAGAACTTTGTTGATTTTAACAAGAGTTCTATTATGTTTTATGTACGGATACATTTTATTGTTGTAACATTTTGTAAATATCATTATGTTCTGTCCGTCGGTTGCAGACAGCTGCGACCGCTCTGCCTTACCTCTTTTTCTCGCCTTTCTCTGTCTTTGGGCAAGATGGCTGCCTCTGGTCCCGAGGGTCTCGGCGTTGCCAAACCAGCATGAACTTCGGTTTAAGCTACTCTGACCACTCTAAGCTGCATGCTTAGATGCTGCTTCACTCCAAGGGCCTCGCTCCAGTAGAAGCTCAAGATACCCACTCCTCGGAGGTCTCTTGCTTCCAACTACCCTTCGGGGTCCTCTCTAACTAGACAACCACACCTCGGGGGTCTTTCTCTCTCTTCTTCATTTCAGGATATCGGACCATCAGGTACTCACTCCTCGAGGGCCTACCAGCCATTATATCCTGCACCACGGACCTTCGGTCCCAACTTTCCACCATCAGGAAGACGCCATCATTCCTGTGAGTACCTCTACGATCCGGTGCTCCAGTTCCACCCACCTGCTGCGACGTTACCCGCACTGCGGGCCTCCGCCTATCGTGAAACATCTAGGTGAGACTTCACATCTGAGCCTGTTGAACGTACTGGCACTTCTGGGATCAGTGCCTTACCTTCCTGCTTTACCATCTATCTACAAGCAGTACAATAAAGCCTCTATCCATACTGTGTCTGCTATCTGAGTTCAGCCTATCGCGGTGGTTCCTCACGGGGTCCCTCCCCGTGGGCGGAGTCATCTCCATTGCGACTAAGGGTCCACAATGCCACAAACACAACAGATTGCTAACTCCATGGACTCGGCTTAGCTCACAGCCCTGCAGGCCATCCCTGGCCTAGATCAACAGATCACGGATCAACAATAGTTTTTGGAGAGCCTAGCTACTGCCTTCAATCAGTTACACGCTCAACTGAACTCTTCAGCTCCTCCTGTGAAGGAATTGCTGTCACCAGTGGTAACCCTTAAGACCACTGTACCTTTATCCACACCTACCCGCTTTACGGGTGAAGCCAAGATGTGCAGAGGGTTTGTTAATCAATGCAGCATGCATTTTTCATTACAGCCTACCCTCTTTCCCACTGAAGCTTCAAAGACCACCTACATCTTGTCGTTCCTAGAAGGTCGAGCCCTGGCCTGGGCTTCACCGTTATGGGAACATGAAGATCCTATCCTGAATGACCTACCAGGATTTCTAAAACTTTTTAAGTCTGTGTTTGATTACCGAGCTCACCAGAACATCGCTGGATTCGACTTGCTCAAACTTCAGCAAGGTAACAAGCCACTTACAGACTTTGCTATTGAATTTAAGACTCTAGCATCCGAACTGCATTGGGACACTGGATGCTTACATGCCATATTCATGGAGGGTCTCAACTTCTGCGTAAAGAATGAATTAGTGGCTCGTGACTTGCCTGATACCCTTGAGTCCCTGATGGAACTAGCGGGGAGAATTGACTGCCATATCCGCAATTGTACTCAAGAGTCTAAGAGTCCACGAAAGTCTACAGTGGGGGCTAACCATCCTAAACCTGTGCCTATTGCTTCCAGCTTACCGTCTACACCCCTAGAGGAGGAAGAGCCTATGCAACTAGGCCGAAGCCATTTGACCTCTAAGGAGAGATGTTATCACAAGCGCATGGAGTTGCACATGTACTATGGCCAATTGGGTCATGCAGTCCAAACCTGTCCCATTTGTCCGGGAAACTGATGGGCCTGGGATCTGCAGGAGGACTTCTCCTGGGCCACACCTCTCCTGCTCCTCCATTATCATTACCCATATCTCTGCTCTGCGGAGGTCTCGAATTTCAGACTCTCGTCCTCATTGACTCCGGTGCCGGAGGTAATTTTATTCTGAAGCGCTTGGTTGAACATCTACGGATTCCTACAATACCAATAGCTAAGCCTCTGCTATTGTCATCCATCCATTGAGAACCACTTCCTGGAGAAGTTTCACTGACCACCCAGGCCATTGGCCTGCACACTGGAGCTCTACACTCTGAATCAATTTATTTTCTAGTGTTAGAAAAAGCCATGCATCCGGTGGTATTGGGGCTGCTGTGGCTTCAAGACCATATGCCACAATGTAATTGAGCTACCTTGGAACTGTCCTGGTGGGGACCAGACTGTCATGGTCGGTGTCTTGCTGAAGTTCCACTGCTCATCTGCATGCCCACTACCCCATCATTACCTGGCTTACCTCCACAATATGCCTCCTTCCAGGATGTTTTCTCAAAGCAAGCAGCTGATGTTCTTCCACCACATAGAGAGTTTGATTGTGCCATAAATCTGAAGCCAAATTCAGAACATTCCAAAGGATGAGTTTACCCTCTTTCAGTAGCTGAGACTAAAGCTATGTCTACCTACATACAGGAAAATCTGCAAAAGGGATTTATCAGACCTTCCAAATCACCTGCTGGTGCCGGCTTCTTTTTTTGTGGGGGAAAAAGGATGGCACCTTATGCCCCTGCATCGACTACAGGGGTCTGAATGAGCTTACCATCAAGGACAGGTACCCCCTGCCCTTTATATCTGAACTTTTTGATAGGCTCCAAGGGGCAAAAATATTCTCCAAATTAGACCTAAAAGGAGCTTACAACTTGGTGCGTATTCGAGAAGGAAACGAATGGAAGACTGCTTTTATCACCCGTGATGGACACTTTGAATACCTCGTCATGCCCTTTGGTTTAAGTAACACACCCGCAGTCTTTCAAAATATGATGAATGACATCTTACGGGACTTACTGTATCAATGCAAAGTAGTATATCTCGATGATATACTGATCTTTTCTCAAGATCTGCAAAGTCATCAGGAGGATGTTAAGAAAGTCCTAAGACACCTGCGTGAGTACCACCTTTACACAAAGCTTGAGAAGTACGAACTCCACAAAGAGGCTGTACCCTTCCTGGGGTACATTGTTTCTAAGAATGGTTTTCAAATGGACCCCAAGAAACTTGAGAGTATCCGGGACTGGCCTCAACCCACAGGCCTGAAGGCATTGAATTGCTTCTTGGGATTCACCAATTACTACCGATCTTTTTATTAAAAACTACTAATCATTGACAGTCCCTCTAACTGCTATGACCAAGAACGGAGCCAACCTAGCCAATTGGTCTCCTGAAGCCATCTCAGCCTTCCTGATGCTCCAAGAGGCTTTTCAAAAGAAGCCGTGTCTCTGTCACCCTGACCCACACCGTCCTTTCATCGTGGAGGTCAATGCATCCGATGTTGGTGTGGGGGCGGTTCTAAGTCAGTACAGTGAATCCAATGTGCTCTATCCTTGCGCCTTCTTTTCTAGGCGATTCTCGCCTGCTGAGAGAAACTATGGGATAGGAAACAAGGAGCTTCTCGCAATCAAGCTGGGTTTTGAAGAGTGGCGTCCCTGGCTAGAAGGTGCACAACACCAAATAGTAGTATACACCGATGACAAGAATTTAGAGTACCTTCGACATGCTCAACGACTCAACCACCGTCAATCAAGATGGTCTCTGTTTTTCAACAGATTCGACTTCCTTCTGAAGTACCATCCGGGAGAGAAGAACACTCAGGCTAATGCCTTCTCATGATCCTTCTCACCTCAGGATGTGCCAGATGAACCCCATCATATCATCGATCCCGAAAGAGTGGTCCTTGCAGCCACCCACACAGTACATGCAGGGAAGATGGTGGTGGCCAGAAGCTTAAGAAAAAAACTATTGAAATGGGCACACGATTCCCATCTGGCAGGTCATCCAGGATAGATTCGTTCTCTAGCTATGTTGCAAAGGTATTATTGGTGGCCAACCATGAAGAAGGACGTTCAAGTGTACGTGGGTTCCTGCACTGTCTGTGCCAAGCAAAAGCCACCACCCTGGCATCCTTGGGGCCTATTATAGCCTCTACCATCACCGGATGAACCATGGACCCATATTGCTACCGATTTCGTAGTGGACCTGCCATCATCTAACTGCAATAACACCATATGGGTTACAGTCGACCATTTCTCTAAAATGGCACACTTTGTAGCATTACCAGGATTACCCTCTGCTACTGAGTTAGCAAAACTCTTCATTAAACACAACTTCTGTCTTCATGGGATGCCTAAACATATCCTATCTGACAGGGGAGTGCAATTTACTGCAAAGCTCTGGAGAGCATTATGTCAAAAATTTGACATTACCTTGGACTTAACCTCTGCCTACCATCCTCAGTCTAACAGTCAGACTGAGAGAATGAATAGGACGCTGAAACAATTTCTGTGATCTTATGTTAACTCTAGACAGAATGACTGGGCTGAATTACTGCCTTTGGCAGAATTTGCCATCAATTCACATCCTGCTTCCTCAATGAGGTCTTCCCCTTTCCAGCTTGTCTATGGGAGATAACCATTACCTCCGCTGCCAATTCCATTGTCAGTAGCCTCTCCTGCTGCCCAGGCTACCGCAGCAGAATTATCCCAACTTTGGAGACAGACAAAGGAGCTTCTCCTCAAAGCAGGATAAAAGGCAAAGAGAACCTATGATGCTCATCATCAAAAGGTACCCCAGTTTAAGCCTGGAGACAAGATTTGGTTAAGCACCAAGTACCTTCGGCTGAAGCTTCCTTCTGCAAGATTTGCACCTCGCTTTGTGGGACCTTTCGCCATCCTTAGGCAATTAGGAAATCTAACATACAGTCTAAAACTGCCTCCATCAATGAAGATACACAATGCATTTCATGTATCTCTACTAAAGCCAGTGATACTCTCCAAGTTCTCCAGGAAAGACCCAGAGCCTACCAGCCTGGATACAGAAGATGACATTGAATATGCCGTAGATGACATCCTTGATGTACGTAAAAGAGGCAAGACGTGGAGTATCTCATCTCATGGGAGAACTATGGCTCAGAGGAAAACCCCTGGGAACCACTGGCTAATATAACAGAAAAGGAGATGGTACGTCAATTCCACCTGGCACACCCACGCAAGCCCAGACCACCTGGAAGAGGTCTTGGAGGGGAACCTTTGAAGGGGGGTACTGTTGCATCCATTGGTCGCAAATGGCTGCGACCGCTCTGCCTTACATCTTGTTCTCCCCTTTCTCTCTCTTTGGGCAAGATGGCTGCCTCTAGTGCCGAGGGTCTCGGCATTGCCAAACCAGCATGGACTTCGGTTTAAGCTACTCTGACCACTCTAAGCTGCACGCTTAGACGCTGCTTCACTCCAAGGGCCTCGCTCCAGTAGAAGCTCAAGATACCCGCTCCTCGGGGGTCTCTCGCTTCCAACTACCCTTCGGGGTCCTCTCTAACTAGACAACCACTCCTCGGGGGTCTTTCTCTCTCTTCTACATTTCAGGATATCGGACCATCGGGTACTCGCTCCTCGAGGGCCTACCAGCCATTATATCCTGCACCACGGACCTTCGGTCCCAACTTTCCACCATCAGGAATACACCATCATTCCTGTGAGTACCTCTACGATCCGGTGCTCCAGTTCCACCCACCAGCTGCAATGTTACCCGCACTGCGGGCTTCTGCCTATCGTGAAACATCTGGGTGAGACTTCACATCTGAGCCTGTTGAACGTACTGGCACTTCTGGGATCAGTGCCTTACCTTCCTGCTTTACCATCTATCTACAAGCAGTACAATAAAGCCTCTATCCATACAGTGTCTGCTATCTGAGTTCATCCTATTGCAGTGGTTCCCAATGGGGCCCCTCCCCATGGGTGGAGTCATCTCCTTTGCGACCAAGGGTCCACAATGCCACAAACACAACACATTAAGATTATAAACAGGAGTTGTATTATGTTTATGTATAGATTTGTTTTATTTATTTTAGTTTTCTCAACATTACTAAGATTGTAAACCACTTTGAATCCCCCCATCTAAGTAGTATAGAAATCTTTTAAAATAAACATTAGATATGTTTTTCTTTTTAGGAAACTAGAAAAAAAAAGAGTAGCCAGCTGGTGATGACAAGCATTAAAAATAGCAAGACAGCTTTAAAACTGTTCAATATCAACCAATAGAAGGGCAGCTTTAAAAATGCTTGATAACATCACAATGTGGCCGATGCTTTACAGTGTGCTCAGCCGAGCACGTTGTTTAACCCATAGTTGGATGCAGGTTATGGACGCACATCCACAACCCCTTATGATGTAAAGGAATTAGCAAGTCCAAAACACGCGTCCAACCCCCCACAAAACTAATAGCTTAAACTTCTTTCAGGAACTTATCCAATCCTCTTTTGAACCCCACAATGTTAGTTGCCTTGACCATGTCCTCCAGCAGTAGATTCCATAGCTTGATATACACTAAAGGGTAGATTTTAAAAGGAGCGCACGCGTGTCCATGTGTGCATGGTTCCCTGCACGTGCACATAGACAAGCGGATATTATATACATATTTATTTTATTTATTTAAAATCTTTTCTATATCATTGCTAAGTTATATACCATCGCAACGGTTTACATATAGGCACATAATAATGTAGGAAAAAACGTACTATAGTACATTCTAACAGGTGCCACCAGAGGTCCAGTTACAATAAATCATTAAAGACAATGAATTGTTTAGTGAAGTAGGTCATGACCGAGTGTACCAGGAGAGGTACTGTTCACGGGTAAAATTCATTATACACAGTATTACAATTATGTTTATATTGATGTAGAGTTCATAGACTACTCTACTGCACATTCCTAGGTGCTGTGCGTCGGTGCTCTTCTGCCTATTCCTATTTTCTATTCTCCCGTCTCTTTATAAAATGCTTGTTTAAAAAGCCATGTTTTTAAACTTTTCTTAAATGTTTTGAGATCTCTTTGTAATCTGATCTCTAGTGGCATTGTGTTCCAGATTGTGGGGCCTGCTAGTGATAAGGCCCTTTCTCTCACTTGGGTTCATCTTGCTGTTTTTACTAAAGGAATGGTTAAGAGTGCTTTATTTGCTAATAGAAGGTTTCTGTGTGGGATGTGTACCCATAATACTGTGTTTAGTCAGTTCAATTTCTCATCATGTATAAGTTTGTGTATGGTACATAGGGTTTTGTATTTAATTCTGTGTTCAATAGGTAACCAATGTAGTTCCGCCCTCCTCCTTTTTCCGGTTAGTATTCTAGCTGCTGTGTTTTGAAATATTTGAAGTGGTCTTAATGTTGAATTCGGGAGTCCTAGTAGAAGGGCACTGCAGTAGTCCGTGCTGGAGAAAGCTAGTGCCTGTAGAACTGTTCGGAAATCAGTTAATGTTAGTAATCGCCGTGCACATGTTATAAAATGCAAAATGTGTGTGCACATGCATGCCGGATTATAACATCCACACACACATGTGCAGGCGACCTGCGACTCATGTGCGTAGGGGGAGGTATTTTATTAAGTAGGTGTGACAATGGGATCGGGCCTAGACCAGTTCCCTAGCTATAACCCTACCATTCCTGCCTTTTCCCCTCTCCTCTCCTCCCCGATCCCTAACCTAAACCTAACTATTCCCTATATTTTTGTTTTCATATTTACTAGAGATGTGCTTCGGGTAAAAATTTCATGTCGGCTTTGTTTCTGGTCCCCCCCCCCAACAGGAATTTTGTTTTTCCCGTGGTTCAGGGGGGAGGGGGTTTCGGGGGCCCCGATTTTCAGGTTAATGCGCACTAACCTGGCAGAGTTAGTGTTCACTATCGGGAGTTAGCGCACACGAACTCAAAAATGAATTATTTCCGAAATTCGTTGCCATTGCCTAATTTGGGAAAAACGATTGCACATCCCTAATATTTACTGCTCTTCTGGAGCAGAAGTATCTTCCGCACGTCAGCCAGCTGCCAGCGCATGCTTTCCCTGTTGCACATGAAGTGGATCTTTGGCCTGCAGCAGGGTTGGTCTGGCCAGGCTGCAAGGACCCCCGGCATCGACAGCTCCTGCCATGGGCAGGAGAAGGCAGACTGCGGCCTTACCGGGCCACGGGACGGCAGCGATGTCAGCGGGCCCACCGTGGAGGTAAGAGGTGGCTTGTGGCTCAAGCCACGGGCCGCATCGCAACAGTACACCCCCCTCAAAGGGGGTCCCCCCCTTTCAGGAGGTTGGAGATCCAGGAACAAACATCTTCAACTGGGAGCAAGGTGCAGGCACCTCCTGCAGGTCATGAGAAGAATGTGGAAAAAAGAGGGACAAGGAAACAAACAAAGGCACAAGAAACCAAGAGAACAAGAGAACAACACAAGGAAACACGGAATGGAACAAGAAACAGCAGAGCATGGAACAAGACAGCGGAGCAAAGGGAACAAGAGAACAGTGGAGCAAGAAACAAGACAAGAAACAGTGGAGCAAGAAACAATACAAGAAAAGCAGCGGAGCAGAGAGCAAGACAGGAAACAGAGAACAGCAGAGGGAACAGCGGAGCAGAAGAACAGCGGAGCACAAGAAAAGAAGAACAGCGGAGCACAAGAACAGAAGAGAGAACAGAGCAAAGCAGAGCAGACAAGAACAGAACAAGCAAGAAATGGAGAAACAAGACAAGGAACAAGACAAGAAACAAGACAAGGAACAAGACACAATAAGAGAAGGAACAACAAGAGAACAACAAACAACAAGAGATGGAACAAAGAATAGACAAGGAAGACAGGGGGGGGGGGGTTCAGGGTGGGATTAGCCGGTAGCAGAATCACCAGATGGGGTGCAGGCGCCTCCTGCAGGTCATGGGACCCCAACCTGGGAGCGCTGGAGATGCTCCAGAGAAGCTGGCGCAGAGTGACCGGAACTCCACCGAGTCCATGGCCTTGGAATTCTGTTGCGCATGAAATGGACCCTTAGCCTGGGGCAGGGTTTTTCCAGCCCTCCGGTTGGACCCGGAGGGCGCCTGCCACCAGGAGGCAGAGTACAGTAGGGGATGGCTTCAGGTGGGCCTCGTAGGATCTCAGAAGAGACAGTTCAGGGTAGGCCCACTACCACAAGGGTGAGCGGTCGTTGTCCATGGAGGAAAGCCGGAGGTCACGGGAGGCCAGCAAGAAGAGAGCATAAACAAGCCCCGATGGCGGCGGCAGCGGCATCCAGCCAGAAAGAGGAGGTCCGGGGACGGCTTGGCCATAGGAGAGGTCCCGGCTTTAGTGGCCTCCGGACCGCGAAGCCACCATAGTCACCGGCGGCTTCAGCCGCGTGAGGGAGGGCCCGGCAAGATGGCAGCCAGGCCACAAGGATCCCTGGTGTCGGCGGCTTTTGCCATGGGCAGGAGAAGGCAGACTGCAGCCTTACCAGGCCATGGGACATCAGCGACATCAGCGGCCCCGCTGCGGAGGTAAGAGGCGGCTTGTGGCTCCAGCCATGAGCCACATCGCAACGTTCCCGGGACAGTGTCTAATGGCACTGTCCCAGCCTGCCCCCCAACATGCCGCTCCCTGCCCAGACCATGCTCCCCTGGCCTGCCCCTTTCTTTAGGCCTGGCACTTCATTGTGTATCAGTGGTTATGCACGTGGCCGGGCCCTTTAGAAAATGTGAACAGCATGCGCAGGGCTCGGCTACGCACGTAACCCCCGAAATTTATGCATGCAGGGCCTTTAAAATCTGGGCTTAAGTGAAAAAATACTTTTGATTTGTTTTAAATCTGACGGTTGCTAGTCTCATGGAGTGTCTCCTAATCCTAATGTTATTTGATAGGGTAAATAACCGTTCCCTTTATCCATTCCATCTCACTCATTATTTTATAAATTTCAATAATATTCACTCTGAAATCTCTTTTCCAAGCTAAAGAGCCCTAATCTGTTTAGCCTTTCTCCATAAGGGAGCTTTTTCTTTCTCTTTATTTTGTCACCTTTCTCTATACATTTTCCATGTCTGCTATGTCTTTTTTGAGATGGGGAGACCAGAACTGTACACATTATTCAAGCTGCAGTTGTATCATGGATCTATACAAAGGCATTATAATATTCTCAGTTTTATTTTCTATTCCTTTCCAAATAATTCCTAAGATTCTATTTCCCATTGTGATTGCCAGTTCACACTAAGCTGAAGATTTCAACTTATTGTCCACAAGGACTCTGAAGTCTTTTTCCTGGGTGGTGACTCCTAACA
This sequence comes from Rhinatrema bivittatum, assembly GCF_901001135.1. Classification (NCBI taxonomy): domain Eukaryota; kingdom Metazoa; phylum Chordata; class Amphibia; order Gymnophiona; family Rhinatrematidae; genus Rhinatrema; species Rhinatrema bivittatum. The sequence continues at coordinate 103,621,347 of NC_042623.1, forward strand.
CAAGAGCACTTGTAATTGGAATTATTTTTCCCTACATGCATTACTTTGTACTAGACATTAAATTGCTTCTGCTATTTAGAAGCCCTGTCACCTAGTCTCACAATTTATGGATAAATCCTAGTGTGTGCGTATTTGCATAGCATAATACGTCAGATGCATTAAAGCCTTAACAAATTGGAACCAGCACTTTTTCAGAGATGCTGAAGGTGATACACCAGGCACAAGTCTTTGCAGTGATGCAAAATATACTGTGACTATATAAGGAATAGTTAACTAACAATGGGGGCATGGCAGAGTAGATCCCCCTTCTCCCCCAGTCAGTGTCTAAAGAGGTAGGAAGCTTTGAAGCATAAACACCTATGATAGAGAAACAACCCACTCCTGAAAATGAACCCCTTGTGCATCTCCCAGCATCCCCTCCACAACTGTGAAATTGTAAGCTTTGTCCCTCTGGTTCACAAACCTGTCCATACAATACAAAAAATCATCTTTCCCACACTGCCAGCCATCCCAAGACCCCTTCAATGTCTCAATTGGATGGTAATGGGGTAGGAATAATTCCCAGTTATTCAAGACTTGTGGCATCAGAATCCAAATTGGTGCCAGCTGACCTAAGGCTCCCTTTGCATATGAGAGGGGAAAAGGGTGCTTTGGGTCAACTGGTGCCATTTTGAATTCTAGTGCTGGTGGGGCAGGATCAACCAGAAATTGTTTCTGCCCCATTTGGGGCAGAAACAATGGGAGATATGGAAGGAGTGGTCTTTGTGCTCACAGACACCGGGGGGGGGGGTTGATATTTTGCATTGTGGGTGGGGCTTACAATTTTATATTTGTAGAGGTGATGCTGAAAATCAGAAGGAGGTTTATTTTCAGAAGCTGGGAGATTCATGGTGGGGGGGGGGGGGGGGGGGGTTTGGAACTCGTGGCTTTATGCAATTTTAAATATTACTAGGGAGAGCCCAGAATGCATATTCCCCTGGGCAGTAATACATGAATGTTACCCACTAATAATACCCACACATTCCTGGTCATGGAAGGCATCCCTACCATAGCATTTTATTGAATGCTGCCAGAACTAAGTTATTTTAAAATTGGGCATTGCTACCCAGTAGTTATGTGGTTTAGTTAATAGTTCTCATAGATAGGTAAAGGAGCATTAATCATGTCACCCTTGTGCCATGCAAGGTTAGACCAATGGTCCATTGGGCCCAGCATCCTGTCCCTGAGAGTGGGCAATCCAGTCATTTGGAAATACTAGGTAGATTTTAACAGGAGGATCCCTTCCTTGTTACTAGTTACTCTATCATATCCCCTCTCAGTTGTCTCTTTCCAAGCTGAAAACCCTAACTTGTTTAGTTGTTCTAAATAAGAGAACCATTTAATTCCTTTTATCATTTTTGTTGTCCTTCCCTGTACCTTTTTCAGTTCTGCTATTCTTAATGTTTCAATAGGAACATAATAGTTAAAGTTAAGGATGCAGATCAGAGTAGAAAATATAGTGAACAGATAAAAGGAAATAAAAAATGAGGGAAATAGAGAACATCAGTCTTATTCAGATTGAATGTTAAATTGTACTTAGTGATGCATGAAGAAACAATGAAGGATGAGAAAATTGGAGTGATGCTATCAGGAGAGCAACTGAGAAAGATCTATTTGTCAATGTCAATATGGTAAAAGAGTTGAATAACACGTTTAGAGAACATTTGAAACAAATGTAGATGGAGAAATAGCAGAGCACCTAAGACCAGTAATGGGTAGGAAAAGAAGTTGGACATAGAGAGAAAAACTCATAATAAAAACTTTTTAATATATATCTGAAATAGAAAGCCTGTGAGGGAGTCAGTATGACCAATAGATGATAGATGGGTTAAAGGAGCACTTAGGAAAAATAAGGCCAGTGCAGAAAGACTAAACAAATTCTTTGTTTCAGTGTTTACTGAAGTGGATGTTGGTGAGATACCTGTTACGGAGACTGTTATAAAGGGTGACAATTCAGATGAACTGAACCAAATCTAAAGAATTATAAATCACCTGGTCCGGATGGTATACACCCCAGGGTACTGAAATAACTCAAAAATGAAATTTCCAGACCTATTACAATTAATTTGTAACTGATCATTAAAATCAGCTGTTATACCTAAAGAATGGAAGGTGGCCAATGTAACCACAATATTTAAAAAGGGCTCCAGGGATGAAATGGTAAACTATAGATCGGTGCCCCTGACTTCAGTGCCAGGAAAAATCATGGAAACTGTTATAACGAATAAAATCACAGAACAATTAGATAGACAGCCAGCATGGAATTACTCAAGGGAAGTCTTGCCTCACTAATAATGTACATTTTTTTGAAGGGGTAAATAAACATTTGGACAAAAGTGAACCGAGAGATGTGGTGTATTTGGATTTTCAGAAGGCATTCAACAAAGTCCCTAATGAGAGGCTTCTAAGAAAACTAAAAAGTCATGGGATAAGGGGTGTTGTCCTTTTGTGGATTGCAAACTGGTTAAAAGACAGGAAACAGAGAGTAGAATTAAATGGTCTGAATTCACAGTGCAAAAAGTGCCTCAGGGATCTGTACTTTTTAATATATTTATAAATGATCTGCAAAGGGGTACAATGAGTGAGATGATTAGATTTGTGGATGACACAAAATTATGCAGCGTAATTAAATCTCAAGCGGATTGTGATAAACTACAGGAGGATCTTCTGATGCTGGAAGTTTGGATGTCCTAATGGCAGATGAAATTTAATGTGGACACGTGCAAGGTGATGTAGATAAGGAAAATAACCATTGCAATAGTTACATGATGTTAGGCTCTATATTAGGAGTTACCACCCAAGAAAGAGATCTAGGCATCATAGTGAATAATACATTGAAATCGCTGGCTCAGTGTGCTGTGGTGGTCAAAAAATCAAACAGAATGTTAGGAATTATTAGGAAGGGAATGGCAAATAAAATGGTGGATATCATAATGCCTCTGAATCGCTCCATGGAGAGACTGCACTTTAAATACTGTGTGCTATTCTGGTTGCTGCATCTCAAAAAAGATATAGTTGCACTGGAGAAAGTACAGAGAAGGGTGACCAAAATGATAAAGGGCATGGAACGGCTCTCCTATGAGGAGAGGCTAAACAGGTTAGGGCTATTCAGATTGGAGAAGAGACGGCTGAGGAAGGATATGATATGATAGAGGTCTACAAAATCATGAAAGGGCTTGAACGAGTAATTGTAAATCAGTTGTTTACTCTCTCAGACAATAAAAGGACTAGGTGGCACTCCATGACGTTAGCAAGTAGTTCATTTAAAACATATCTGAGAAAATTATTTTTCACTCAATGCATAATTAAGCTCTGGAATTCATTACAAGAGGACATGGTTATGTCAGTTAGTGTAATGGGTTCAAAAAAAGGTTTGGATATGTTCCTAGAGGAGAAGTCCATAAGTTGCTATTAATAAATAAGGAATAGTATCTTGGGATCTATCTAATGTTTGGGTAATTTCCAGGTCCTTGTGACTTGAATTGACCACTGTTGGAAACAGGATTCTGGGCTTGATGGACCCTTGGTCTGACCCAGTATGGCATGTTTTATGGTCTTATGTTATAAGAAAAGACATTGGAGGAGCCATTAGAAGAATAGGTCGTGAACTAGAAGACTTAGAAATAAGACCAAAACTGGAAGCACAATTAATGAAGTCAAAACATAGAAACAGCAACATTATGAAGATTTAGTTAGACTATTGCTTTGACAAACAGGTTCTGTAGTTTTCTCTTACTTAGTACTAGTGAAAATCTAAACTACATTTCTAACTACCTTTATTGATAAAATGTAATCATCACATAATAACAATGTTACTTTGAAATCACCAACTAGTTTAAATACTAATGTATACAAAACCATGTGAGGTCAATTTTCAAAGGGTTTAGGCTCCTGATTTTAAGAGTTAGGCTCCTCTTTAAAAATTTAATAGGGCTGAGTGCCTACATTAGGCTCCTGTTTATTAGACCCCTAAATTTAGAACCCTAAAAAGTAGGCGGCTACATAGGTGGAGTTAGGGGGGGGGGGGGGAGGGGGAAAACAAAGGAACTTAGCATTAATTTTCAGAATTAAGTACCTAATTTAGGACCTAAGTCTAGGAAAACAAATATCAGGCCTAAATTTAGGAACCTAACTTTTAGGCTTCTAAATCTATGTGAATTTTCAGCTGAAAATGTAGGCACCTAGGTTCAGCTAAAAATAGGTCCCTAACTAACTTAGGCCCCTAATTTAGAGGCCTAAATTTAGGAGCTCAGCTTTTTCTGAATATCTGCCTATTCATTGTTTCCGTGTTAACATGGTACACTTTATATTATGTGAACACTATAATCAGGTAAATCTCAATCTTAGAATCATCAAGGCACCCATAGTTGTGATGAATTGCTATCTCATTAATATTTCTTACCACTCAATATATCTAACACCTCCAGAAATTAAACTTTAATTTTGCTAATCCCAATCTCCTCTTGATACTTCCTGAAAACTTCTACTGTCTAAATTATCACCTCGCAGTATGCTCTCTAGCCTTGAAAGCTTCCTTCCATCCATCTTGCAGTCACATCTAAAGAAGGCACAGATATGTTCTCGGAAGCTAATTTACTATATCATTTTGCTGTGTTGGTCAAATAAAAGGTATCATAGCATACAAAAATTCCAGGACATTTACCAAAATATTATGTTAGCCAGTCAACACTTTGCAAAGGATGGAAGGAAATGTTGCTAAAGGTTACTGAACACTGCAGAAAAATCCAGAAGTTTAAATTCTCAGTAAATCTTAAATTCTATTACTAGAAGAATAACAGTGGATGATAGTTATGATCTTTTATTGACCTCCTCATTCTTTGATTTCCACCATATTATTTGCTCATAAAACAGAATTAAAATTATTCATAAATGTTCTGTTGGCAGACAGCCAGTTACATATGCTAGAGATATAATCAGTTTACAGCCTTTTAACTGTAGGGGAGAGAGTGGTACATGACTTCTGCCTCTAAACAAAGGAATAATTTTATTCAAAGAGCATGCCTGAAGAACTGAAGAATCTGATGAAGGGCAAGGGATAATTTAATTATTCCACATTGCTAATCACAATAAAGCAAAATTGATAAACATGCCTTAGCATAATAATTCACTCCCATTTTCAGGAAATCCAAATTGCTGTGCAGTTCTTTTTAGTTGTGTAAGAATCTGCTCCCATTTATTCTTATTCTTAGTAAAGAGTGTCCTTATATAAAAATATAATATCTTTCCCAAAATCCATTTTATTTATTTAAATGTTTGATAGTTTTCCTTTTTCTATGTTAGACTCCAGGCACATTACAATTAAAATTAATCCAAATTGCAATCAATCAAATCAAAGACACTAAACATGAGGTTAGAGCATGTATACAGGTAGGGCTAAAGACAAGGGGTAGATTGTAAGAAATCATCAGATTGAAACAGAGCATATAATAGATAACAAAGGATCCAGTGGGTAAAATGGATAGCAAGAATATAAAGATAGATACAAGAGTACAGATGCATGTATGCTGTAATGACAGGCATTTTATGTCAATGCAGTAATAAAATATTATGTAGGAGTAGTCCAGTGGTAGTATGTGGGCTTATGATCAGGAAGTTCTAGCATACTGTTACCTTGGCCGCGCGGGTCTCAGCGCGACAGCGTGTGGGAGGGACCGCCCGGGCTCCGGGGAACAGCGGGGCCGACTTGGCAGCCATAGCAGCGCGATCGGGCAGGGATCGGGGCGTTTCCCTCCTGACGCACCAGCCAGCACCTCCGCGCATCCAGGGGAACGAATTCTCGCGCGATTTGGGCCCTGGCCACGCCCCCCTGACGTCAGACGCCGGCAGTGGCGATTCAGCGCGGGAAAATTGACTATTTAAGGGAGACTGGCTCCCTGATTCATTGCTTCGGCCACGATTGTTCCTGGGAGCATCGCTGTGTTTCGGATTGCTGTCTTGCTGCCTCAGACCTGATTCGGATTTCTGCATTGGTTCCTGATTGATCGCTGCCTGCCCCGACCTTGGACTGCCTCTGGATTACTCTGCCTGCTGCCTGCCTTGTCGGATTACCTGCATTTGGTTCCTGATTGATCGCTGCCTGCCCAGACCTTGGACTACCTACCGGTACCCACGCTCTCACCCTGAGTCCAGACTCCTACATTCCCAGGTAAGCGGTCTAAACTGTGGTTCCACTACTATCTGACTACCAGGCATAACAGTTGGCCGAAGCCATGGAACCAGTTGATTTGACCGCTCTACAAGCCATTCCCGGGATGGCCAATAAGATCCAACAACAGCAAGGTGTCCTGGATCAAGTTACGGGGGTCCTAGATCGATTGGTGGCGCGTATGGATGCCTTAGCCCACTTGCCCACAGGGCCCGCTCCCAGCCCGGCGGTTACCCCTGTTCCCATCCGGGTGCCACCTCCACCTCGATTCAATGGGAATGCAGCCCTATGTCGGGGTTTCATCAACCAGTGCCGGATGCATTTCTCTTTACAACCTGCTTCTTTTCCCAACGATAAGACAAAGACTACCTTCCTTCTGTCCTTACTAGAGGGTCCTGCACTAGCGTGGGCGTCTCCCCTATGGGAACGAGATGATCCTATCCTCAATTCATTGGACCGGTTCCTCATAGAATTCCGGCTGATTTTCGACGAACCCGGACGTTCATCTTCCGCAGCTAATGAATTGCTTCAGATACGACAGGGCTCCAGAACTGTGGGTGAATATGCCATTCAATTTCGTACTTTAGCAGCTGAACTGGTCTGGGGAGAGGAGAGTCTCACAGCTATTTTTCGACAAGGCCTAGCAGAACATATCAAGGATCAATTGGCTGGTCGGGATCCTCCGGAGACTCTAGAGGGCTTGATCCGGTTGGCTATTCGTTTGGATTTACGTGTTCAAGAACGAAACCGAGAGCGAGCTGCCACTCGCAGAAATTTCCGTTTGGCTCCCACGTTCCAGCAACCAATGGTCGTACCTCCGACGGCTCTGGCTGCGGGGGACTCAGAGGAACCCATGCAAATTGATAGATTTCGCCTGACTCCCGAGGAGCGGAATCGCAGACGGGCAAGGAATCTCTGTTTGTATTGCGCTGGAGCAGGCCATTTCCTCAACAAATGTCCCAACAAGTCGGGAAACTCTCGGACCTAGGTCGGGTGGGAGAGGCCTCCCTGGGTTCCACCATTCCCTCTCCTCAATTATTACTACCCACAACCATTCGCCTCAATGGCGAATCATTGCATTTCCAAGCCTTCATAGACTCAGGAGCAGCGGGAAACTTCATTCAGGAACAATTAGTACCGAAATTTTGGATCCCGGTGGAACCATTACCCACTCCTCTGTCGGTAACCTCTGTTTCCGGGCAACCGGTGGGAATGCATATAGCCTACATAACCAAGCCCGTGTTGCTCCAAACCGGTGTTCTTCATCAAGAAAGCATTCAGCTATTTGTACTTCCAGCATCCGTGAATCAGATAATACTGGGACTACCATGGTTACGGATTCATCAGCCGCACCTAGATTGGGCTTCTCTAGAGCTCACAGCATGGAGCCCCTTCTGCTTCCAACATTGCCTTGAGAAACTTCCGGTTATCTCCGTATATACCACGCAACTCTCCAGTGCCATTCCGATTCCCTATAAAGACTTTCAGGACGTTTTCAATAAACAATACGCAGAGACCTTGCCACCCCATCAAAAGTATGACTGTGCCATTGACATTCTGCCTGGGCAGACCCCTCCAAAGGGAAGAATTTACACTCTATCGGAACCGGAGTCCACCGCATTGCGTCAATACATCTCTGAGAATTTAGATCGCGGATTTATCCGACCTTCTACTTCCCCGGCAGGAGCCGGATTTTTTTTTGTAAAGAAGAAAGATGGGTCCCTAAGACCTTGTATTGACTATCGGGGTCTTAATTCTATCACCAGGAAGAACAAGTATCCTATTCCGCTCATTTCGGAATTATTTGACCGGATAAAAGGGGCTCAAATCTTCACCAAGTTGGACTTGCGGGGGGCTTACAATTTGATCAGAATCCGGGAGGGGGATGAGTGGAAAACCGCGTTCAATACACACGACGGTCATTATGAATATCAGGTAATGCCCTTCGGGCTGTGCAACGCCCCAGCGGTGTTTCAGGACATGATAAATGACATCTTCCGTGATATCCTTTATTCCCACGTCATTATCTATTTGGACGACATATTGATTTTTTCTCCCTCATTATCCCAGCATGTGCTTCATGTTCGACAAGTTTTGCAACGCCTCCGGGAGCACAAGTTATTTGCCAAGCTGGAAAAGTGTGTTTTTCACAAGCAACGCCTACCGTTCCTCGGTTATATTATTTCCAACACCGGTTTATCCATGGACCCTGACAAACTCAATGCCATACTTAACTGGCCTCAGCCGGTGGGGTTAAGAGCCTTACAAAGATTTTTGGGGTTCTCTAACTATTATAGACAGTTTATTCCTCATTTTTCCTCATTAGAGGCGCCGCTCACTGCTCTCACGAAGAAGGGTGCTTCTATACAGCACTGGCCGGAGGAGGCGGTATTAGCCTTTCAACGACTGAAGACTGAATTCACCAACGATTTGTGTCTCCGCCACCCTGATCCTACCAAGCCTTTTACTCTCGAAGTTGACGCCTCAGCGGTGGGCGTCGGGGCGGTGCTACTCCAAAGATCAGTAGAGGATCAGTGGGTAACCTGTGCGTTTTTTTCTAAAAAGTTTACCTCGGCAGAGCGGAATTATACCATTGGTGACCGAGAACTTTTGGCCATAAAACTGGCCTTTGAGGAGTGGCGACACCTTTTGGAGGGGGCCCGCCATGTCGTCACGGTATATACCGATCATAAAAACCTGGAATATTTGGCAACCGCCCAGCGTCTGAATCCACGTCAAGCCCGGTGGGCGCTCTTCTTCAGCAGGTTTCATTTTTTTGTCCACTTCCGTCCGGCCCAAAAGAATGTCCGCGCCGACGCACTCTCACGTAGCTTCGACATCATTGATGCTCCGGATCCTCCCCGCTTCCTCATTGATCCTGCTCAACTTCAGTTGGCTGCCACCTTCACCGTACCGATAGGGAAAACCGTTGTTCCCAAACGGTTGCGCCTCAAGGTTCTTCGGTGGTCCCACACTGATCAATTAGCTGGCCATCCGGGGGTCACTCGTACCAAGGAACTGCTCTCGCGCCATTATTGGTGGCCCAACTGGGAGAGGGACGTCAAGCATTTTGTGGACTCCTGCTCTGTCTGTGCGGCTCAGAAGACGCCGCGCCGGAGACCTTTTGGTTTACTACACCCGCTTCCTCTTCCCACGTCCCCATAGACACATATTGCCACCGACTTTATGACTGATCTTCCTCCCTCCGGTGGCAACACTGTAATCTGGGTGGTGGTGGATCGTTTTTCCCGGATGGCGCATTTCATTCCTCTTCCGGGTTTGCCCTCAGCCCCGGAATTGGCACGACTTTTTCTGCACCACGTATTTCGCCTCCATGGACTTCCTCTTAGTATTGTGTCCGATAGGGGCGTACAGTTTACCGCCCAGTTTTGGACCAATCTTTGTAAACTTCTACAGGTGAAGCTTGATTTTTCGTCTGCCTATCACCCCCAGTCCAATGGTCTTACTGAACGAACCAATCAATCGGTGAAGACGTTTCTTCGAGCGTATGTAAACCAACGCCAGGATGATTGGGCTTCCCTGTTGGTCTGGGCTGAGATCTCCCATAATAATCACGTTCGCCAGGCCACCGGCAGCTCCCCGTTCTTCTTGGTATATGGCAGGCATCCGCACTTTCCTCTGCCCATTCGTACCGTCTCCAATTGCCCGGCGGTCAACGCCACTGCCGCTTCTATGTCTCGACTGTGGTCCGCCACTCATGCCTTGTTGGCCAAACACACTGCGGCCATGAAGCGACGGGCGGATAAGACGCGGATTCCTGCTCCTGATCTCCGTTGTGGGGACCTCGTGTGGTTGAGCACTAGTCACCTTCGCTTACGTCTCCCATCGGCTAAGTTTGCGCCCCGTTTCATTGGGCCGTTTCCGATTCAGCGACGGATCAACCCAGTTACCTATGGGCTTTGCCTGCCGCCCTCGCTGCGTGTTCACAACGCATTTCATGTCTCCTTGCTGAAGCCTGCTATCCTGTCTTGGCCTCAGCGGAGGCGGAGGACCACCGTACCCATTCTTCCTGATGATGGTCAGTACAAGGTACAAGAGATTCTCGATTCCAGACGCGTGAGGGGGCGACTTCAATATCTTATTTCTTGGAAGCACTTTGGCCCCGAGGACAATACCTGGGAGCCTTCTTCTCATATCCAGGCTCCCCGTTTGCTGCGGGCTTTTCATCTTCGTTTTCCCTCCAAGCCAGGACCTCGTGGAGGGGGGCGGGGACCTTGCGGAGGGGGTACTGTTACCTTGGCCGCGCGGGTCTCAGCGCGACAGCGTGTGGGAGGGACTGCCCGGGCTCCGGGGAACAGCGGGGCCGACTTGGCAGCCATAGCAGCGCGATCGGGCAGGGATCGGGGCGTTTCCCTCCGACGCACCAGCCAGCACCTCCGCACATCCAGGGGAACGAATTCTCGTGCGATTCGGGCCCTGGCCATGCCCCCCTGACGTCAGACGCCGGCAGTGGCGATTCAGCGCGGGAAAATTGACTATTTAAGGGAGACTGGCTCCCTGATTCATTGCTTCGGCCACGATTGTTCCTGGGAGCATCGCTGTGTTTCGGATTGCTGTCTTGCTGCCTCAGACCTGATTCGGATTTCTGCATTGGTTCCTGATTGATCGCTGCCTGCCCCGACCTTGGACTGCCTCTGGATTACTCTGCCTGCTGCCTGCCTTGTCGGATTACCTGCATTTGGTTCCTGATTGATCGCTGCCTGCCCAGACCTTGGACTACCTACCGGTACCCACGCTCTCACCCTGAGTCCAGACTCCTACATTCCCAGGTAAGCGGTCTAAACTGTGGTTCCACTACTATCTGACTACCAGGCATAACACATACAGGTAGTAAATGGAAGAGTCTCTGCCTTGAAATCTAGGGAAAGGCTTGGTACTATAATTTTAAGCAAGCCTTTTTTTTTTTTTTTTCCAAAAAGTGAGGTTGAAAGTATCAAGGTATAGGAGTAGCAATAAATTTTGGGCTTAATTAAATATCCCCCTATTGATGCACAAGAGAGTTCTTAATCCATTAAGATCAAGGTTTGGGATGCTTTATCGCCACAAAAAAATGTGTATGGTTGGAAATAAGATTCCATGTGTATTCCTAACATATTACAATATGATAGCAGATAAAGATCACAAAGCTCTTACAGCCTGCTCATTTTTCTTACCTGTTGCAATACCTGAGATTCTACTCACAATCTCCGTACCTGCGATAACGTCTTAGACAGAAGGGAGTCTTCGGAGATTAGGAACATAGGCCCTCATGGTGCGAGTACCAGTTCCTATCAGTAGTAGAACTCACTGTGTTCACGTCTGTGATCGCTTCCAGGTAGTAAGGAGTCTTCTGAGCATTCAGGGACATAGGCCCTTGAGGAGCGAGTACTGGATCCCGTCTTAGCAATCTGAAATCAAGAAGAGAGAGCGGGACACTCGAGGAGTGGGTACCCCTAGGTAAGGGAGAAAGAATTCCCTTGCTAACTCGATTCGCAGTAGCAAGCAAAGACCTTTTAAACTAGAAACGGATGTCGTCACTATGGGGGGACGCCCCCAAGGTTCGCGCCCTTGCCGGTACAAACTCTGGAGCACGCGCCCTTAAGTCATCAGGAACATGGCGGATCTGCAGCGTCAGGCCAGCCCGGGGATTCCAGGAAGTACGGCGAGGAGAAGCCGTGGCAGCAACTGTCCGTCAGACTCTAAGGGAATCGCCTCTAAGGTAGAGAGGGTGGAGCGAGGGCGAGAACAGGCACGAACGCAACAATATTCATATGATATCATATGAAAACTGTAATGGGCCACAGAATAACAATTTTACTTAAGCAAATCAAATCTTTTTTCTGTGAAGGGTGGCATGGGTGTGAGCCCTTTGTCTTGCACATAGTTGTTACAACCTCATAGGTGAACCTACTAGGCCTTTGCACCCTGTAGTGGGACAGACTGGAGCTTCACCTATACCAGCCACCTCCCTCGCAAGTTGAGCCCTTGGGTTCTGGTGGCTGGCAGCAGATTAACAGAGTTGGAAAAAGGCCAAAGTTGGAGCAGGCAGCAGACAAGGGTGGTCAGGTTCAGGCAAGAAGTCAGGTTCAGGCAGCAGGCAATTATGGTAAGTTCTAGGCAAGAGGTCAGATCCAGAAGTTAGGCCAAGAGTAGACGAGGATACATGGAAGACACTGAATGAGATGGGCAATATGAGGCAAGGCTAGACAAGGAAGGTTAGACAAGACAAGGCTGGAGAAGCAAGGCTAGAAAAGCAAGGCAAGACGTAGAATCAGGAATTCAAGACACAGGAACTGGGAACTCAGAGGTAACAGGTACTGCTAAGGTAGGAGACCCACTGCTTAAGTAGGCTGGTCAGCCTGACATCATTGGTGGGCACCGCTCAATGTTTCCTACCATTGGGCCTATATAATGCACTCATATGAATGCTCGCCTGAGGGCCGGCAATGGAAGCAGGAGCAGTGGTTGGCGGCATCTTGAGCCACAGTGGGTAGCGTTCAAAGCAAAAGGATGTGTGCTGACTGCAGGATGGGTCCAGCCACATTGGAGGTGAGTGAGGCGACTCATGGGGCCCTCCCATGAGCCGCAAAATGTAATAGTTTCTTTTGTCTCTGTTTTATATTAAAACGAAATGGGTTGATTTATGCTGTTTGAGGCCAGAAAGGTAGTTGTGCCTGAATATCTGTTCAGGGAATCAGTCAAAAACGTTCAGCATTATCCTGAGATAGACTCATTATATGCTCAATAATGACTTATTTGCTGCTAGAGGCCACATTTTTCTATTGGTGTTGACCCAACTCAGACCCACAAAATACATTATTAGAGTCATCATAATATGTATAATCCCAGTGGTGTATGGTGACATTCATAGTAGTGGATTAACTCTCTCTCCCTCAGCACTCTCTCCACTCCCATCTCTCCCCCACCCTCTCCCCAAGTCAACAGCAGTCTTGCACCCTCTGTCCCCTTTCACCTTTCAAATCTCCCATTCCAGGTTTCCAGTTGAAGTTTGTGTGGCTCAGAGAGCACACAGAAATAAAGTAGAAAAGAGAAGAACAGTGCTGCTAGGGTTTCAGAGCACTGAAAGTTAAAAACTTACTGGCTCGGGGGTCACGTGGGGTGATGTGCTAGGGAAGACGTGCTCTCCCGTAGCTCCGGGAGCCACGGCCGGAAAATCACCGATACTACCTCCAATTACCGGCGAACCTAAGCGGCGACCTCAGGAAAGGTGTTACCGAATGTCGATAGTTAACTTTATGCATAAATCCCCACAACCTATGGCTTCCAGGAGCGGGAAAAGGGATAAAGAAAAGGAGAAGGTAAAATCTGCAGATTCCAAGATGGCGTCCGGCACGGGGGAATCGGGCCCTTCTCAACCTGTTCCCTTAACAGTAGAAATCCTGCAGACCACTTTGGAGACAACGCTAGATGCTAAACTTGCGGGGATTCAACAGCAACTGGCAGAGGTAAAATCTACGATCTCTGAATTTGGACCGAGGATGGACGAGCTAGAAAGCAGAATCGTGGGGGTGGAGGAGGGGCTGAACGAGCAGGGCGCGAAAGTGACTGCGACGACGAAATCGCTGCAGGAATGCCAGCAAAAACTAGACGACTTAGAAAATCGCCTAAGAAGAGAAAACTTACGTTTTCAAGGTCTCCCTGAACAGGTAGATGACCAAGGCCTTGGGATGTTTTTGGAGGGCTGGCTTCCGGACGCGGTCGGACTCCCAGAGCTCCGGGGCGAACTTAAGGTTGAAAGAGCACACAGACTGGGGGTCAAGCGCCCAACCGACCCCAGACCGAGAATGGCGATCGCAAAACTTTTGAACTCGGCTATTAAGCAAAGAATCTGGTTGCATTACAAGAAAAATCAGGAGATCACCTATAAAGGCCACAGAGTCCGGATTACCCAAGATTATTCGGCGCAGGTAACCCAACAAAGGAAGCAATTCTCTCCAGTGTGTTCCAAATTGTTTGAACAGAAGATTCGTTTTACGCTACAATTTCCAGCCATTCTCAGGATCTGGCAAGACAATACTACCCATGTGTTTCGGGAACCGGAGGCCGCCATGAAATTTCTACAAACCCGTATGGGTGGATCTGACCCTCCTCCAACATGATCTTATGATTGAGGACTCTTCATTCATTTCTGGAACATGGTTTCCCGGGCAGGACCAACAGCTGGCCTAACCGGAGTGGGCTACAGCTCGCTGCGGGATGCGCTAGTTGAGACTTTCACTTGGACTGTCCATAAGGGCAGGCCTTTGGACGATGTTGTCTCTGACACAGTAATGTACCTGTGGTTTTCTTAGTTACACTTCAGTTGAGGACTAAATCGGACTGTTCCGATAGTTATTTTGGCCGTGGCACCCGGACACCCTTTACGGTCCCCCTGATCTGGCACCACATATGAGAATGTGGGGTCGTTCATATCTTCATTCTAAGGTTATTAGGGGTTCTCTAAGAGGGAGGGGGGAGCTTGGGGATGGGGTGGGGGGGGGGGATAGGGTTCAGCTTGGATATATTTGGTTACATGTATTAAGGTGGGTGGGGGTATGCATGATGGGTACAGAATGGTTGAATGGTGTGGTATATGACCAGCGGTATGGTACAGCTCACAGTAGAGGCACTTCACGGATGTTATGGAGGGAGTGGGGTGATTGGTGGAGGGCGGAGGCAGCTGGGACCTCTGACCCTAGACATATGTTCAGAAACGTATATTTTACCTGTATTACTTGGTTAACCTTATGGTTCGCTTAATTTCGTGGAATGTACATGGTCTTGGTTCCCCCATAAAGCGTAAGAAAGTTTTATCTCACCTAAAAAAATTGCAAGGAGACATAGTTTGTATTCAAGAAACTCACTTAAGTGCCAAAGAATCTCTGAAACTACAAAGAGATTGGGTGAAAACGTGCTTCTTTGCTGAAGCGCTACACAAAAAGGCGGGGGTAGCGATTCTTATAAGTAAATCCACCAACTTTGTAACCAATCACTCTATTTCTGACCCTGACGGCAGATATGTGCTAGTATTTGGTAAATGGCAGGGCCAACAAGTTACTATTTGCTGCATATATGCACCTACGACAAATCCCCAGCGCTTTCTTAAATCTCTAAATGGCCTCCTTTTGACCCACAGGGAGGGAATACTACTGATATCCGGGGATTTTAATTGTGTGATGGATGGTTCTCTGGATAGGACACAGATCTGTGGGCACAAGATTTCCAGGCGTGGAGAAGGGGTGGAAGGGGTCTGTTCACAATTAGGAGTTATTGATATCTGGCGGACCCTACATCCCTCAGACAGGGATTATACTTTCTTTTCCAATCCTCACGGAACGTCTTCCCGTATTGACTACCTGTTAATAGATGGGGAGGTTTTCCCGAAGGTAGTTAAAGCAGATATTGAACTGCCGGTTATTTCTGATCACTCCCCGGTATCACTGACATTAAATCTGGGGCCATGGCCTTCTGGCCAAAAACACTGGAAATTTCCTGCAACTCTTAGAAATGATAAAGATTTCCAAGCTTTCTTAACTGACAAATGGCTGGATTATGCTAAGAACAATGCTCAACATGCCTGCACGCCACATTTATACTGGGAAGCGGGTAAAGCCGTCCTACGGGGTGACATTCTGGGTTATACAAGTGCTAGATATAAGCGGCTAAATGCAGATATATTACGGCTGGAATCCCTTACAAAACAGGCTCGGAAAGCTTGGATTTCGAACCCTTTAGAAGACGAGAGAAAGGCATATTTTAGTGTCCTTAACCAACTGAACACAGTACTCCATATACGAGCGAGCCAGTCTCTACAGGTTGTTCAACATAATTACTTTAAATATGGGAATAAGTCGGGTAGACCATTGGCTAACCTCATACGAGCGACTCGATCAAAATCGTTAATTTATTCCATGAAAAACCTTCAAGGAAATTCAGTGTCTGCGGTTAAGGACATAGGAGAGGTTTTTCGGGAATTTTACTCTACCCTATATCGGGCAGCTCCCGCCACACCACCACACACTGAACAGGAGTTTTTCTCTGATGTCCATTTACCCCAGATTACGGTACAGCAGAAAGAGTTTTTGAACCGTCCTCTTCAATCTTATGAAGTGATGCGGGTTATTACATCCATGGCTTCTGGGAAATCACCGGGCCCAGATGGGTTCTCGTACGATTTCTTTAAAATGCTTAAGCCGCAAATTGCAGTTCCCTTAACAGAATTCTACAAAGACGGCCTGGCAAGGGGTTGTTTTCCCCGGGAATTTAATCAAGCCCATATCATAGTCCTCCCTAAACCAGGGAAGGACCCTCAAAAGCCTGAGTCGTATCGACCAATCTCATTACTTAATAGTGATCTAAAGATCCTGGCCAAGGTTCTAGCAGACAGATTAGCTTTGATTATTCCAACGCTGATCACGGAGCAGCAAGTGGGGTTTGTTCAGGGTCATTCAGCCACCAGTCATATTATTAAGCTTATCTCTGCATTACAATTGTGTCAGCAACAGGCGACTCCTGCGCTTGTGATAGGTTTTGACTCAGAGAAGGCGTTTGACCGGGTGTCTTGGTCTTACATGTTCTCTGTGTTGAATAGATATGGGATGGACGGAGATTTTGTTAACTTTATCCAGTTATTATATGTGGCCCCTCTATCACAGATTATAGTGAATGGAGTAAGCTCGGATTCGGTAGAGATCCAACGGGGAGTCCGGCAGGGATGCCCCTTGTCCCCTTTGTTATATATACTTACTATCGATCCACTTTTGCGAAAAATTGATGCCCATCCGCAGATACTGGGATTTGAAGGAGGACGGGGAAAATTCAAAGTGGCAGCTTTTGCTGACGATGTCCTTGTCTTTTTGTCTCAACCCGCCACATCCCTACCCCAGTTGTTAAGTTTACAAGAACTTTTTGGCTCCTTTTCAGGGCTTAAAATAAATAGGGAAAAATCAGAAGCCATGGATGTTACAGGAGAGCTGCGCGACAGCTGGCTGGGTTTGTTTCCACTCAGATGGGCTCCTGGCAAACTCAAATATTTAGGGGTGAAAATACCGCGAGATCTGGGAACTATCTACGGGGTCAATGTACAGCCCCTTTTGAAATACACTCATACCACACTTGAGCGTTGGCAGGAACTACCTTTATCTCTGAAGGGGAGAGTACATTTATATCAAATGGTCATTCTACCCAAATGGTTGTACGTTTTGCAAATGGTACCTCTCATGCTCACCTCACAAGATATTCATACCCTCCATCGAGATCTTAGGAAATACCTGTGGGGAGGACGGAAGGCGCGTATTTCATTACACAGTTTACAACTACATAAACAGAAAGGTGGCTTAGGATGTCCAGATTTGGTAACCTACAACTTGGCCTGCATGTTGAGACTGGTACAGGATTGGTTGTGGGGAACGTCGCATTATACACCGAATTCTTTGTTACGTGACTAGTATGGGGTTCCCTCCCTTAACTCTTTGCTACATATGAAAGACACTGATGTCCCACAGCAGCTTAAAGATCATATAGTGGTAGTCAGTTGTAGGAAGTCCTGGATACAAATTTGTAAAACACTTGGGCAACCTACAGGTATTACCCCTTTACTTAGCTTGACTAATAACTCCTATTTCCTACCAGGTACCTATGGTATGGCCTTCCAACGATGGCGACAATTAGGACTTAATTATGTTTATCAACCGCTACATCCCACTACGGGGCAGTTGTATAGTTTCTTGGAGCTTCAACAGTTATTCCGTATTCCCCAAGTGGACCATTTTGCTTACTTACAGATTAGTCACTTTATGCAGGCATGTAGTACTAACTGGAAACAGCTCCCCATCACAGAACAGTTACGAAATCTTTTTACGACAAGGGCTTCTCACCGGCCAAAAATTTCCCAGTTTTACAGAGAGATGGGTGACGGGATGTCTGATACCAGCTTGAAAAAACTATATAAGAGATGGGAAAAGTGGCCTATGTTTTCCTTACCTTATGCCGTTTTCCTCAAATGCTTCTCCCAGATTGCTTCTATTACACTCACAGAGGACCTGAGAGAGACCCAATATAAATTCTTGTGGCAAGGATTTATAACCCCTGTGCGGGCCTGTCAGGCTCATCTTTGTGATTCCCCTGTATGCCAGAAATGTGGACTTTCACCGGGGAGCTATTTCCATGTATTTTGGGAATGCCCGGTTATTCAAACCTTTTGGACTGATATCAGGCTTTTTTGTGAGAATATCTGGCAGAAGTCTATACCGCTGGACCCGCAGTTGTGGTTGTTTGGGATACCACTGGATACCATGGCTGCGGGTCCTCAGTGCACAGGGCTGCTGGGATTCTTGGCTAAGGCTGCGTTATTGGGAAGGAAGGGGATCCTCGCCTGTTGGATGGGCACCCAGGGCCCAGTGTGGGATCTCTGGTTTAAACTTATGTTCAGGCTTTGTTCTCATGAACTCTATCTACACCGGCAACAACCCATACCGAAGGTGGACGTTGAGCAAATATGGCATCCTTTTTTACAATATCTCCGACCTAGTCCGTCCGCAGTATAAGGACAGCTCGAATTCTATTATCACCTAAGGCCTTTTTTGTAGTAGGAATTCTGGGGCTGGGGACATGTAGGAGTCGGTCCCCCACTACTGGCTTGCCATTCATGCCCCTGCTCATGTTCTTATTCCGTATTGAGTTGTTACCTCTTATTTTCTGGACCACAAACCATATACCCTATACTGTACCTTCAGAAGGGGGGTGGGGGTGGGGAGAGTTGGGGCGGGATAAGGGATGGGGGTTTGGGATAGGGGAGAAAACAAGAAATTCTATTTGTATTTGGACATAAACAGTTATGGATCCCAATACTTTATCAATGTCATAGTACTAATGTCATGATATATGTATAACTGGCCATTTCTGTGTCTGTATTTCCTATGAGGATGTACATGGGAGGGTGGATATCCTAATGTGTTAATTCATTATGTACGTTGGTAACTGGATTCCCAGGCCATTCTTTTACCTATTCTTTGCTGGTTGCCATATAGTTATATATATTGTTAGCTGTGCTTCCTGAGCGATTGTGTGTTATGTTTATGCCTGAATACAATAAATACAATGTTAAAAAAAAAAAAAAACTTACTGGCTCAAGGAAGAGCACAGAAGAAAAATAAAACTGAATCTGCCTTTAAACAGAGGGTGGTCTGTGGAGCCTGGAAGGTAGTCAGATTTAGGGTTCTTTTTGCAGACTAAGAGGGCAAGCTCCATCTGAAGTTTAGCGCTTGTACTCAGTGAAGTTAACGCTGCACCTTCAGCAGGTTTGGGTTTTTTTTACCTTTTTATAGAAAAAAAGTTCTGAACAGATGTGGTCCTGGAAAAAGCTGCCAGAGTTGACTGTGAGTGCTGTATTGGGGCAGGGTGTATCCCTCTAGAAGTATGATAACCTGGTCTGGCACCAGTGGGTATACTCCACTATAGAGAAGGAAGAAGCCAGACTGCTTGAGAAGAGTGAGCAGCCATGTTCTTTTGTGTATTAGGGGTTCCCACTTCTTAAAAGCTGGAAGCAGAGAGAGTTCCACAGCTACCCAAGTCAGCTATCTGTCCTATCCTGAAGAGGAACGCTGCTTCAGAGGAAGCTGGAAGCAGCATGGCAGCTGACATCAGACCAGAGTCTGACAGACAAACGCCCACAGAGAAGCATGAAATGGGACAAGAGAGTGCCACCATGAGGAACCTGATGGTCTGGGAAGCACACTGGAAACTGGCTACGGTCTGCCTGACAGAGTTAAAAGTGGAAGCAAGTGCTACACAGAGAACTAAATGACTACAGCTGACCGCTGAAGTACAGGAGATTGCAGCAGAGATGACCCAAATGGAGAGGGACATAAGGTAATATGCCAAAGAGAACACTATGTTAGTGAGTATATGGGAAAAAACTCTCAACCTGCTAGAAGTGAAGACAGGCAAGGCTGTAGGGCTCCTGGAAGCTGAAGAAGCAAACATCTGCCGGAAAGCAGACAGGAACTGACTCAAGTTTTCGAAGACAGGGTCCCTTCTCTCCCACAGATGAGAGGCCCAGATCAGAGGCCTCCTGTCGAGCAGGGACATAATGTAGCTGGTTTTAACCAGGTCGTTGGGAAACTGCGCAGGGAGCAAGAAAAAACAGACCTGGCACTGGCTGAGGAAGCCTCGACACAACTTTGCATCTCCGGCGTATCGAGAGGGTGCCGGGAGTTGAGTGGGAATTCCTTGTCCCAGGTCGCCCCCGGAGGCCTGGACGGTGTGCGGCTGAGTAGGGCAGCCTCCTTGAGCCCCATTCGGAGACGGCAGCGTAGGGTTCATGGGCCCTAATGCCTTGAGGCGCTGGGTCAGGCCCTGTACCGCAGAGACCAGGGCATTGAGGGTCTGTTGTTGCTCCTTCAGGTGCTGGGCCATTCCCAGAATGGCCTGGCGGGCGGATGCCTCTGCCGGGTCCATCGACTTGGCAATCTGTTACGCTCAGGCTTGTGAACCCTTGGCCGACGGGAGGATGGTATACCTTTTGGAGGACCGTAGGTTCTCTCGTCGGGTGGCAAGGCAAAGCAGAAGACGACAAGCTGACCCTTGGCACCGGAGACTGAGGCGGTGGTGGAGACAGAAGAAGGGATGAGAAGAGGAGCTGAGTCTTCACCCCTGGAAGTCTGTGATCCCCCCAGGAGGAGCCCGTAGGGACCCAGACCGCTGGGACTTAGGTGGACCTTTGAGAGGTCAGGCGTCGGTGCAAGGGCTGACTGGAGATTCACCCTGGAAGCCCGCTGTCCCCCCGGGAGGAGCCCGTAGGGACCCGGGCCGCTGGGACTTAGGTGGGCCCTTGGAGACGATGGTCTTGAAGGAGTCCTAGGTCGAGTGCCAGAGGGTCGTCGCTCACCAGTCCGAAGTCGTGCACCAGAGAATCACCGCTTGACAATCCGAAGTCAGGAACCAGAGAATCACCGTAAGCGAATCCGAAGTCAGGAACCAGGAACACCAAGACGAAACAGGACGCAGAATCCAAGCTCATGGAACTCACCGAAGCAAGCAGACTAGACCACATTGGAAGACGTTGCCAAGTTGAGAAATGAGCAGAGGAAGCCTTCCTTTATAGTTCTCCTGCTCAGGCTGATTAGGCACAGGTGCAGCTGGTTAAAGGGATCAGGTCCCTTTAAGTCTAAGAAGGGGGCACGGCTTCACGCCTAAAGATGGCGGCGGCCATCTTGGATTTCCTTCGCGGGGAAAATGCTGCTGGATGCCGCGAGGAAGGAGCAGGGGCGGCTCCTCCTGCAGCGATCAGCATGGAGGACCCATGCCGGAGCGAGGGCCTAGCGTCGGGGTCCTCCCCCAGGATTCGCGCAGCGGGTCGCCGTCGCGGGTGAGGTAGGAGGTCTACGGCTGTGGGTTCCCACGGCCGCAGAGCACAACAGAGTGAAAGCATCGGGCATCGACGGTTGCAACAGTACCCCCCCTTCAAAGGGATGTCTCCTCTGCGGCTACCAGGTTTTGGTTTCCAAAGATATGAGAGATGGAACTGATGGAGCATCTCTTTGTCGAGGATATTTGCCAGAGGCTCCCAAGAATTTTCTTCGGGGCCGAAACCTTCCCATGAAAGAAGGTATTTACAAGTCTTGCCTCATCTTCGGACATAAAGGACAGCTTTGACCTTGTATTCTAGGACATCTTCTGCATTGATGGGAGATGGTTCCTGAGACTTGGAAGAGAACTCACTGAGAATGAGTGGTTTCAGAAGTGAAACATGAAAAGCGTTGTGGATGTTCAATCCAGGTGATAGCTTCAGACTGTAAGTGATGTTGCCATCGAGTGGAGGATAACCTCACTCGATGGCAACATCGAGTGGAGGGTAACTTCAGTCTAAGATGCTTAGTAGAAAGCCAGACTTTGTCTCCAGGTTGAAAGATAGGCGCTTTGGAATGGTGAGCGTCATAACATCTTTTAGCTTGATCACTCGCTTTGAGTAGCATTTCTTTTGTCTGAGGCCATAATTGATGGATATCATCAGCAGTGGATTGAGCTGCTGGGGTTGTCACTGAGATCTTCAGTGGAAGTGGTGGAGATGGTAAACATCCATATACCACTTCAAAGGGTTTGATCCAGTGGATGTTGCTGGATGAGAATTAATGGCAAATTCAGCCCATGGTAACAGTTCGGCCCAGTATAATGATGGCAACTCACATAGGCCCGAATGAACTGTTTCAGGGTCCTATTCATCCGTTCTATTTGGCCATTTGATTGAGGATGATAGGCTGATGTATAGTATAGAGAGATGTCAAAAAGTTTGCACAAAGCCTTGCAGAAGTTTGCCGTGAATTGGGATCCTCGATCCGATACTATATGCTTCAGCAGGTCGTGAAGGCGAAAGATGTGGGTTATGAAGAGCTTCGCAAGCTCCTAGACTGAAGGTAAGCCAGGCAGCACCACGAAATGGGCCATCTTGCTGAAACGGTCGACTGTGACCCAAATGGTATTCATACCTCCAGAGAGGGGAAGATCAACTACAAAGTCAGTATGGATATGCGTCCAGGGCTGCTCCGGAGCTGGAAGTGGTTGCAGCAATCCCCACGGTTGGCCAGAAGTAGGTTTGTGCTTGGGATAGTTGGTACAAGATGCTACGTAGGAGAATATATCTTCCTTGATAGTTGGCCACCAATAATACTTCTGGAGCTTCAGCAGGGTACGGCGTTGACCAGGATGGCCAGCCAGCATGGAATCATGAGCCCAATAGAGCACTTTCTTCCTGAGATGTTTAGGCACGATGGTTTTACCAGCGGGCACAGAATGGGTAGCACCCAAGATGACTTTCTTCAGGTCGATTATATGCTGAGGTTCTTCTGGAACATCCTCCAAGAGAAAGGAGCGTGACAGGGCATCAGCTCTGATATTCTTGTCTCCGGGGCAATATTTGAGCACAAAGTGAAAACGTTTAAAAAATAAGGACCATCTGGCTTGTCTATGGTTAAGACGTTTCGTATGGCATAGATACTCTAGATTCTTATGATCCGC
The DNA here is from genome assembly GCF_901001135.1 of Rhinatrema bivittatum. Lineage (NCBI taxonomy): Eukaryota > Metazoa > Chordata > Amphibia > Gymnophiona > Rhinatrematidae > Rhinatrema > Rhinatrema bivittatum. The sequence continues at coordinate 103,644,565 of NC_042623.1, forward strand.
AAACATGGTAATTTGATGTTGAGCGCCTTCAAGCCAAGGCCGTCATTCCTCGAATGCCAACTTAATAGCCAGGAGCTCTTTATCTCCGATCCCATAGTTCTTCTCTGATGGAGAGAAAAGTCGCGAGAAGAAAGAGCAGGGACGTAATGCTTTGGAGCCTCCGGTTTGGCTCAATACAGCCCCCACACCGATGTCAGAGGCGTCGACCTTCACAATGAATGGCATGACGCAGGCATGGTTTGGTGGAAATGGCAATCTTTAAATTCTCGAACGCGGAAATGGCCTCCGCAGACCATTTAGAAGTGTTGGCCCCCTTCCGGGTCATTGCAGTTAAGGGCACAGTTAAAGAAGAGAAATTCTTTATGAAGCTTCTATAATAATTGGTGAACCCAAAAATCGTCTCAGGGCCTTCAGGCTGGTAGGTTGGGACCAATTTTTAATACTCTCTAGTTTTTGGGGATCCATCTGGAAGCCATCTTTAGACACAATGTAGCCAAGAAAAGGCACAGAGTCCTTATGGAATTCGCACTTGGATAGATTGGCATAGAGCCGATATTCTTGTAGTCTTCGTAGTACTTGTTTGACGTCCTCTAGATGGGTAGACAAGTCCTGAGAAAATATCAGGATATCATCTAGGTATACCACGACACTCTTGTACAACAGGTCCTGCAAGATGTCGTTCATCATGTTCTGGAACATGGCGGGTGCATTGCAGTAACGGGAGTTAGTGTGCGCTAACTCCCGTTAGATTTTGTTACTTTTTGTTAGTGCGCACTAACCCAGAAAATGATTTTTCACGAAAAAAAAACCCGAACCACAAAAAAAACGACATTTCCCGCGGCGGCCGAAGAACAAAGAACACAAAAAACGATTCACATCTCTAATTGCTAATGGACCTGTCCTCAGAACTTGTTCAAATCTTTTTTAAACCCAGATATTCTACCAGCATTGACTACATCCTACAGAAACAAATTTCACAACTTGATTATGAATTGACTGAAAAAATACTTTTTAAAATTTGTTTTAAAAAAGAATTATAATGACACTTTGGCATCCTACAAAAAAAACTGGTCAGAGTAGCAAAGAAAGCCTATTTTACAAAAAAGGTTAGAGAAACTTTTGAATAATGCACAAGAATTGTTCCATATTTCAAGGCAGCAACTGCTAGAAAAATCAACATATGGAACAAAGTGCCTTTTGAATTGTGAAGATATAACTCAATTCTTCTCTAATAAGGTACAGCAATTGACAAATACTTTTATCATTCAATTGTCTGTCAATTGGCTAGAGGAAGTCCAGTTGTCATGGTGATGTTAGATGTGCCTAAGGGTTTTGACACTATTTGCCATGACATACTTTTAAAAGGACTTGTATCAATAGGGGCTGGAGAAACAGTTTTGCAATGGTTTGGTTCCTTTTTATCTGACAGAACACAATAGGTGAAAATCGGACATTAATATTCAGAAGTGATGAAAGTAAAAACAGGTGTGCCTGAAGGATCAGTACTTTTTTTGTACATTTCAATACATACCTGTATCCATTAGGGAAACTGATTTAATCATTTGGCATAAGTTGGAAAATTTATGCTGATAATATTCAGCTTTACTTGACTACAAGAGAGAATACAAGTCAAGCATTACAATGTATAGCTGATTGTATTGCTCAAATTGAATCCTGGATGGGAAATAAGTTAGTCAAGGAAATTTAAACAAAACTGAAATATTTTTGGTTGATTGTAATGAGAACTTACAGCTTAGTATAAACTAAATAACAGTGACTATACATTTTTAGTACAAGTCCAGATCTTGCTTTTATTGTTGATTTTTCACTTACCTTGCATCCTCAGATTGATAACATGTTGAAGGCATCCTTTTTCAAATTGCTTCTCATAGGGCATATAAATTAAGTTTTATCATTGGCCAATTTTAGGATAGTGGTAAAGGCTTTAATACTAAATATTCTTGATTATTCTAATGCTCTATAATGGAGCTATCAAAAGGACAGATACAAGGGCTTCAGATGATACAGAATGCAGCACATAGAATGATCACTGGCTGTGTAAAAAGTTAGCACATAACTCCATACCTGAAGGAACTTCATTGGTTACCTGTGTCTTATAAAATACAATTTAAGGTATTGGTGTTAACATATAAGTTGCTCCAAGAAGAAGGCCCTGAATATTTGAAAGATCTTCTCCAAAGATACTGTCCTAGTAGATTAGTGTGTTCTCAGGAAAAAATTGCTAATTGTTCTTTCATTTAAGGAGCTTAGATTACAGGTGACCGTAAATGAGCTGTTTCTGTTATAAGCCTCATAATATGGAACACCTTACTACAACAATTAAAAGAGGTACCAGATTTGTAGGATTTTAATAAGAAATTAAAAATGTATTTATTTAGACAGGCTTTTTCAATCCCTTAAAAGTGATTAGAATAGAGAACTGGTATAAGCAGGGGTCAACTCTTATTTATCTTAGGCTGATTCATTGTCTTATTTTATAAGGCTGAACTTTTAATGTATGTATTTAATTATTGCATTGTGAGTGGGTTATATATTTTAATTAAAGAAAATGTTGATGTTATATTGGAATCCACACAGGACAGCAGTAATTGAATATTACCGAACACACAGTAAACGTATTAAATAAATAAATGATAAATCCGCAACCATATAGTTAGTTTCATTGAGTGTTCCCTAATCTAGTACTATTTAAAAGGATAAATACAAGTTCTCTGTTTACTAAGGATATGCAGCCTCAAAATTGTCAGTTTGGTTTATTTTTTTCATTTCATGGGGATTTTTAAATTTAATATTCAGTTCATTTAAATTATTTTTGATTCAGTTGGTTTGCCAAATTGAGAAGAAAATTAAACCAAAAAATACCCCCAAACAAAAGAAAACAAAAAAAAAATCAGTCCTCTGCCAGGACCAGGTTTTAACAACAAAGCCTGATCCAAGGCCTGGTCCTGTCTCTAAGGCCTGGTCCCAGTGCCAGGGCATAGTCCAAGGCCTGGACCCAGTACCAAGGCCCAGCTCATAGTTTGAACCAGGTTGTGAGGCCCAACTAAAGACCTGGTCCCTGTGCCAAGGCCTAGGCTTGGCGCCAGGGCCTAATCTGAAGCTTGGTCCCATCGTTGAGGCTTAGACCTAGTGCAGAGGCCCAGTCCAAAGCCTGGCTTTTGTGTGGAGACCTGCCTCATGTCCTGGACTCAATGCTAAAGCCTAGAATTAGTACCAAGGCCTGACCCAAGGCCAGTTTCTGGTGCCAGGACCCAGATCTATGCATAATCCCATCACCAAGGCCTAGGCCCGGCACCAGGGCCCAGCCCAAGCTTTGTCCCATCTAAGTCCCAGCACAAAGGCCTAGGACCAGGCCTCTAAATGTCTTCTTTCTTCTTCAGTCTTCAAAAAATGATGCTGTCTGCTTGAAGGACGTGCTACAGTGATGTCATAGAGACATCTTCCTCTGGAGTGAACAGTAATACATCAAACACACCATCCACTCCACAAAAAAGCACAACAGCATGTCCTTCAAGAGAACAGCATCATTTTTCAAAGATTGGAGAAGAAATAAGATGTTTGGAGGCTTGGTCATAGGCCTCTGGGCCAGGTCTAGACCTAGGCAATGGGACAAGGCCTTAGACCAGGTTCCAGAGCTGGGCCTAGGCCTTGCAATGGGACTAGGACTTAAACCAGGCCCTAGATCTGGACCTAGGCCTCTGCAACCACCTTGCTTATCACTATGCAGATTGGGTCTCCCCCAGAAAACCTTCAGTTCTATGTGCTACCTAACACATCCAGTCCTCTTATACTTGGACTACCCTGGCTCAGACTCATCAACATCCATTGACTGGAGCACATTACAGATCAATCACTGGGGTCCCTCCTGCCAGGAACATTATGCTGCCTCATCTTTATCTCCAGGCACTCCACTCCAGACCACCTTGCCTGAAGTACTGACCTGCCACTTCAGTATACATTTTTATCCAGAATTTTGTTATGAGTCACAACCAGGAACCCTAACATCTTGCAATTCTGCTTACTGCTCAAATTTTTTTAAATCCATCATTGTGGAAGTAGAGGCCATTGCCAAGAAGGCAGGGTCTGTCCTGATTTAACATGATGATCTTAGAACCTACAAGTCATATCTTGCCCCTTTTGAAGGGACCATGTCCATAGAACAGGATCAATCAGCGGAAACTTCTCTTATCTGGTCCGCAGACCAAAGAATTCCTAGATGTCATGTCAAACTCCCAAAATTCCCAGATGGTAAGCATATACATTCATCAACTCCCCAGAAGCCAAAGATAAGAGACAAGGGAGGGGGCTCAGAGAAAGAGGTACTGTTACTTTTTCCCATTCTTGGGATGGTCCCATAAGTAGCTGCACTCACCCCAAGGCTGGCACGACTTACCATGGCGAGATGCTGCCAAACTACACATGCAGCAGGACATTGACAGGATTGCCGCCCCTGTTCTTACCATAGGGTGCACATGCCCAAAGCCAGCACTCTAAAAGGGCCCATGCTGGGAAAAGCCTGTGGCACCCTTGGATAATGTCATGACTCTTTGCCCTATAAAAGGGCCTTTATGATGTTCCTTCTCTGCCTCAGCAAACAGGTCCCTTGCCTTCTTCCAAGCCTGTTTCCAGGCTGCCTTCTTCCAAGCCTGTTTCCAGGCTGCCTTCATCCAAGCCTGTCTCCAGCCTGCCTTCGTCCAAGCATGTCCTCAGCCTGCCTTTGACTGAGCCTGTATTCAGCTCTGCCTTCAGCCTCAGCCTTGTTTGTCTTCAACTAAAGCTTCAGCCTAGTCCGAGCTTGTCTTCACCTACAGCTTCAGCCCTGCCCACTCTTCAGTTTTGATTGTAGTTGCAGACTCCTGGACCTTGCCCTAGCCTGGATCGTGCAAAGACTCATTCACTTACCAGCAGCACAAACCTTGGGGCACTGCCTACGAGGTTGCTTCAATTGTGCCATGGCAATAGGGGCTCACGCTTACACCACCAGCAACACCCAGCTCCCATTTCTTCCATATTGTTTGTCCCTCATTTTAGATTCATCTCACTTAACTCAACTCCATCTGTGTCAGGATTTCAAGATTGGGATGTTGCTGTCTTCAAGGCTGGATTTGGGGTAAGGAAGACCTGCAGTGTGCTATCTCTCCTTCAGAGGATAGACCTGACAGTGACCTGATGCAGAGAAGTTATTTTTGAATAAATTGTATTTTCACGTAGATAAGCAGCTGAATTAGCCATACTGTATGGGTACATCCTCCGTGCCACTAGGTGGTGGAGCTCTCTAAGACTAGCAAAGTCTTTTAGCTAGGTACTCCCTCCCTCTTGTATCCTGACAGGATGACCTCAGACTCCTCAGTCTGATTTTTTCTGCTCAACGTAGTGCACAGAGCTATCTACATCTCCTCACTAAACTTAGGAAAATCTTATATTATTTTAAAAAAAAAAAAAGTCAGTTCTTCACAAGAAAGAAGAAAGAAGGAGATACAAAAAAAAAATAAAAAATCCAAGACAAAAGAACTTTCTTCTGAAGTTGCCCTCACGAGCTTGTTCCAACATCTTGGGGCACTCCCCCTCCCAGCTAACTGCTGCCTTTACTTGTCTCCTCGGTTAACCCCGGTTTACCCGGCCTGGCACCAAGTAAAGACTGGGGGAGGGGTGCGATTTCCAGCCGTGGTCGACTCACCGGGCTGATGAAAATAAATAGCTCTAAGGCATCACCGTCTCTCCCACGTACCGGCTGATTCCTTCCACTTCGGCGCCCCGAGTTGTCACAGAGTGAACCGACGCGCCAACGACTGTGTTTTTAATTTCATGAGCCGAGAGCGTCAACACTGGTGCCGGAGGGCTGGCGCATCGGCGCCTGCGCTGGAAGGCCGGCGCATCAAAGAGTCAGCTAGAGGGCCCGGCGCATCGGTGCCTTTGCCGGAAGGCCGGCGCATTGAAGAGTCAGCTGAAGGGCCCAGCGCATCGGCGAGTGCGCCAGAAGGCTGGCGCATCGAAGAGTCAGCCGAAGGGCCCGGCACATCGGCCCGTGAGCCGGAAGGCCGGCGCATCAAAGAGTCAGCTAGAGGTCCCGGCGCATCGGTGCCTTTGCCGAAAGGCCGGCGCATTGAAGAGTCAGCCGAAGGGCCCGGCACCCTTACCATGTGACAGGGGCTATCGGTGCCATTGGCCGCCCCTGTCACATGGTAAGATCAATGGACGGCCGGCGCCATCTTAAAAAATGGCGCGGGCCATCCATTGCTCCTACCATGTGATAGAGGACGGCCAATGGCACCGATAGTCCCTGTCACACAGTAAGGGCAAAGGGCCATCAGCGCCATTTTGATTAGTGGCAGCCGACGACAGGAGAGGGGTAGATCACTCCCGGGACCCCGCTGGACCACCAGGGACTTTTGATAAGTCTTGGGGGGGGGGGGGTTCGAGCAAGTCTTGGGGGGTCGGGAGGGTGGGGGGTTGCAATTAATTAAATTTGAATGGTTGGGGTGGGTTTGGGTTAGTTATTTTTTCTTTTTTTTTACATGTGAAGGGTCGGGGCGGGTTTCGTGCTTCAGTTTGGGATCAGACGAAATAAAATCAGCCCGAACTGTGGGAAAACAAAATTTCCCGTGGCAGGCCGATAACGAAGGCCGAACCGAAAGGTTTGGCTCAATCACATCTCTGATAAATATACACTATCCAGGAAGGCTCCCATTCTCTCGTAGATATATCCTTCCCAAACAGGCTTCCATTCTTTCTCACACACACACACACACACACACACACACACACACACACACACACACACACACACACACACATACATACACACAAAACCCAGGCATGCTCATTCCTTTTGCCTACAGCCCCACAGGTGCCTGTCTTAATTATCTGCTGCTGCTCATGCCTCACGCCTCACTGGAAAAAAATTTGCAGGAGCGTGTTCTGCTACTCCTCCTCATGTGCCAGCCCCACGGTATACAAAACTCATGGGGCTGGCACTTCCTCTATGCTGATCTTGTGCATTGTAAGGTCAGCATAGAAGAAGTGCCAGTCCTGTAAGTTTTGAAAACCATGGAGCCGGCACACAAGAAGGAACAGCAGAATAGTCTCCCTTTCCTGCTCCCAGTCAGGTCATGTAGTGTGTGGACAACTTCTTTTTTTTCAGCCCACCAGCCCACAAGAGCCCCAGCGGCCACAAGAGACTTCTTTTTTCTGCCATTGGCAGGATGGGATCCATTGGCACCAAATGGGCCTCTTCTTTATGTTTCCTTTCTTGGGTCACCTCTTCACTTCCGCTGCTACTCCCTGCTCACGGGTGTGCTGCCCTGTGCATTTGCATGGTGTACACACCTGTTGGTGCCAGGTCTGGTCCAATTCCAGGCCCTTTCTCAGTGAAAACTGAACAGAAATATTTGTTAAGCAATTCTGTTTTCTCCTAATCAGACTCTACATAATGCCCCTTTACTTTGAGTCTTACAATACAGCTCTTGTATGTACTCCTGTCATTAACATATCTAAAAAAAAATGGTCTTGTCCCCCTGTTTTACCATCATAGGTATTTGCTCTTCCATTTGTGCCTTAACTGTCCTGACTACTTTCATAGCTTCTCTTAGCTTTTCCAGATATTGTTGCCTAGTTTCCTCTTTCTGCAATCTCATGTAGTTTATGAACACTAGACTTTTTTCCCTTACCCTTTCAGCTCTTCAGCCACAGTAACATGTTTATCCTCTTATCTTTATTTCCAAGGGATGTGCATTGGTTTTTGTTATTTTGTTTGTTTATGGTTTTAGTGCACACTAAAAAAATGAAACAAAGAAAAATAAAATGAATAACAAAAATGAAATGAACTGAAAAAAATATTGAACATTTTCTGGCTGCACATCCCTATTATTTACTTTCCTATCAAAAACGTTTGTTGCCATTACATCTCCTTTTACTTTTACCCTATGCTACTCTACTTTCCCTAGCTTATCCCATTCAGTTAATGACTCCTTGAGGTGGTCCCCATCTTAGCAAAGTTAGTTTTCCTGAAGTGCTGTTATGCATGCTGCCCACGGCAGACCCGCGGCGCGGCCCTCTCACCTTCTCATGCGGTCTCCAGCTCCTGGTTCCTCTTCACTGGCGGTGGTGGGCCGTCTGCCATGGTCCCCAGTGTTACCAGCCAAGATGTCCTTGCTCGTCGGGCCTCTCCTCGTGGCCCGCAGAGAGATGGCACCATCAGCACCGTGCCCCTCCCTAGGCACGCACATGCACATCACTAGTTTATTTTATTTATTTATTTAAACATTTTTCTATACCGTCATTCAGTTGTATTCCATCACAACGGTTTACAGTGAGGCACATAAATATATCTTTGGTTACTTGTGTAGATTAGTACTGTCACTAGGGAGTGCCTTTAAATTTTAGTAACAAAGTTTCATAAAAAATACTATTTGTATAGTGATATAAATCTTGTCCTTTTCTACGTTTATCAGTCTTAGATACATGTATAACTCTACTGTAATGTATATTTTGTTTTAAAAGACACACATAATGCACAATACAGGGTGCTGCGTGCTGATGGTCTGCTGCCAGATTTCATATTCCACTATTCTCCGTTCTCTTTGTAGAAGGCTTGTTTGAAAAGCCAGGTTTTTAAACTCTTTTTGAAAAGTTTGAAATCTCTCTGAAGTCTAGTTTCTAAGGGCATGGTGTTCTATAGTATTGGTCCAGCTAATGATAAAGCCCTATCTCTCACTTGGGTCAGTCTGGCTGTTTTAACGGACGGAATGGTTAGGAGTGCTTTGTAGGGATGTGAATCGTTTTTGAACGATTAAAATTATCGTCAGATAATTTTAAAATCGTCCAAAATCGTTAGAATGCACGATACAAATCAAATGCCCCCGATTTATCGTCAGGGGCATTTGTATTGTATCGTTAAATAGGGCGCGGGAAAACCGGCACACCAAAAAAACCCTAAAACCCACCCGAACCTTTAAAACAAATCCCCCACCCTCCCAAACTTCCCCCCTCACCTTTGCCCTCACTATGTCACACGGGTCGCCCGTATGACATAGTGAGGGCAAAGGTAGAGCCGGCGCCATTTTGAAGATTGGCAATACGGCCCGCGTGCAGGAGGTCGCTCCCGGACCCCCGCTGGACTTTTGGCAAGTCTTGTGGGGGTCAGGAGGCCCCCCCAAGCTGGCCAAAAGTTCCTGGGGGTCCAGCGGGAGTCCAGGGGCGATCTCCTGCACGCGTGATGTCTGGAACCAGGAACCAAAATGGCGCCGGCGCTACCTTTGCCCTGTCACATGATTTATTTATTTATTTATTTAACACTTTTTTATTCCGACCTTCATAGTAAAACCATATCGGATCGGTTTACAAAGAACAAGGGGATAACTAAGACAAATAACTGAGGATAATAACAATAGAGGTGAATAAGGCAAAGTTACAATTAACAAGGAGTAAAAAACTTGGAAGCTTAACGCTGGAAGAAAGAACAGATAAGAAAGAAGACATGTAGGAAGAGATTGCTACATGGTACAATAGTGCAATACAGATTATTGTATACAGTACAGTATCAATGAGGGTTAAAGCTAAAGATGATTAAAACTGGAGGTGCCAAGGTCTGCCGATTTTTGAAGGTGCCAAGGTCTGCCGTTTTGGAGGTGCCAAGGTTCATCGTTTTGAGGGAGCCAAGGTCCATCGTTTTGAAGGATAGAGGACTGAATTGGCCAAGAAAGTATAGGCGATTAGTGATTGTCTGGGGGATCGGGGAAGGCCTGGTGAAAGAGCCACGTCTTGAGTTTTTTTCTGAAAGTTGAGAGGCAGGGTTCCAGTCTGAGGTTTGAAGGGATGTTATTCCAAATGGATGGTCCAGCTGTTGAAAATGCTCGGTCTTTGGTCGAGGAAAGGCGTGATAAGGGCAAAGGGCCACCGGTGCCATTTCTCTCAACGCAGTCGTGGCCAGAGAGAGGGAGATCGCGTCGGGACCCCCCCACTGGACCCCAGGTAATTTAAAACATTTTGGGGGGATTCGGGAGGGTGGGGGATTTGTTTTAAAGGTTTGGGGTGGGTTTTAGGGTTTTTTTGGTGTGCTGGTGTACCCGCCCTCCCCCGATTTACGATTTTTAACAAAAAAAAAACACGACGATAAGATTTCCCTCCCCCCCCCAGCCAAAATCAATCGTTAAGACAATCGATCACACGATTCACACCCCTAGTGCTTTGTTGGCAGATCTCAGGTTTCTATGTGGGACATGAACACATAGGGCTGTGTTAAGCCATTCTGCTTTTTTGTCATGAATCAATTTATGAATTGTGCAAAGTGTTTTGTATTGAACTCTGTATTCAATTGGAAGCCAGTGTAATTCTGCTAAGGTATCTGTAATGTGATCATTTTTTCTTTTACCAGTTAGTACCCTTGCGGCAGAGTTTTGCAGTATTTGTAGTGGTCTTATTGTTGTGTATGGTAGTCCTAGGAAAAGGGCATTACAATAGTTGGTGCTAGCAAATATTAGTGCTTGTAAGACTATTATGAAGTTTGTCATTGTTAGTAAAGGTTTTAATTTCTTGAGTACCATAAGTTTGGCGTATCCTTCTTTGACTTTTAAGGATATGTGTGGTTTCAGACTGAGTTCCGTATCTATTATTACACCAAGGTTCCGTACTTTTTCGGCTAATTCTATCTTCTGATTATTCAGCAGTATTGGGGTTTGGATGATCATTATGTTTTTACGATCTAATTGTAAAAATTCAGTTTTCTCTATGTTGATGACTAGTTCCATTTGGTTTAGTAAATGTTTGATGATGTCTAGGTACATGTTTTAGTGTTTTTTCTCTTGTGTCTTCAATGGGAAGTAGTAGTTGAATGTCATCTGCATAAATGTAGTGTATGATTCCCAGGCCCACTAGGAGGTGGCATAGCAGCAGCAGATAAATATTAAACAGGGTTGCAGATAGAGCTGATCCCTGTTTTTAGATTTACTTTTTCTGATAATACGTTATTTATGCAGACTTGGTAAAATCTGTTACTTAGGTATGATTTGAACCAGGCTAAAGTTTTTTCCTGTAGGCTTATTTCTTCCAGTCTCTTTAAAAGTATATCATGATTTACTGTGTCAAATGCTGCTGAAAGGTCTAGCATCATCAGAATGTAGTGTTTTCCACTATCAAATCCTCTCAGAAAGTTGCATTCAGTGAGAGCAGCAAGGTCTCAGTGCTGTAGTGTTTGTGAAATCCATGCTGTGAGGGGTATAGTATATTATTGTTATCTAAATGCTCAGCCAGTTGTTTTTGTACAGATTTTTCTATTAATTTTGCAATGAGTGGTAAGTTTGATACTGGTCTGTAGTTGCTCAGAGTAAGGGGGTCACTGTTTTTTTGTTTCAGAATTGGTTTGATGATTGCCCCTTTTAGTGTATCAGGCATGTATCCTTCTTCTAGGGATAGGTTTATGATCTTTGATAGTGTAGGGGTAACTATGTTTGTTAATTTTTTAATGTCAGTAGTGAGCAGGGTGTCAGTTATATGTGGGGCAGGATTTATCTTTTTCAGCAAGAATTCCACTTCTAGTTCTGTTGCCTCATCAAAACTGGACCATGGAGAGGTGTCTCTTTTTTGCATATTAATTTCTTGTTTGGTTGAATTTGGGAGTTTGGTTCTTAGACTTGTTACTTTGTCATTAAAAAACTGTGCTATTTCGTTGCACTTATTTTCAGGTAAATTCAGGCGGGACTCTGTTTTATCATTGGTGAAATCTTTAACTATGGTGAATAATGTCCTTTGGTTTTTTGCAAATTGTTCAATTTTTGAGCTGTAGTAATGTTTTTTTGCATAAAAAATTGTTTGTTTGTAATAGGCTAGGTGTTTTCTGAATCTAAGTTTTCATTAGTTTTGTGTTTTTTCCATTCTTTTTCTTTTTTTCTAAGGTTACATTTTATTTCTTTTATCTTTTCGTTGTACCAGGGGTTTGTTTGTTTCGGTTCATTGATGCATTTATATTTTAAGTTCTTTTAAAGGGCCTGGGGCAGGAACTTGGCCGTGGCCCCGGATGCTGACATCAGACTCTTCAGCGTATAAAAGCTCAGGCCTTGCTCCATAGTGTTGCCTTTGCAACAGATCTCCTCATAGTCAGAGTACTCGTTGCGGATAGAGAATCCTCTCTACATCGTGTTCCTGATTCCTGTGTTTCCCGGTTCCTGTCTTCCTTGTTCCTGTCTCATCTATGTATTGGATTGACTCTTTGGATTTCAACTCTGCTTTCTTTGACTACCCTTCAACTTGTCTCCAGCCCCAGACCTCTGCTATGCTTGACTACTCTCCAGCCTATCTCCAACCCCGGACCTCCGTTACGCCTGACTACTCTTCAGCTTATCTTCAACCCTGGACCTCGCTTGACTAAGCCTGCCTATTCCGTGCCCTGACCATTGCTTTGATTGACTACTCCTGCCTTCTCAGTGCCCTGACCATTGCCTTGATTGACTATGCTTGTCTTCTCCGTGTCCTGACCTCTGCCTTGATTGACTACGCTACAGACCTTTCTGTGTCCAGAGTTCTACGCTGCTTGCCACGACTTCCTCTTGCCACCGGCTCTGATCCTAGCCTGTCAGTGATGCCTCCTCTCGCCTATCCTCTGGACATGGACTTACAAGGCTTAGGCCTTCTTTTGCTTGAGCGCCTCCAGTTACTCTGTTCCTTTGGCGCCTGAGTTCCTGTACCGAATCCAGTCCAGGATAGGACTATGCCATCTACCGGCTACTGTCTCTGGGTTGAACCACTTCTCGCTCATCACTAACCTCGAGGCCCACCTAAGTCCTGCCTGCCCCGGCACCCAAAGGCTCAACCCAAGGGGAACGAGAGCTGATATAGGTGAAGCTCCAGTGGCCTCTAGCTTCAACCTTCTCCACCTGCTAAAGGTGGGGACCCATAGGTCCTTATCTACGGGTTGTGTCGACCCCACCTCGGCCCAAGGGTCCACCTCCGACGCAACAAGTGCGGGGCCCTCACCTGTGAATGAATCACTACTGTCTGCACTCTAATACTGAAGCACCACACCATCCAGTGATCACTGGATTCCAGACGATCTTCCACTATCACATCAGAAATACTGTCCCCATACTGTCTAGTATTGCCTCCTCAAGTGTCAACAACCAGCAGATTACAGTTACCTAGCAATGGCACCTCCCCTTTCACAGCAGTTTTGTGAATGTCTTAAATTAAATCTCTCTCCATTTCTTGCCTGCAATTGAGGGCTGTATATCACACCAATATAAATGGATCTCTATTTCCAGATTAATCCACAGTGCCTCCTCCTTACTTCATAAACTCTGTAGTTCTGTAGCTTTAGTATTATTTTTTTTAAATGTAGTGCAGTGGTGTCTAGAGCGCCAGGCCAATTATGGGTACAGTGGTTGCTGGTGTACCACATGAACTGAGAAAGCAGCAGGTAGTTGTGAAGTAGCAGTGGTGAAGAGGGAATGGCAGCAACCAGGAAGAAGGAATTGTGGGGGAAAACTGAAAAGAGTGGAGCAAGATATGTCAATGGAAACGCTGACCAGGCAGGCAACCTAGGCCAGTCTATTCAGCATATTTCTGTGGTAGGGGATCAATTTTGTATCAGTTGTTGTGGGGCTGCAGATCACTGGGGGCTCTGCAATATAGCAGTTCTATTACAAACCTTTTATGATCATTTCAGTACATAAAAATATAAGAAAAGTAGCAATCCTGACTGTTGTGCAGCCTGCTTTCCTACAGAGGCCCTCACTGGGTTGCAGTCTGAACAGTGCTGGTTTGCCTCAAGGGTACAGAAGGTAGCCCTACCACACTTTAAAAGCCTGCCTTACTCACAGCTCCCTGCCTCATCATTTGAGTCTTTTTACTTCCTGCTGTGGCCACCTAGTGCTTTACCTTGCCTTGTCTAGATTCCTGTTCTGCCTGTTCCTTGCCCCTATTCCTGTGGGACTTTCCAGTGGCCATCCTGTCTGTTTGTTTCCCTATCTGCTGTGTGACCTTCCAGCCACCCTTCTGCCTAATTGCTAACCGTGTTTTCTATGTAGCCTCCCAGTGACCCTCTTATCCAGATTTTGTATGTAATGCAACAATGGAAAAACAAAAGCATCACCAAAAGACAGTCCTCATAAATCATCAAACAATAAAACCAAGAAATATAAATATCTGTTTTCTGTTCTTGTTTGATCCTTGCCTTGCCCTGCATTCTGTTTCTATTTTGCTTTGCCCCAGTCTTGCTCTGTGCCTGTCTAGCCCTGTCCATGTCCTGGCATTCGTGTCTTGCTTGTCTTGACCCTGTTTTGTCTTGTTCCTGTCCTTGTCCCTCTAATGTCTTATCTGTCTGGTCCCTGCCTTGCCTTGCACTCTGTTCCAGTTTTGCCCTGCCTTTGCTCTGTACTTATTTTCCCTGTTCCTGTCTCCTTGTCTGCTCTGGTTCCTGCCTGTCCTGCTTTTCCTCTGCCTTGGACTGACTTCTCATTGCTCATCTAGTCTGATCTTAGATGTTGTTTCACTTCCAACCTGCCCTGACCTTAGCCTGCCTCGTCTTTCCTTGAACACCTGCCCCGAGAGTACTACCAGTGAAGTGAGCTCCAAGCAAGGGGGTGGTGACCAGTCAGAAGATCCTGCACTACCCTGCTCTTTAGTGCTGTGCTACTACTGCTTGGGGATTACCTTTAACTGGCTTACATGGCCATAACAAGAATATAAGAATTTGACATACTGAGTCAGACCGAGGGTCCATCAAGTCAGTATCCTGTTTCCACCAGTGGCCAATCCAGATCACAAGTACTCAAAAAGATCCCAACTTGTCCAAACCTTTTTTAAACGCAGCTACACTGCCTTAACCATATCCTCCTGCAATAAATTCCAGAGCTTAATTGTGTGTTGGGTAAAAAATAATTTTCTCTGATTTGTTTTGAATGTGCTACTTACTAAATTCATGGAGTGTCCCCTAGTCTTTATATTTTTTGAAAGACTAAATATCAATTTACATTTATCCATTCTATTCCATGTTGTTAGAATTACTCCAAAGCACTAAAGAATACCCCCTAATACCCCTAACCAGATTTATCAAGTATTCTAATTTAATATATTCATAATTAATTGACAAGCAATGAATGAAATTAAACTACTGTAGGTTTGGAAATTTAAAGCAGAGATGCTAATAAAACAGATTAGAAAATGTAGATAGTTAAACACTTTCTTTTTTGTTCTAATTTTTAATTCATTTTTTAAACATTATACCATCATGAATCTATGTAAATAGTGCTACTAATGAGCTAATCTATCTCAAAACTTAAAGAATGTTTAACACTAATTCATGCCAATTAGGAATACAGCATGAATAACTGAATTCAGAGAAAGAGATTTCAATAATAAGAAGCATGGTCAGAACAGAATCATAAAACATGCACCATGTTTATTCCAGGAAAATATATAATAAGAAGATATAATATAAAGACAAAAATGAAAGAGGAAGTGGGAATAAGTCCAAAAGAGGAAGCCATAAAGACAAGAAATAGACCTTAATGATAGAACTTGCAGGAGCTACGTGTGGAACTTTGCTAAAAGCTGCTGTGATACCTACCCTATATTCTGGCAGTCAATGCCTTGCCTACACTCTAGTCTGGTGGCCCCATCCTCTCCTACTGACATTATCATTGTTATGGTTCTGGCTGTTGTGCAGTCTCCCCTTCACCAGAGGACTCTGGTGAACCTTGCTCTGAACTGTACTCTACAGCACATCCCTGATTTTTTGCCTCAGCTAGACTTGGTCTTCACTCCACCAAGAGATCTTCACAAGCACAATCCCCTGACTGGCCAAGCTCCTCTTGCCAGCCTGCATCACATCCAGACTCCAGCACTACATAACCTTATTTGTCCCTTGCCTCAATACTTCAGCATTGTGATCCTTTTGGCTCTTTACTCTAGTCACTTCTGCTTTGCGGCCTTCTCAGGCCATTTCTCTGTTTGCCTCATGGCCTTTGGGCCTTCTGACATTTTGACCTCCCTCTCAATTTGTCCTGCCTTGTGGCCATCCTGCCTTCAACTTTTGTCTTTGCCTTGTGGCCATCCGGTCTTCAGCCTCTGTCTTGCTTTGCGGCCTTTGGGCTTTTTGGCCCTTTCCTTGCTTGCAGCCTACCTAGGTCTTCCGTAATATCTGGCCTACCCAGGTCTTACCTAGCCCTGAGGCTTTGCTAGGCCTCTCTTTGTCTTCACCTTAAGGGCCTACCTGTATTATTGCCTTCGGGCTTTAAGTTAATGTTCTATGTTGTCTTAATCCACTACTCTCTTGTCCTGTCATAGTCCAGTATTCCAGTCTGTTCCTTAGTTCCAGTTCACTCTTACCTGCACGAAGCTCCAGTCTGTTCCTAAGTTGCACTTCCACTTAATGATGTGCAGAAGAAAAAAAATTGTTTCCACAAATTTCATTTCATGGATTGCTTGATTCATTTTCATTCATGAGAAAAAAAAAGAATCAAACAATTAAAAATAAAATGGCCAAAAAATGAAAATAAGGACTTTGGGCCGCCTTATTTGCCCACTCAAAAAAATGTGGGGGGGCCATGTCCCCCCAGCCCCCACTTATCCGGTCCAGTGGGGATACGCCGGCTTTAACTAAGGCCCAGGCCAAAACCTCAACCTTGGGTAGGCCTTGGATAGGCCGAGGGCGCAGTAGGTCACCTGGAAGGCCACAGAGCAAGACAGGGAGGCCAATGTAGGCCACAAGGCAGGAAAACACCGCAAGGATAGCCAGGACAAGGAACTGAGGTGACTCAATGAAGAGGCAATGAGAGAATGTTCAGGCTGGGTTAATTAAGGCTGGAGACGCCGCCTCATAAGTTCGACGAGAAGGTGCCTAGAGCGACTGTGAGGGAGGCTTCCTGATGTCCTCTGCTTGGGGGGGGGGGGGGGGGGGCTAGGCAGCAAGCAGAATCATGACACCTATTAACAACTCAATGGTATATATTGTAACAATTTTCTAAAGCCCACTTACTTGGGTAAATTGCATTTACACATGTAAAACCCATTTTTAAGCATGCAAATGCTTTTAAAAATCAAAACCCACATGTATGGGAATATATCACTTGTAGCTTTTGAATAATAAAATAAGTACCTTGTATTACATAAACAATTATAATAGCATGTTGCCCATCCCAGACACAAAGAAGTCAATATTCAAAGGCATTTAGCCAGATAATTCAGAAATTATCCAACTAAATGCCAAGTGCCCTTATCCATCTAAATTTTAGCCAGATAAGTAATTATCTGGCTAAAATTTAGATAAACAATGTAGGGACATTTTGAAGGTGTTTCAGGTGAGCTTAGATAGCTGAAAAGGTTATTTGGCTATATCCAAATATGATCAGCAGGAGATGACACAAAATTGTTCAGAGTAGTTAAATCACAAGCAGATTGTGATAAATTGCAGGAAGACCTTGTGAGATTGGAAAATTGGGCATCCAAATGGTAGATGAAATTTAATGTGGATAAGTGCAAGGTGATGCATATAGGGAAAAATATCCCATGCTATAATTACACAATGTTGGGTTCCATATTAGGTGCTACAACCCAAGAAAGAGATCTAGGCGTCATGGTGGATAACATATTGAAATCGTCGGTTCAGTGTGCTGCGGCAGTCAAAAAAGCAAACAGAATGTTGTGAATTATTAGAAAGGGAATGGTGAATAAAACGGAAAATGTCATAATGCCTCTGTATCGCTCCATGGTGAGACCGCACCTTGAAAACTGTGTACAATTCTGGTCGCCGCATCTCAAAAAAGATAAAATTGCGATGGAGAAGGTACAGAGAAGGGCTACCAAAATGATAAGGGGAATGAACAGCTCCCCTATGAGGAAAGACTAAAGAGGTTAGGACGTTTCAGCTTGGAGAAGAGACGGCTGAGGGGGGATATGATAGAGATGTTTAAAATCATGAGAGATCTAGAACGGGTAGATGTGAATTGGTTATTTACTCTTTCGGATAGTAGAAAGACTAGGGGGCACTCCATGAAGTTAGCATGAGGCACATTTAAAACTAATCGGAGAAAGTTCTTTTTTATTCAACGCACAATTAAACTCTGGAATTTGTTGCCAGAGGATGTGGTTAGTGCAGTTAATATAGCTGTGTTTAAAAAAGGATTAGATAAGTTCTTGGAGGAGAAGTCCATTACCTGCTATTAAGTTCACTTAGGTGGTAATTTTCAAAGGAGTTACGTGTATAAATGTAACTACTTTTGTAGCAATTTTCAAAAGCCATTTACTCACGTAAAGTGCACTTATGCGAGTAAATCCTATGGACAATTCAATGGCATATATTGTAGCAATTTTCAAAAGCCCACTTACTCGAGTAAAGTGCATTTACATGCGTAAAACCCAGTTTTACGCATGTAAATGCTTTTTAAAATCAGACCCTTAGAGAATAGCCACTGCCATTAGCAATGGTAACATGGAATAGACTTAGTTTTTGGGTACTTGCCCAGGTTTTTATGGCCTGGATTGGCCACTGTTGGAAACAGGATGCTGGGCTTGACGGACCCTTGGTCTCACCCAGTATGGCATTTTCTTATGTTCTTATGGTCCCAGATAGCTTTAAGTTAACTAGTGATATTCAAAGTATATGTTGGTTAAGTAGTGTTTAAAAGGAGAAAAAAGTTCATATGAGTACCTCGGCATTCAAATCCAGTGATTCCACATCCCCAACTCCAAAGATCCCCGAAATCCCAAAAAAGCTAAAGTTGCGAGCCTAGTCTAGGCCCAATAACTTTTCTGTCACCTTCCCCCACCCCCACCCCCACCCCCACAAATAAATAAATCTTGTTAGTGTTGCTGTTTTCTAAATATTTCCCCCTCCTCTCCCACCCCCCATAAAACTTTTATTTACATTCCCCAGTCCCCCATATCCCCCTCCACCCTCAAATCTTTAAAGTGGGCCAGGAGCTCAGATCTTGCATCCAGCCTCTGACACATTTTGCATTGCTAGGCCACAGTGCTTACATAAACTACACCACCAATGTGGCCAACACACCAATATGGTACATACTGGGAGATGGATGCAAGATCTGAGCTCCCAACCTGCTTTAAGGTTTGGGAGTAGAGGTGGGTGTGAGGGAGATGGAAATAAAGATTTTAGTTGGGGGGGGGGGGTTGAAATGTTTAGAGAGCAGCAGCCCTAACAAGATTTATTTTTTTATTGGGGGGGGGGGCTTATCAAGCCTAAAGATCCACAACTTTATCTTTTTGGGGAACATTGGATCTTTGAGTTGGTGAGGGGATTGCTGGATCAGGTCACAAGACCCCCATGAGCTTTTTTTTTCCCCTGTTAAACACTACTTAACTGATAATATTCCTTGAATATTACCAGTTAAATTTAGCCAGGAACAGGTTCCCAGATAACTTTGCAACCTAACTGATGATATTCAAATCTAGCCAGTTTGGTTGCATACTACTTAATATTCAGGTTAACATAAACAGCTAACTTTAGTTGGAAAAGTTGGTCACCGGAGGCTTCTTTAAATATTGACTCCAAAATGAAATCGATTTTAATGAATTTTAAAGGTGAAGTGCTGTCACTTTAAAATTATTTGTAAGATTCAAGTACCGTGAGGGAGACAGGCTTCAGGATGGCCTCTGGACCGCACGAGAATGGCATCTGTGGGATGGAGGAAGGACATCGGCGGCTCCTGCCACAACGGAGGCAGGATGATGGCGGTGGCTCCAGGCCACGAAGACGGCATTGGGGGCTGGCTGGCAGGAAAAAGGAGGAGACTGTTTGTGGCCTAGCTGCGGGCAGGATCATAACACTGGAGTCATTTCCTGTTTTCCCTCTGAATCACCAGGGAAAACAACATTTTCTATCACTAGGGTTGATGTGCTATCAGCAGTTCATGTGCATGTGTGCACTCTGCTTCGGATTCATCAAGAAAAATGGGAGCAGAGTTGGTGGGAGTCAGGAAACAGGTATACGTTGGGGCTGCTATCAAGGAGGCAATCAGTGGGCTGCTTCAGTCTGTTTTGGGGTCCAGAGTCAGAGGGAGGCAGGGAGCAGGGAACAACTCTGGGAAAAGTATGGGAGAAGAAGCAGCAATAGCAGCAGCAGCAGCAACCATAAAGGAGGGTTTAGAACCTAAGAAGTTGCCATATGGGTCAGACCAAGAGTCCATCAAGCCCAGCATCCTGTTTCCAACAGTTGCCAGTCAGGTCACAAGTACCTGACAAGTACTCAAACATTAAATAGATCCCATGCTACTAATGCCAGTCATAGCAGTGGCTATTCCCTATGTCAACTTGATTAGTAGCAGTTAATGGACTCCTTCAGGAACTTACCCAAACCATTTTAAACCTAGCTACACTAACTGCTCTAACTATAATATCTTGCAACGAATTCCAGAGCTTAATTGTGTACTGAATGAAAAATAATTTTCTATTTGTTTTAAATATGCTATTTGCTAACTTTATGGAATGCCCCCTAGTCCTTCTATTATCCAAAAGAGTAAATAATCAATTCAAATTTACCCATTCTAGTTCTCTCATGATTTTATAGACCTCTATCATATCCCCCTCAGCTGTCTCTTCTCCAAGCTGAACAGCCCTAACCCTTTTAGCCTTTCCTTATAGGGGAGCTGTTCTATCCCCTTTATCATTTTGGGTACCCTTTACTCTACCTTCTCCAGTGCAACTATATCTTTTTTGAGATGCGGTGACCAGAATTACTCAAGGTACAGTCTCACCATGAAGTGACACAGAGGCATTATGACATTTTCTGTTTTATTCACCATTCCCTTCCTAATAATTCCTAACATTCTGTTTGCTTTTTTGACTACCGCAGCACACTGAGCTGACAATTTCAATGTATTATCCACTATGATGCTTAGATCTTTTTCCTGGGTAGCTTCTAATATGGAACCTAGCATTGTGTAACTACAGCATGGGTTATTTTTCCCTATATGCATCACATTGCACTTATCCACATTAAATTTCATCTGCCATTTGGATGCCCAATCTTCCAGTCTCACAAGGTCCTCCTGCAATTTAAGTTAAATGTGATTTAACTAATCTGAATAATTTTGTGTCATCTGCAAATTTGATTACCTCACATGTCATATCCCTTTCCAGATCATTTATAAATATATTGGAAAGCACCAGTCCATGTACAGATCCCTTAGGCACTCCACTGTATACCTTTTTCCACTGAGAAAACTGACCATTTAATTCTATGTTCTGTTTCCTATCTCTTTTATGGAATAAGAGTAGGGGGTGGGGGGGGGGGGCTATCTTACTGGAGAACCCAAGGAGAGATGGCAGTGATATGTGATAGCGGGTGGAGGAACTGAGCAATTTTGGTGGTTGGACATTAGGTGGGGAGAGGCCAGAGAAAAAGCAGCTGGAAGAATTGGATGGGGAGGAGACCAGCTAGAGTTGAAGGTATGGCCAAAGCACTGAGAGCAACTGTCAGAACTGGTAGTGCTTTCTAATGAATACTTTAGCTCTCAGACTGAAGAATTAGCAGCATTCTAATGTCACTTGGATAGGGGCATCTTAGGATACAGACTATTAGTAGCAAAGATAAGGGAAGTTTATTGCCAGCATGCATTATTTTATTGTTTTAACAACTCAGAATGATTTCAAATTAAAGCGGCAATAAAAAAAAGTATTTATATAAATAAATAGTAGCCTTATAAAAAATCCTGCTAACAAAAATATATACAATCTGTACTGTCTGCAATTTCTAAAACGAATCACAATATGTAGACACTAATACTGCCCTCTTTTGTGAAACATTCGCATAAACTTACACTGGAAATTGTTTCAGAACACATTTTCATAGTGTTAGCAAAGTGCAGTTGATTAATTATGATTTGAAAGCATAATTTTATATGCAGCAATAACATAATACAATGCTTTGTTAAAAATAGGACAATTATAAATACATGTGTACTCTATGAACTTTAATCTGTACAAGACTTGCATATGGCTTTGTTATTTTTCTCTCTCATTTGTCTGCCATAGACTAATGGGGAAGTTATATCCCAACAGATTATGTGTCTTATTTCACATAAAAATGAGGTGTTCATCATAAAAAGGTTACATTGACTATTACACATATTATCACATAGCAGGGCAAGCTGCAATTAATGCATAACAAACTGTGACATGATACATATCTTAAAGGGTATAATCATTAAACATTAGATGCAGAGAACTTTGAGGCATCCTTAAAAATTATATTCTACTTCAAATACATTTTTAAACAAAGCTAATGCTATTTAAGACATTGAAGACAACTTTGTTTTAGATGTCAATTTAGATATAAATGAGTGTTAAAGAAGGGAAAAATTGCTTATATTGAGCATTATATATTAGTCTGATATCTGTTTTTGTCAACAGAATTTATAAGCAGATGGAGCTGCACTGTCTTGTCCTGTTTATTAATGGATCGGAGAGATGTTCTAACCATATAAATGGTCAACTTTCTGGAGCAAGAAAAATGTGACACCCTGACACCTTCTAATTACAAGATGACATGAGTTAATGAGTGCATTAACACTCTATAAATCAGAAGAGGTGCTAGGGAAGGAAATAGGAATATTGAATGTGCATATATATATGTTTCATATTTTCATATCATGTTAACATATAACCATAATATACTGAAAGTTCAAGATCTTTACAACAACCTTTGTGGATATTTACAATAAGTTAGAACATTTAAGTCCTTTTTATGACAACATACCAAGATGTGACCACCAATATAAAATTGAAGAGAGAGTGAAAGCAAATCTAACTTATTGAACACATATTAGATATTAGAATCAGAATGACACCAGTGATAATGGACATAATGTTTCATGTCAGATCACGATAGTTAATTCAAGAACAAGAGCCAGATTTGTATTAGACAGTAATTTGAACTTTTTCTAATGTCCCACACCAGTGAAGAGCACATACCAGCGACCAGGAATCATTAGTCATTGCACTGACAGACCCCTTTGGTGTTTTGCTGTGACAGAAAAGCAATTTTCAATTTATTAAGTTGCCATGGGACTTAAATAAGCAAGCCCAGGTTTTCAATAGTGTGGTTGTTGATTCTTATTCTCTGTACTCGCCACTTGCTTTAGATCTGTATGGGTGAT
Organism: Rhinatrema bivittatum; assembly: GCF_901001135.1. Classification (NCBI taxonomy): domain Eukaryota; kingdom Metazoa; phylum Chordata; class Amphibia; order Gymnophiona; family Rhinatrematidae; genus Rhinatrema; species Rhinatrema bivittatum. The sequence goes on from NC_042623.1 coordinate 103,667,688, forward strand.
TATGATACAAGCAATGCTCCCATGCAGGATACACCCAGAGCAGGTGCTTTTTATCTCATTATCAAGCTTTTATGACATGGCATATACTGTTTGGCTTAATTGCATTCCATGACTGGGGTACAATGTTATCATTTGATTTTAAGACAACCCTGCTATCTTATTACTACAAGAAAGATAGAGACAGATAGAGAGAGACAGCTAGCCAGAGAACAATGTAGAGGTCTAATGCTGTGGAGGTACAGTACCATAGCAACAAACAGGCTTTTATGTTTATACAGGAGTTATATACTGTCTTCAGGCTCCCTGTCTCCAAAATTAATGCTTGCGGTGACCACAGTTTCTTCCCTGGTTGAGATATTTTCTGGCTGCCTTACACAGTGTGGAATGTGACCACAAAAGTACATGTAAATCCAGGGATTAGTACAACTGTTCAGATTCCCAAGGAGCATAATAATGGTGAACACAGCACCTGAGAGGAAACAAAAAACACTAGAAGTGAAAGACTATAGGGGCTCCATTTTTTCAGAAGATATTTGATCAGCTCTGCAAATCAAAGTGTCAGGTTAACATGGAAAAGAAAAGTTTAACCCAGCAATTAGGAGGTACTGAGCAGATTGCACTCTTTGTGAACTATAATGTCATGGTAACTTGCATATTAAAAATGAATTATTTGGTTTCTTTTTGCATCACACAATTATATCCCTGCCATCAAATATTTTGGAAAGTAGATGTAACTGTGCATACGAGATTATATCTGCAGAAAGAATTAAATATTTCCTATTTAAAAAAGAAAGCACTACTTTTGTGACTGTGGTATTATTTATTGCTAAGCATTGCTTCTAATGCAATATTGTACCATCTTGTCTAGAAGTCTCTATAGTTTCTTTCCTTAAATTAAAAAGATACATTCTTTGTAATATAAACTATACAAAAACATTGCTATGCATATATGTTGAAAAGACGGGGCAACATTCACATTTTACAATGGAAGCAATAACTGGATATTGCATATTACAGATTCATTTTGCCTATCTTGTAGATGAATCCTGAACTTGCAGCATTTCTTGAAGGTAATGTATATTATTAGCTCTTACACTGATCTAGCAATAGAATATCCACTGGTATGACTGACTGAAAAAGTTTCTGTTAATGAATCATTTATACTGTTATGATAGCAGCTATATATCAACCCACTGTGCCAGTGCACAGGAACTTTAAAAAGTGACTTTTATAACTTTCTTAAAAAAGGCAAGACAAAATTTGAAAACCAGATCAAAACTACATCTACGAAAAAAAATAAAATGAAGCAATATAACAATTTCAGATTAGTTTAACTAGAAAGAAGACTGATAGTATCTTACCTTCAGTGACACTGCTAGGGTACCAAACACTCCATAACTGAACGATGAAGAAAGGTGCCCAGCACAACACATAAACAACAACTGTTACCACTGTCATTTTTACAGTCTTGATCATAGCCTTTGAAATGCAATTAATACTGCTTGCTCTTGAGGGCATGATTTGCTTTCCATTTGTCAATTCAAATTCATTGTGTTTTTTCACATAAATATTCATTTGGATTATTCTGCAGATCTTGACTTGGCATATGGTAAGAATAATGGTGGGAATGAAAAAAATAGCAACAAAAATCCATGTCACATATGCCCTTGAGCCCCACGGCTGAATGAATTGAGCCCAGCATTCAAAAATACCTGGAGTTAGTTCAGTCTTAGAAAATATAAATAACTGAGGGAGGCTAAAGATCAAAGATATGGACCAGCTAGCACAAATAGCAGCATTCCAGAGAGCTCGTTTCTTTTGAAAAGTGACCACAGGATAGCATACTGCCTGATATCTGTCCACCGTCATGACCACTATCATGTATGTAGAAGTAAACATGCCCAGCAACTGCAGATACTTGATGGTTTTGCACATGACATCTGACCCTATAAAGACATCAGTGATATCCCAGATGAGTTGAGGAAGAACTTGAAAAAAGGCCACCACTAAATCCGCTATGCTGAGGTGCAGCATGAATACATACATCCTTGATAACTTCTTTCTTCGTCTCCATAGTATCAGTATGAGAATAAAATTGCCAGCTGTGGCAGCTAGGAAAATAATTCCCAACACAGCAATCTCAACCCAGGCTAATTGCTCATCTCTTTCAGGTCTCTGCACCAGATCAGAAGTATTTGCAGAGCTTAGAAATCTGTGCTGAAAAGGATTTTCGGTCTGATTTGCATTATCTTGCACAGAAAATGACAAATTTTGCATGGTATACAAACGCTACTTGCAGGTGCCGTTACTTTCTTCTGAGTTTGAGAGCTGTAGCATGGAATACTGACTAGGATATATACCAGGATTGGTTCAGATTGCTGTGCGCCTTAAAATGATTCCCTTCATGAATGAATCAATGCTGAGGAGTAGACCTGCATCTTGATAGAAAGCATTCTCTCTCTCTCTCTCTCGTCTTTGTGTAGAAAAAAGGCTTTATACAGGCTTTAAACTGAGCTTCTTGTAATTTCAAATTCATTTGGTAGGCTGTACCTGCCTTAGTCAATACTAAACAGTATGAAAAAAAAAATGATGCAGAGACATTATTTACTAAAAATTGATTATATTTTTGTTAGAAACTTGTCATATGAATTGTTCACATATACAAAAAAATAATATACCTCTGATTTTCAACATGTAAACTGAATATAAAATAAAAATGGTACATTTCATAATGTCAATCAAAGAATGTAAGAAAAAGGAATGTTCCAATGTATATAACTTACTTATATTTTTTCTATCTGTTCATTTTCCATTACTTTGAGGCCGATGGAAAAAAGATGTGCTGAAAGCAGGCGCTGAGTATTCAGCGCCCGCTTTCCTAATGGGCCCCAGGTACCTCTCCTGGGGGCGCAATGCAATAATTAAATTAGGGCTCGTGCTTTCAAGGAGGCACTAAGGGTGATTGTGCGCCCGTAGCGTCTCCTTGACAGCATGTGCCTGAGAGAGGTCAGCTGTCAGCAGCTGTCCGCCGGTTAAGAAAACAGATTCTGAATTTATCAGTGTCGGTTTTCCTAACCGGCGCAAATCCACAGGTTAGGAAAATGGATGCTGATAAATTCAGCATCCATTTTCTGAACTTGAGTGCTGGCACCCATGTCTGACCTGCCCTAAGCTCCCTTCCTCCTGAGGAAGCTTAGGGCAGGTCAGTCAGAGTGAATAAATTAATATTAAAGTGTTAGGCACTTAATATTAATTTATTCACTCCTTCACTTATTCCGGATTGGTTCATTCACTGTCATATGTCAGTGAAAGGAACAATCTCTTTCAGGTCAGCCTTCTGAAAGGTGATTGGTCCTTTTACTGACATGGGCAATAAGTGAAGGAGTAAATAAATTAATATTAAGTGCCCATCACTTTAATATTGATTTATTCACTTCTTACGGTGCCGGCAGTCAGGTTCGGAAAATGGATGCTGAATTTATCAGCGTCCATTTTCCTAACCCATGGATGTGCGCCGGTTAGGAAAACGGATGCTGAATTTATTTTAACTTTTTTTTTTTAATTTTTTTTTTTTAAAGATTTGTTCCTCCTACTTAATATTGTAGCGATATTAAGTAGGAGGCTGTACAGAAAAGCAGCGTTTTCTGCTTTTCTGTACTACTTTTAGGAGCGCTCAGCAATCTTAGATGCACTTTTTTTTTTTTACATTCAGAGTGAATAGCTAATAGCCTCATTCACATGCCTTTGCATGTAATGAGCGCTATTAGTTTCACTCTGCGTTGGTCACACGTTGAGGAGGTGCTAATCCCTTAAGGGGATTAGGTAGGGCCTATACAACCCGTGTCCAACTGCGGGTTATACAGTGCACTCGGCTGAGCACACTGTATTGCATCAGCCCCTTTGTCTTTAGGAAAAGTGATCTCTGTTCTTTATAGTTAAAGTTGAGGGAATACTAAATATTTTTGCACACATGAAACAATAGATGTATTCTAAATCACAGTAACTTACAATATTATTTTCCTTATTTTCCAGTTTACTTCATCAACAATAGTGTGTCAATAGTATGGATGAAGAGAACTCTCATCTTAGAGAAAGGTAGCCAGATCCGGTCCACAGCTATTATTATTAAGATGACACCAGACCTGCCTTCTGATGCACTCCCTTGGAAGGGTCCATCGGGGAAATGAGGACTGAGGAAATCCCAGGTAACTGCCTTTCGTCCTCCACATGGTTTGAAAAATGTGGCGGAGGTGACACCTATCTCTGATTGGTTGAAATCTGTATGGGGAATCAGGGTGACATTTATGTTGCATGAGGGAATAAAAGAGAGGAGCTGGAGTCCCCTCTTTTCACCCCCTTGTATTTTTTGGTGGTATGATAGTAAATAGATTCCATTAAATTCCCAAAGGGGGAGAAGAAGATGTTGCATCAAAAGTAGAGGGTGGAACAGAAATGAAAGAAACATTTCCAGGGCAAGGTTGAAATGCAAGGACTACAATTCCCAGAATCCTAAAGGACTCTAGAATCATGAAGCCCTGAGAGCAAGGTCTCTGAGAGCAGGGTGGGTGGAGATCCAAGATCCTATGCAGAAAAGCAGGGCGAGAGTGATGAGAGTAGAGAACAGCTGGCAGACATTGAAGAAATGTGTCATGATCAACTGGATTTTATCAAGAGACTCTAAAAAGTAAAGGCTGGGAAGCAGAGAGGAGCCATGGAAGGTACAGGCACAGGCAAAGACCAGAGAATATTTAGCCTACAGTTGCCAGGTAGATAGGCATGCCCTTGGAAGGTTCCATTGGTTCAGCACAGAGCACGCCTTATTGGTGATAGTATATAAGGAGAGCATGAAAGGCACACCTTTGCTGGTACAACAGACTCCTAGGATACCTCCTCTGGAACCTCTGCTCATCTGGTCTTGTGGCTGGTCTGAAGTCTGCTCCTGTGTTCCTGCTCTGCATGTGTGAGAATTGTCAGGGAATCCCCTGGCTAGGAGGTCAGCAGCTGCTGAAGCTGGGGATCCCTTCTAGATTCACTGTTGACTAGGAGCCAGCTATCAGGAAACCTGACATAGTTCAAGGTTTAATGAAGTGCTGATTTAATAGGAAGAGTATCTTTACAAGGCCAAAAAGTTGAAATAAAGTTTAGGATCAAGCCAAGATCAGAAACCAAGGAATCAGTTCAGAGAAGGAACACACAAGGAAACCAGGATACAGAGATATAAAGGTTAGAACAAGGCAGTCAAAAACCCCAGAATGGGAACAGGAAACAAAACAATAATCATTGTCATCCAGGAACCAGCAAGGATCACAGCTAGAGGCAGGGCATAAATGCCCTAGCCAATCTGGCTGGCCCTCACTGGACCAATCAGGTCACAGGATCATGCATAGAGAACACAACCAGCAGTAATTTGGTTGGAATGTAATTCTTAGGAAAGTGAATAGCTTTGACACTATTATACCTCATTCTTCATTTTGTGCCATACTTGGAGCCAGTTCTGGAACATGGGGTAGATAATTCATTATAGGGATAATTTTCAAAAGGATTTATGAGCATTAACCCTAGTCTATGCACATAAATTGCCTTCTGAAAATCAACTGTGGGGCTGTGCATAGAAAAGAATGTACAAAACCCGATTAAATGTACTTATCATTATCCCAGGACAAGCAGGATGCTAGTCCTCACATATGGGTGACGTCAGTAACGGAGCCCTAGTGCGGGGAAAACTTCTGTCAAAGTTTCTAGAAACTTTTGACTGGCAGCCTGAGGCTACTGAGCATGCCCGGCAAGCCATGATATTCTCTGCCACAGGGGTCTCACTTCAGTCTTCATTTTTCCACGCTGCCATCAACATCGTAGTCATAGGAGCCCTGTTAGTTTCCCTCACAACTTTGACTAAAAAAGTCACTGATTTTCTCAACATTTTTTCCCCATTTGGGGTCTCACTGTGATTATCACCGGAGGGTGACAGAAAAATTATTTTCCGATTTCACATTTTTCACATTTTCTCTCAAGTTTCCATCTACAGCCGTCGATGCAAACATGGCCTCGGGTTTCAAAAAATGCCCAGCCTGTAACCGAACAATGTCCATAATGGATCCCCATTTAGAATGTGTTCGGTGCCTCGGAGAACAACATGAAATCGCTTCGTGTCAAAAATGCCAAGAGATGACTCCAAAAGGCAGAAAACTCAGGCAAGAGAAAATGGCACAACTTTTTCAAATTCAATCCGTGCCTTCCCCTTCGACTTCCACAAAATCATCACCGGTGGGAGTCACGAAGAAAATTCTTATTAAAAAACGACTCCCGGAGGGTTCCGGCGATGCCTCTTCACCAGCACCCTCCACTTCATCGACAAGGTCAGTCACTGAGTCGAGACCCAAGCATAAGCATCGACGGCATCGTTCCATGGTGTCCCCATCGCTCCCTCCGCTGGAAGAACCGCTAGCTATGCGACAAAAACCGACTTCGGTTCCGTCGACTTCCGTCTCCTCGGTTCCGTCATCGACACCGTCGACGTCAATGCTGTCATCGACATCGATACCGGATTTGACTACACTGATTAAAAAAATTGTCACCGAGGCTTTAAAACAGCAAGTTCCGGCGCAACCGCCGATGCAGACACCCATGTTGATGCCGGCAGCAACGCCGATGATGGAGGTTTCATTGATACCGACTTAACAGCCGATGCCGACGGTTACGTCGATGCCGGCGTATATGCCGATGCCGGCGGTATCGCCGATGCCATCGATTCCGCTGATATCCACATTGATATCGGTGACCACATCAATGACGGAGCCTGCTCACGCATTGATTCCATCGAAACCATCGGTGCCTACCCCTCTTTCGATGCTATCGATGCCATCTGGACCTATATCATTGATACCATCCATCCGTACATCGACGATTCCTATCTCGATGTTTTCTTTTCTTACATCGACCATGCCATCTGCTACATAGTCAATGTCTCTTTACACAATGGCACCATCCATACCTCCTTTCCAAAAGCCATCCACTTTGATGCACAAGTCATCGGGGAAATTTAAGCATTCATTGCCAAGACCTTCAACTGCAGCCACTGAAACTACTGGTTCAGAAGCAGCACTGCATAACCTTCTCACTAAGAGATACCAGGAGCTGTTGGCTTCCTTGCCTACCATTCCAGGGCAAGAGGAGGAGGAAGAGAAATTTCACCTGACCCACTGCAGGGACCTTCTGGTGTACCCCCACCTCAGAAGCCTACACCTGCTCCATACCAAACTCCAACTTCTGATACTTGGTCTGACACTGCATCTGAGCCCTCATCAGAGGACTTTATGTCCGACCCTTCACCACCTCAGTCCAGAAAGCAGTCACCTCCAGAAGACCTTTCTTTTTCATCATTTATACAGGAAATGGCAGAGTCTATACCATTTCAATTACAAGCTGAAAAAGATGAGAGACAACAGACCCTGGAAATACTACAGTTTGTAGATCCCCCTAAGCACAATCTGGCTATTCCCATCCATGAAGTGCTACTGCAACTCCAGCAGCGGATTTGGGAGCATCCCTGCACAACTCCTGCAGTAAACAAAAGGGTAGACTCTACGTATCTCGTACAACCTGCACCAGGGTATCACAAAACTCAACTTCCTCACCATTCAGTTGTAGTTGAATCTGCACAAAAGAGGTCTCGGAGGACAAGAACCCATGCCTCAATTCCTCCAGGAAAGGACAATAGGTTCTTAGATCAGATGGGTTGGAAAATATATCAAGGAGCAATGCTGAACTCAAAAATCTCAGCATACCAACTTTACATGACTCAACACCAGAGAAATCTCTGGAAACAGAATGAAGAATTTGTACCATCCCTGCCTCCAGAGCACCAAGAGGCAGCACAAAATATTATTCAAAAAGGTTTAGAAGCAGGGAAGCACGAGGTCAGAGCCACCTACGATGCATTTGAAACATCTTCAAGAATAGCTGCATCGGGCATTAGTGCCAGGAGGTGGGCCTGGCTCAAGGCCTCTGATTTAAGGCCAGAGGTCCAGGACAAACTTGTTGACCTTCCCTGCCAGGGAGATAATTTGTTTGGTACCAAAGTGCAGGACGCTGTTGCTCAGTTACGAGAGTACTCAGAAACCCTGAAGCAACTATCAACTCTCCCTCATGATTCTGCAACACATACAAGTCATAGACCCCCTCGTAGGGAGACAAAACGTCCTTTCTACAGGCCAAGAAGATACTATCCTCCCACATCTAGGCCAAGGCCTCCTAGGTCTCAACAAAGACCTCAACAGAGACAGTTGGCGGAAGAATATCCAAATTTTACAAAGAGTGGATGTCAATAACATCCAATCAATGGGTCCTCTCAATAATACATCAAGGATATCGCCTCCATTTCACATCACTCCCTCAGGATTTTCCACCGAAGTATTCTCATCTCAACGAAAATCACATACTCCATTTACAAAAAGAATTATCTGCTCTTCTGAAAGGCAAGGCTGTGGAGCACGTGCCACAAAGTCAGAAGGGCAGAGGATTCTCCCGGTATTTCCTCATTCCAAAGAAAACCGGAGGCCTACGTCCCATCCTAGATCGCAGAAATCTCAACAAATTCTTAAAAAAAGAAAAGTTCAGGATGGTTTCTCTAGGAACCATGCTTCCATTTCTGCAAAAGGGAGATTGGCTTTGTTCTCTGGATCTTCAAGATGCTTATACACACATTCCAATATTTCCTCCTCATCACAAGTACCTGCGTTTCACAGTCGGCCACCAGCATTTCCAATACAGAGTGCTGCCATTCGGCCTTGCTTCCGCTCCCAGAGTATTCACCAAATGCCTGGCAGTAATAGCAGCACACTTACACAAGCAAGGTGTTCATGTCTTCCCTTATCTAGACGATTGGCTCATCAGGAGTCAATATCAACAAGGAGCTGTCACTTCTCTACATCACATAATTGCTGTACTTCAAAAAATGGGTTTTCTGATCAATTATCAAAAATCCCACACTACTCCTTCTCATCTACTCCAATTCATAGGAGCAGAGTTGAACACCATCACTGCAAAGGCCTTTCTACCCGAAGATCGTGCAGAAACACTAACCCTGTTGGGAAACTCAATTTACTCACGACAACAAGCAACAGCGCATCAGTTTCTCATCTTATTAGGCCACATGGCCTCCACAGTTCATGTCACTCCTATGGCAAGGCTCGCCATGCACGTAACCCAATGGACTCTAAGATCACAATGGATTCAAGCCATTCAACCATTACATTATCCAATTCAAGTAACTCACCAACTACATTCATCACTACGATGGTGGACGACCAAGGACAATTTACGCAAGGGCCTACCCTTCCAAAAACCAGTCCCACAGATAACGTTAACTACAGATGCATCCACCTTGGGTTGGGGAGCTCACATAGACAATCTCCAAACTCAAGGAACTTGGACAAAACTCGAAGCAACATTTCAAATTAATTTTCTGGAACTTCGAGCTATACGTTATGCACTGCATGCGTTAAAGGACTGCCTTTCACACAAGAATGTTCTCATCCAAACAGACAACACAGTAGCCATGTGGTACATCAACAAACAAGGAGGTACGGGCTCGTATCTCCTTTGTCAAGAAGCTGCACAGATTTGGGACTGGGCCTTGAACCACTCAATGTTCCTCCAGGCCACTTATCTAGCAGGCATTCACAATGTACTGGCAGATCAATTCAGTCGTCAGTTCCAACCACACGAGTGGGCCCTGGATCCCTCAGTAGCGACCAGGATATTCCAAAGTTGGGGACAACCAAGAATAGACCTCTTTGTGTCACATCTGAATCACAAAGTGGACAACTTCTGTTCTCTACACAAACAGAAGAACCAGCCAGCCAAGGACGCCTTTGCTCGCCCTTGGAACTCAGGCCTACTATACGCGTATCCCCCGATACCGCTCATAACCAAAACCCTAGTGAAGCTACAACAGGACAAGGGAACCATGATACTCATAGCCCCATATTGGCCTCAACAAGTATGGTTTCCCACACTGCTAGACCTCTCGGTCAGGGATCCAATTCGTCTAGGAGTAGCTCCTACTCTCTTAACTCAAAATCAGGGTCGGTTGCGCCATCCCAACCTTCAATTCCTATCCCTGACAGCATGGATGTTGAAAGCTTAATCTTACAACCACTCAATCTTTCCACCAATGTATCTCAAGTGCTTATAGCTTCACGTAAACCTTCCACACGAAAGAATTATTCTTTCAAATGGAAAAGATTTACTTTGTGGTGCAGACAAAACCACATTGATCCTTTCACTTGCCCCACTACTTCTCTTCTAGACTACTTATACCATCTTTCAGACACTGGTCTTCAGACTTCATCCATAAGAGTACATTTGAGTGCAATCTCAGCTTATCATAACAAGATGGGAGAGTCAGGTTATTTCTGGGATCACTAGCAATATTGCTTTTCTGGAGCATTTTCTGATAGTGGTGGATTTGACAGGACAGAAGAGTGATTTTCTGGTGCTGTGATACAGGCATGATCAAAGTTATCAGTCAGCAGACATCAAAATGTCTGTGGGTGTCAGGTTTTTGTGTGAGTTTATGTTGCTTTGTCTGCAACTCAGCATTATAGCATGGGCTTACTGTTACGGTCCTGCCCACGAGGAACGCGGGCAGGCCCTCACCTTTTCGCGGCCAGCCGGGCCGCTGACGCTGCCGCTGCCGCGGCAGTCCTTCACTGCAGTCTGGGCTCCTCTCCGGCTGTCTTCTGCCGCTTGCAGCGGAGCCGACCCGCCACGAGCGCTCCCTCGTGGTCGGGACCCCCGCTGTCTCTCCGGGCCGTCCCCGGCGTGCTCAGCCGCTCCCGGGGTCCTTAGCCGGTAGGGAGGGCATCCCTGCCGGTGCCCGTCGCACAGTCCGGGTCCTTGGCCGGCAGGGAGGCCGTCCTTGCCGGTGCCTGCAGCCAGCTCACCGTTTCTGCTTACCTGTTTCAGTTGTCATGGCCGGGAGCCGTCCCAGCAGCCTGCCATTCTCCAGCTGCAGGGCAGGTCTGTCCCGACGTTCCTCTGGTTCTCCTCGGCTCCTCCATGTGGCTGGGAACGCCACCAACGACCCAGCTCTCTCCAGCTTCCTAGGGCGCGAGCGCGCGCCTCCCGTCTATTCTTCAAGGGCCAGCTAGGTGTGGCCCCTGCTGGCTCCTCCCTGGACGGTGTCCACCTCAGCTCTTCAAAAGCATTCCGCGTCCAGTCTGTCGTTGCCTTCGCAAGGAGTTGGTCACTCCTGAGACCCTCGTTCCAGGAGCTGCCTTGAGTTCCAGCCTTCTACAAGGTCTAAGTGTTCCATGTTTCCTGTTGTTCCAGTCCTGATGTCTTCAGTTGTTCCAGTCCTGATGTTCGCTTGTTCCTGTCTTGAGGTCTGATTCCTATCCAGTATCCATGATCCAGTCCAGATATTACAAGCCTTGCACCTGTTCCTGAAACCCGCCTGAAAGCTAAGTACCTTGCCTTGAATCTCCTGAAAGCTAGCACCTTGATCCTGTGTCCTCTAATGTCCTGGTACCTCGCGGCAAGCCACGCCGTGGTCCGTGACCAACCCTCGGGGCGGGCTGGTTAGGGCCATCTGTGATGCAAGCCATGTACCTCGTTTCTAAGTCTCTGAGAAGTCCTTGTACCTTGATCCTGAAACTTGCCTGAAAGCTAAATACCTTGCCTTGAATCTCCTGAAAGCTAGCATCTTGATCCTGTGTCCTCTAATGTCCTGGTACCTCGCGGCAAGCCACGCCGTGGTCCGTGACCAACCCTCAGGGCGGGCTGGTTAGGGCCATCTGTGTTGCAAGCCATGTACCTCGTTTCCAAGTCTCTGAGAAGTCCTTGTTCCTGACCCTGTATTCTGCCTTGGCTGCTGGTGTGCAGCAATCCAGCTTCTTCCCTGTTGCCTTGATGTCGGTGCCAGATCCAGTTCCTGATCCAGTCCAATATGTGCTGTCCTTCGTCTTTGTCTGGCTCCTGAGCCTTCTGGCCTGTTGGGCCCTGGAGTGGCCAACAGGTGGGATTCGTCCCTGCGCTTTGGAGCTTCTGCCCTGCCAGCCGACGGGGCTTCGGATGTCAGTATCCCAGCATCGGAGTTCGCGTCACCTGGTTCTCTTCTGCATTATCCCGTTCTCTGTGTGGTCCGTTACCTGCCCTCCAAGGCAGTGTTGGGGACGCGTGGGACAGGGTGGCCCTTGACTCAGTCCCAGGAGTGGTCTGAGCAGGGTACCCTGAGGGACTGTGCTCAAGTCTTCCTTCAGTCCGTGTGCCTGAGTCTACATCTGCACCTTCAGTACCTCGCTTCTGAATCTACCTCTGCATCTACAGTATCCCGCTTCTGAATCTACCTCTGCATCTTCAGTACCTCGCTTCTGAATCTACCTCTGCATCTACAGTATCCCGCTTCTGAATCTACCTCTGCATCTTCAGTATCTCGCTTCTGAATCTACCTCTGCATCTTCAGTATCTCGCTTCTGAATCTACCTCTGCATCTACAGTACCTCGCTTCTGAATCTACCTCAGCACCTTCAGTACCTTGCTCCTAAGTCTACGTCAGCATGTCCAGTATCTTGCCTCTGAGTCTACGTCTGCACTCCCAGTACCTTGCTTCTGAGTCTACGTCTGCACTCCCAGTACACTGCTTCTGAGTCTACGTCTGCACTTCCAGTACCCTGTTCCTGAGTCTCGTCTGAATCTATGCTCCAGCCTTTGCTGTCCTGGCCTCCATCCGGCCTGCCGCTTCGTGCCGTACCCTGTGGCAAGTCCGAAAGGGCTGGGAACGGTCGGAGGACTGTTCACAAGACCAACATTGCGTTGTTGGGTTTTCCGAAGCGTGCAGGTCCGGAGGAGGGCCTGTCGTCTGGTCATCACTCCAGTCTTGCTTCCATCCTACCCATGCTCGGGCATGCCATGCCTCCCGCGGCCCTCTTCGGAATCCTCTGGGGTCGAGCCGCGGCCCAAGGACACACCTCTCTCTCAGGAAGTGGGATCGCTCTCCGAGCGCTCCGCAACAGCTTACCATGTTCCAGGGTTGAGAATATTCCAAGTGGTCTATGTTTCAAAAATTGACACCTCTATTGAATCAGAAAGGAATTATTATACCAGATTAACCTCTAGTGATTTATACCCAGAGGGCTGGAAGTTATAATAACCTCCTCACTTACTTTGCTTCTTCAGATTAACAACATCCTATTGGTATTACCATCTCTTATGAATCCAAAACCTGGAACAAAGAGCTCAGTCCACCCCTAGGTGGGTGGTTCCAATATTGTCAAATTTAACAACAAAATGTAAACAGGATGCCTTCCCAAGTTACTAATCCACAGGATTCCACCACAGAGTAGGCAGTGTAGCAAAAATACCCCCAAATATCCTTAGCAGCTCTATATACTGTATTGTCTCAATATACTGAATTGATTTCTGAAAAAATTTCAGCCCAGTTCATCAATACAAAATCAGATACTCTAATCAAAAGTTAGGATAAATTTAGGGATGTGTAGCCTAAAAATTATCATTTTATTTGTTTTGTTTTTTTTTTTTTCATGTTATTTCTTTTTGGTGCGCACTAAAAAAAATTAGAAGTCGATTTTAAAAGCGTTGTTCACACAAAAAGTCCACATATGCATGTATGTGGGCCGTGCATGAGCAACGCAGATTTTAAAAAGCTGCAGATTATGCGCTTGTGAAAAAGAATGAGGCAGAAAAGGGGCAGGGTGTGGGCATTCTGGGGCAGGGTGAACACTTACGCACATAACTCCGTATTTTAAAAACAAAACCTGCAGCATGTGTATACTAGATATCCTGATGAAGAGCAAGTCTGTAGATCTCAAGTTATAGGACTTACAGGAAAGGGTGAGGGCTCCGAGTCAACCGGGTGGCGTGCAAGATGAAGAACCAGAAGGTTCTGAAAGACCTTGATGTTATGATCGGTGGTCATCCCACGGACAGCCACTCCTACCTCTAGGCTTGGCCCCGGTTTCTAGCAGGATGCCGCAGGTGATCCTCGCTGAGTCAGTCGCTCCTTGTTGCATTGAGATACCACCGAAGACTCTGAAGCAACTGGACGCTGCCGACTTCCTATGCGGCGTGTTCCCCTAGGCACGCGCGCATGTCTCTGTGAGATTTAAAGGGACCGTGGCAGGAAATCCCCTGTTGCTCCTGATCATGATGTCAGACATGCTGGCCTATAAAAGGCTCTTGCTCCCTGCAGCCAGTGCCTTGGCAACAGGTTCTCTACTTCTTAAAGTAGTGCGAATTGCTCCAGGATCTGGCTTTGTCTTCAGTTCCTGCATCTGTCTTCTTCAGTTCCCAGTTCCAGTGCCTATCTGTGTCTTCAGTTCAAGCATTCAGTATCTTCATTCTTTAGTCCCAGCATTCTTGCCCTTGTCCCCAGCCTCCATGCTCCTCCTTCAGTTCCAGTTTTCTTCGGTGTCTTTGGCTTTCTGTTCCTGTGGTCCTCATCCTATTAGTCTCCGTGATCAGCTCTTCGGTCCTTCAGTGTGCCTTGCCTCCTGTGCAGGTTCTTGCCTTCCTGCCTGCCTATCCATTCCATCTCCCCTAAGACTGACATCCCAGTATTTGACCTCAGTCCAAGGGTCCACGCTCGGAACACTTGATGTTCACTGGAGAAACTGGTGGACTAATTGGAAAACTGGGAATATGCCCTGCGTGAGCATGTTTAAAATTTGCTTACATATGCATGTAAAAGCCAACAAAGTTGTATGGGATACATGCGAGCTAGCTCTGTTTGAGTAACCTTTTAAAATTAACTGCATACTTATGCGCAGTTGCTGTATTTTAAAACATATGCACACAATTTAAAATAATCAGCGTATCTTTCCTTATTCGCCGATACATGCGTGCTTGTTTTAAAATTACCATCTTAGTGTACACTAATTGAAATGAAATAAAAAAAAACAATGCACATTCCTGTTGACCGTAAAGGCAATAACTCATAACAAAAAACTTTTAAAGATATATCCAAAGCAGGAAGCCTCCGAGGGAATCAGTTGGACTGTTAGATGATGATGATGATGGAGGGTTAAAAGGGCACTTAGGGAAGATAAGACGATCGTGGAAAGACTAAATTAATTCTTTTCTTTGATGTTTACTAATGAGAATGTTGGGGAGATACTCATTCCCCGATATTTAAAAAGGGCTCCAGGGCTGATCCAGGAAACTATAGACCGGTGAGAACCTGACTTTGGTGCCAGTAAAAATTGTGTAAATTATTCTAAAGAACAAAATCATAGAACATATATATAGACATGGTTTAATGGAACACAGCCTGCATGGATTTACCAAACGGAAGTCTTGCCTAACAAATCTGCTCCATTTTTTTGAAGGGGTTAATAAACATGGGATAAAGGTGAACCGGTAGATGTGGTGTATTTGGATTTTCAGAAGGGGTTTGACAAAGTCCCTCATGAAAGGCTTCTAAGAAAATTAAAAAGACATGGGATAGGAGCTGGTATCCTTTTGTGGATTGTAAACTGGTTGAAAGGCAGGAAACAGAGTAGGATTAAATGCCAGTTTTCTCAATGGAAAAAAGACAAATAGTGACGTACCTAGGACCAATGCCTTTAAATATATTAATAAATGATCTGGAAATGAGTATGACAAGTGAGGTGATAAAATTGGCAGATGTCACAAAATTATTCAGAGTAGTTAAATCACAAGCGGATTGTGATAAATTGCAAGAGGACCTTGCGAGTCTAGAAGACTGGGTTATCAAATGGCAGAAGAAATTTAATGTGGACAAGTTCAAGGTGATGCATATAGGAAAAAATAATCCATGCTGTAGTTACATGGTGTAGGAAAAAGATCTAAATGCCATAGTGGATAGTACATTAACATCACTGGCTCAGTGTGCTGCGGCAGCCAAAAAAGCAAACAGAATGTTAGAAATTATTAGGGAGCGAATGGTGACTAAAACGAAGAATGTAATAATGCCTTTGTGTTGCTCCATGGTGAGACCACCTCTTGAATACTGGATGCAATTCTAGTCACCACATCTCAAAAAAATATATAGTTGTACTGGTGAAGGTACAGAGAAAGGCTACAAAAATGATAAAGTGTTTGGATTAGCTCTCCTATGAGGAAAGGCTAAAGAGGTTAGGGCTGTTCATCTTGAAGAAGAGAGAGGAGATATGATAGAAGTCTATAAAATCATGAAAGGACTTGAATGGGTAAATGTGAATCAGTTATTTAATTTTTCAGATAATACAAGGACAAGGAGGCACTTCATGAAGTTAGCAAGTAGCACATTTAAAACAAATTGGGGAAATTATTTTTTCACTCAACACACAATTAAGCTCTGAAATTCATGGTGGGTAAGGCATTTGGTGTAGCTGGGTTTGAAAAAGGTTTGGATACGTTCCCGGAGAAGACCATAAACTGCTATTAATCAAGTTTATTTAGGGAATAACCACTGTTTATTACCAGCTTTAGTAGCATGGAATCTATTTAATGTTTGCATATTTGCCAGGTACTTGTAACCTGGGTTGGCCATGAGGAATTTCCATATAAAAACTGGCCATTATGAAATTCCTTATGAGGCCCAAACTCTTAGCTTTGTAATACACTATCTGAATTTGTACAAAAATACTTTTTAAAACAAGAACCAGAAACAGGTTGCAATCCTACTTCCTTTATTATCAGATACATACACTCTGATAAAAAATTATTACCATCAAAATCAGGAACCTGTTCTGAGCCAGTGTCATAGTTTGAATTATTATATATGCTGTACAGATCATAATAACAAGCAACCAACAAATCAGCTGGTAGTATTTAATACTTTATTTGAATATTCATTAACTTCATGTAACTAATATCTAGGCATAAGCTTACACGTTGCCTACATGATATAACAGTCAACTTTAAGGATTGCTGTCTATGGTAATAACCTGGATACCAGAGATTAGATATTTATTTATCCTAGCATGCTCTAGCTATACATCATCTTTGGTTCATTTGTCTTATAGGAGTAAATGAGAAAGTTTCTTTTTCTAACTGAGTATTCAAGGCCTTGTCAGCCACAATCATTAATAACAGTAGGAATTCTAACCAGAGAATTCCTCTAGATCACTGGTGTATGTTAGTTTGCTCTTTAGCCTACTTTATCACATGTCCTGTCTTAAGCCATATTGCACAGTGAAACAGTGCAGGCTCAAAACTTATGACAACTGTCTGCACAACTAATAAAGTAATTCAAAGCTGGAATTCCTAAAATTTATGCCAGCCATTGTTGGAAACAGGATGCTGATCTTGATAGACCCTCGGTCTCATCCACTATGGCAAAGTCTTATTTTCTTTTGTTCTTATAAAGCGACTACAAGCCCTGCTGCCACCATGTGATTCGAAAGAAATATCATTGATTTGATCTGATGGGAAAAATGTACCTTTCTTCACCTAAGTTATCCTTGTCCAGAAGTGATAACATTTAAGGACTGAGGGCTGAAGAAATTTATCAGATCTCAACAACAACCATTCATCTAGGGATGAGCAAATACACATTCCACTGTGGTCTAAATATGCTATTAGCACTGCCAACAAATTAATGAAGACTTTCAGGCAAGCAAAATGCCAGACAGCAGCAGTCCATCAGCTACTGAGCATTTATCTGTGCTCCTGCATTGATGGCACTTATACTGTGGTGACACTTTTGTGTTGACACTGCTCGTGGTAGTGCCAGATTTTCCTGCATCAGTGGTGCTCAGGTTGATGGAGAGCACCTTGATGGTGCTGGATGTTCCTGCGCCAAATGCTACTGCATTGACAGTTCTTGCGCCGATGGCACCGGATGCTCCTATACCAAATGCACCTGTGTCAACGGTGCTCACATCAACTGCACCAGAAACTCTTGCATCTATGGTGTGGATGTTCCTGCACCAAATGCTGCTATGTCATTGGTGTTTGCAACAATGGCGCCTGCATCGACAGTGCTCACTTCAACAGCACTGTACACTCCTGTGACAATGGCACTCACATCAATGGCTCCAAACACTCCTGCATCAATGGCGTCAGGCATTCATTCATCATGGCATTTGCACCAATTTCACCACGTGTTCTTGTGTCAACAGCAGCAATCAGACCTTCCTTTAAAATTTCTTCTCTACAACTCCAAGACTATGGCGGATCTGTAATTCAGGGCTACAGGGAGGGGGAGCCTTGTGTGAGGAGCTCCTGCTTGACTCAAAAGTATGGAAGGAGACGGTCTATTAGACATGGATCCAAGACCTATGGAAATAAAACAAAAAGAGTTATTATTCATTTACTTTTTTTTTTTTTGCAGCAAACAGTGTAGAAGGCCTGCCTAGGCAGAGACAAAAATGTGAAAAAAACCCCAGGGTATACAGCTGACAGAGAGAGAGAGAGAGAGAGAGAGAGAGAGTATACATCTGTGATACAGTGTGAACAAAAAGAGACAAGGCAACACATGCGTGGTAACTCTTGTACATGGTCAATAGAAAAAGCTCAACTGAGCTAAAGAGGTTGGTCTGTCAGGTACCGTCAGATGATGTCACCCATGTGTCATGGTTAATTTAGCCCTGCTTGTCGATGGAAAATTGTCCTTACAAGGCAATCAGCTGCCTGAGGCAAGGGATGAGAAGACATCTGAAGGGAAGGAGGGGGGGGGGATTGACTCCTTGGAGTCTGGCCCTTTTGGTGATTTGAAATGCTGGGGAAGGGGTAAGGCAGGGGTCTGGATTCCCAGAAGAGTAGCAGAGTGTAAGTGATAATATTTCTAGAGATCTGGCAATCCTGCCAAACTCTTGGGAACCTTGCCATCTGCCTTCCACCATTTCAGAGCATCTGCCCCATGGGGACGTAGGAAATGGGTGAATGGTGGGAGTCTGTGGGTGGCACACACTCTCAGAGCTGGTGCAAGGGTATTAGGTGCCCTAGGTGAAACTTACAGCCTTGTGCCATACCCTTCCCCTAGCTATCTCCAGACATGATTAAAAATTATACATTTAAAAATTTATCAGCCACTTCCCCGATCCTAAAAGGGAGATTTTACATGAAAAAGTACACTCAAAGTACAGTCTTCTGAGATAAAAATATAGCAATAGGTACATTATATTTGCATGCATTGCTGTAGTGCCAACCAGAAAACCCTGCAAAAAATGACACTTGGAACCCATATTAGATCAATTGTAAAATGCATTGGCTGTGAGCTTGGACCTCAGAAAGCTATGAGCAAACCGAATTACAATTACAATAAAATAAACCTCCCATACTAAAACAGCATTAACAGCCAGCACTCAAACAGTGCTGGCTGTTAATGCCTATCTATGAAAATACAATACTGTAAATATTATACTAGGGCCTAAAACATCAATATGCCTCCTATTAGGAAATCAAGGAGCCAGGTTTCTATAGATCACTACATAGAAGGGAGGGAAAAAGCATCCTAAGAGATAAATAAAAAAAAAAAAGGATCCTAAGAAAGAAATTCAAATCCTATGTCATAAGGCATTTAAACTAGATGATGGGGGTGACAGTAGGACATTAGAATGTCACCCCCCAAATACAAATACAAATGCAATGAAAAAGGGCAAAGTAGATAACAAAAGTCAGCTAAATAAGTCACAAAGGGAGTCCAAGAAAAGCAGTAACCTTTACCAGAATAGCTGGAAAGCTATGAGCACAAATGCTCATAGTTTGGGCAATAAAATCCCAGATCTGCAATCCCTAATGGTGGAGGCGAACTTGGAAGTTGTTGCTGTCACGGAGACGTGGTTCACGGATTCACATGATTGGGATATGGCCATACCGGGATATAACTTATTAAGGAAGGACAGAGAGGACAGAAAAGGGGGAGGAGTGGCTCTTTATGTCAAAAACAATATCCAAGCATCAGAACTGCAAGGAGGATGGGGCAAAGAAGAAGCTTTATGGGCTGTCTTAAAAAAAGACAATGGGGCATCCATTTTTATTGGAGTGGTTTACAGATCTCCAAATCAAATAGAAGTACTAGACAGAGATCTAGTTGAAGACATCCAAAAGATGGGGAAGAAGGGAGAAGTGGTGATTGTTGGAGATTTTAATCTGCCGGATGTAGACTGGAGAATCCCTTCTGCGGAATCTAACAGAAGTAGAGAGATAGTGGATGCCCTGCAAGGGGCTCTGTTCAAACAAATGGTAATGGAGCCTATGATGGAGGGAGCTATACTCGATTAATGCTCACTAATGGAGATAATGTCTCTAATGTCCGGATGGGTGCTCACCTCAGCACCAGCGATCAACAAACGGTATGGTTTCATATCACTAATAGGATATGGAGACGTCGCAAGAAGACCCGGGTTTTCTATTTCAAAAACACGGACTTTGTTGAAATGGGAAAGTACCTGGAGGAAGAACTAGAAGGCTGGGAGAAAACGAGAGATGTAGAACAACAGTAGGCCAAACTAAATAGAACAATTACCAAAGCAACTAATATATATGCTAGAAAAATAAAGAAAAGCAAGAAAAGAATGAAACCTATCTGGTTCACAAAGGAGGAGGCTGATAAAATAAAAGATAAAAGAACAACATTTAAGAAATGTAAAGGATCCCAAAGGGAGGATCACAAGGAAGAGGAGCTGAGGCAGACAGAGAGGTATATAGATTGATTGATTGATTGATTGATTTATTTATTTATTTATTTATTTAACAGCTTTTAATATACCGGTGTTCGTGCGAGCACATCGCGCCGGTTTACAATAAAACTTGAGAAAGGATGAGAAATTACAAAAAACAGGATGTGGGGGCTGGAGCAGGAGCGAAAAAAAGGGGGGGAGAGAGAGGGGGAAAGGAAAGGAGGAGAGGATAGCAGCTGAGAAAAAGGTAAAAGGAACGTAACATTACTCACACGGTGACTAATGTGGGATCGAACAAAGAAAAATTATAACATGTATGGCGTAGAGGTTATATAAGTAACTTATTTACAGCATTTATGACAAGTTAAGGGGTAACTTGCTTAGTATTTGAAAACAGGTTGTACATTTTGATATGAATTCACAATCTTACAGATGAGACCTTCAGGGACATAGTAGTCAAGTCCCAACTTCAGACTGGCAGCCCTGGTGCTGCCTTGGAGGAAGAAGGTCTCATAATGGGAGAGCACCAACCAGGTGTAGCAGGAAAGGATCCTGTAGCAAGGACCTGCTCTCTAGGTGATGCATTGTCCTTTCGCACTGAGGATATCTCCCCAAGGCCTACTGCCCAGGAGGGAAGGGTTAGGTCGGCCGTCATAGTTGGTGATTCGATTATTAGGAATGTAGATAGCTGGGTGGCTGGTGGGCGTGAGGATCGCCTGGTAACATGCCTACCTAGTGCGAAGGTGGCGGACCTCACGCGTCACCTAGATAGGATTTTAGACAGTGCTGGGGAGGAGCCGGCTGTCGTGGTACACATGGGCACCAACGACATAGGAAAATGTGGGAGGGAGGTTCTGGAAGCCAAATTTAGGCTCTTAGGTAGAAAGATTAAATCCAGAACCTCCAGGGTAGCATTCTCTGAAATGCTCCCTGTTCCACGCGCAGGTCACCAGAGGCAGGCAGAGCTCCGGAGTCTCAATGCGTGGATGAGACGATGGTGCAAGGAAGAGGGATTCAGTTTTGTTAGGAACTGGGGAACCTTTTGGGGAAGGGGGAGTCTCTTCCGAAGGGAGACCTGGTTAAGGCTCCACCTGGTTAAGGCTCCACCCTGGTTAAGGCTCCACCTTAACCAGGGTGGAACCAGACTGCTGGCGCTAACCTTTAAAAAGGAGATAGAGCAGCTTTTAAACTAGAACAAAGGGGAAAGCCGACAGTCGCTCAGCAGCGCATGGTTCGGAGAGAGGTATCTTTAAAGGATACTAATGATGCATTAGAATTAGGGCATCCCGACAGTGAGGTTCCAATAATTAGAAAAGTAGTCCAAGTGCCTTTAACTAAAAACTCACCTGAGCTAAAAAATTCTAACTTATCCCTATCAATTAAAAAACAGAATAAAAATACAAACAAAAAACAAACTTTGAAATGTTTGTATGCTAATGCCAGAAGTCTAAGAAGTAAGATGGGAGAATTAGAATGTATAGCAGTAAATGATGACATAGACTTAATTGGCATCTCAGAGACATGGTGGAAAGAGGATAACCAATGGGACAGTGCTATACCGGGGTACAAATTATATCGCAATGACAGAGAGGAGCAGTCAGGAGGAGGTGTAGCGCTTTATGTCTGGGATGGCATAGAGTCCAACAGGATAACCATCCTGCATGAGACTAAATACAAAATTGAATCTTTATGGGTAGAAATCCCTTGTGTGTCAGGGAAGACTACAGTTATAGGGGTATACTACTGTCCACCTGGTCAAGATGGTGAGATAGACAGTGAAATGCTAAGAGAAATTAGGGAAGCTAACCAAATTGGTAGTGCAGTAATAATGGGAGACTTCAATTACCCCAATATAGACTGGGTAAATGTATCATCGGGTCACACTAGAGAGATAACGTTCCTGGATGGAATAAATGATAGCTTTATGGAGCAATTGGTACAGGAACCGACGAGAGAGGGAGCAATTTTAGATCTAATTCTCAGTGGAGCACAGGACTTGGTGAGAGAGGTAACGGTGGTGGGGCCGCTTGGCAATAGTGATCATAATATGATCAAATTTGATTTAATGACTGGAAAAGGAACAGTGTGCAAATCCAAGGCTCTCGTGCTAAACTTTCAAAAGGGAAACTTTGATAAAATGATAAAAATTGTTAGAAAAAAACTGAAAGGAGCAGCTACAAAAGTAAAAAATGTCCAAGAGGCATGGTCATTGTTAAAAAATACCATTCTAGAAGCACAGTCCAGATGTATTCCACACATTAAGAAAGGTGGAAAGAAGGCAAAACGATTACCAGCATGGTTAAAAGGGGAGGTGAAAGAAGCTATTTTAGCCAAAAGATCTTCATTCAAAAATTGGAAGAAGGATCCAACAGAAGAAAATAGGATAAAGCATAAACATTGGCAAGTTAAATGTAAGACATTGATAAGACAGGCTAAGAGAGAATTTGAAAAGAAGTTGGCTGTAGAGGCAAAAACTCACACTAAAAACTTTTTAAATATATCCGAAGCAGAAAGCCTGTGAGGGAGTCAGTTGGACCGTTAGATGATTGAGGGGTTAAAGGGGCACTTAGAGAAGATAAGGCCATCGCGGAAAGATTAAATGATTTCTTTGCTTCGGTGTTTACTGAATAGGATGTTGGGGAGGTACCCGTAATGGAGAAGGTTTTCATGGGTAATGATTCAGATGAACTGAATCAAATCACGGTGAACCTAGAAGATGTGGTAGGCCTGATTGACAAACTGAAGAGTAGTAAATCACCTGGACCGGATGGTATACACCCCAGAGTTCTGAAGGAACTAAAAAATGAAATTTCCGACCTATTAGTAAAAATTTGTAACTTATCATTAAAATCATCCATTGTACCTGAAGACTGGAGGATAGCAAATGTAACCCCAATATTTAAAAAGGGCTCCAGGGGCGATCCGGGAAACTACAGACCGGTTAGCCTGACTTCAGTGCCAGGAAAAATAGTGGAAAGTGTTCTAAACATCAAAATCACAGAACATATAGAAAGACATGGTTTAATGGAACAAAGTCAGCATGGCTTTACCCAGGGCAAGTCTTGCCTCACAAATCTGCTTCACTTTTTTGAAGGAGTTAATAAACATGTGGATAAAGGTGAACCGGTAGATATAGTATACTTGGATTTTCAGAAGGCGTTTGACAAAGTTCCTCATGAGAGGCTTCTAGGAAAAGTAAAAAGTCATGGGATAGGTGGCGATGTCCTTTCGTGGATTGCAAACTGGCTAAAAGACAGGAAACAGAGAGTAGGATTAAATGGGCAATTTTCTCAGTGGAAGGGAGTGGACAGTGGAGTGCCTCAGGGATCTGTATTGGGACCCTTACTGTTCAATATATTTATAAATGATCTGGAAAGAAATACGACGAGTGAGATAATCAAATTTGCAGATGACACAAAATTGTTCAGAGTAGTTAAATCACAAGCAGATTGTGATAAATTGCAGGAAGACCTTGTGAGACTGGAAAATTGGGCATCCAAATGGCAGATGAAATTTAATGTGGATAACTGCAAGGTGATGCATATAGGGAAAAATAACCCATGCTATAATTACACAATGTTGGGTTCCATATTAGGTGCTACAACCCAAGAAAGAGATCTAGGTGTCATAGTGGATAACACATTGAAATCGTCGGTGCAATGTGCTGCGGCAGTCAAAAAAGCAAACAGAATGTTGGGAATTATTAGAAAAGGAATGATGAATAAAACAGAAAATGTCATAATGCCTTTGTATCGCTCCATGGTGAGACCGCACCTTGAATACTGTGTACAATTCTGGTCGCCGCATCTCAAAAAAGATATAATTGCGATGGAGAAGGTACAGAGAAGGGCTACCAAAATGATAAGGGGAATGGAACAACTCCCCTATGAGGAAAGACTAAAGAGGTTAGGACTTTTCAGCTTGGAGAAGACGACTGAGGGGGGATATGATAGAGGTGTTTAAAATCATGAGAGGTCTAGAATGGGTAGATGTGAATCGGTTATTTACTCTTTCGGGTAATAGAAAGACTAGGGGGCACTCCATGAAGTTAGCATGGGGCACATTTAAAACTAATCGGAGAAAGTTCTTTTTTACTCAACGCACAATTAAACTCTGGAATTTGTTGCCAGAGAATGTGGTTCATGCAGTTAGTATAGCTGTGTTTAAAAAAGGATTGGATAAGTTCTTGGAGGAGAAGTCCATTACCTGCTATTAAGTTCACTTAGAGAATAGCCACTGCCATTAGCAATGGTTACATGGAATGGACTTAGTTTTTGGGTACTTGCCAGGTTCTTATGGCCTGGATTGGCCACTGTTGGAAACAGGATGCTGGGCTTGATGGACCCTTGGTCTGACCCAGTATGGCATTTTCTTATAACTGAGGGAGACGAAGAAAGTAATCAAGAAAGCGAAAAGTCAAGCGGAAGAAAGGATTGCAAAAGAGGTAAAGCGAGGTGACAAAACATTTTTCAGATACATCAGTGAAAGGAGAAAAGTCCAAAGTGGTATACTGAAAGTGAAAGGTGAAAAGTATCAATGGGTAGAGACAGATGAAGAAATGGCAGAAATATTAAAGAAATACTTCAGTTCGGTGTTCACTAAAGAAGACCCCGGAGAAGGACCGTCGCTAGTTAACAAGAAGCTGGAGGGGAGTGGAATGGATGAAACTCCGTTTAAGGAAGAGAATGTATGGGAAGAGCTAGGAAAACTGAAAGTGGACACAGCCATGGGGCCTGATGAGGTTCATCCCAGGATACTGAGGGAGCTCAGAGATGTGCTGGCGGCTCCGCTGCGTGACCTGTTCAATAAATCCCTGGAAACAGGAGTGGTGCCGAGTGATTAGAGAAGAGTGATGGTGGTCCCGCTTCACAAGAGTGGGAGCAGAGAGGAGGCTGGAAACTACAGGCCAGTTAGCTTCACCTCGGTGGTGGGAAAAGTATTGGAGTCGCTGCTGAAGGAAAGAATAGTTAACTATCTACAAGCAGCAGAATTGATGGACCAGAGGAAGCATGGTTTCACTAAGAGAAGGTCCTGTCAGATGAATCTGATTGACTTTTTTGATTGGGTGACTAAGGAATTGGATCGAGGAAGAGCGCTCGATGTCATCTACTCGGATTTTAGCAAAGCTTTTGATACGGTCCCGCAAAGGAGGCTTGTGAATAAAACGAGAAGCTTGGGAGTGAGTGCCAAGGTGGTGGCCTGGAAAGAAAACTGGTTGAAGGACAGAAGACAATGTGTAATGGTAAATGGAACTTACTCTAAAGAGAGAGCGGTGATGAGTGGAGTGCCGCAAGGGTCGGTGTTGGGACCGGTCCTGTTCAATTTCTTTGTGAGCGACATCGCAGATGGGATAGAAGGTAAGGTTTCCCTATTTGCAGATGATACTAAGATCTGCAACAGAGTGGAAATGTTGGAAGGAGTAGAGAGAATGAGATGGGATTTAAGGAAGCTCGAAGACTGATCGAAGATATGGCAGCTGAGATTCAATGCCAAGACGTGCAGAGTCATGCATATGGGGTGTGGTAATCCGAAAGAAATGTATTCAATGGGGGGTGAAGGGCTGATGTGCACGGAGCAGGAGAGAGACCTTGGGGTGATAGTGTCTAATGATCTGAAGTTGGCGAAACAATGTGACAAGGTGATAGCTAAAGCCAGAAGAATGCTGGGCTGCATAGAGAGAGGAATATTGAATAAGAAAAGGGAAGTGATTATCCCCTTGTACAGGGCCTTGGTGAGGCCTCACCTGGAGTACTGTGCTCAGTTCCGAAGACCGTATCTCTGAAGGGACAGAGACAGGATGGAGGCGGTCCAGAGAAGGGCGACCAAAAAAGTGGATGGTCTTCATCGAATGACTTATGAGGAGAGATTGAAGAATCTAAATATGTATACCCTGGAGGAAAGGAGGAGCTGGGGTGATATGATACAGACGTTCAGATACTTGAAAGATTTTAATGATCCAAAGTCAATGACAAACCTTTTCTGTTGGAAAAAAATCAGCAGAACCAGGGGTCATGATTTAAAACTCCAGGGAGGAAGACTCAGAACCAATGTCAGGAAGTATTTCTTCACGGAGAGGGTGGTGGATGCCTGGATCGCCCTTCTGGAGAAGTGGTGAAGGCAAAAACTGTGAAGGATTTCAAAGGGGCGTAGGATAAATACTGTGGATCCATAAAGCCTAGAGGATCATAAAGCCTAGAGGATGGGAATGAAGAGAAGAGGCATGGGGGTGGCTTGCGGGAATGATGGCTACAACCTGGTGATTTATACCCTTATTCAATAAACGTTCACACGGTTAATGTGACTCCAACATTGCTCTATGCTTCAATGGCAAGAAGAAATGTGGAAAAGAGGACTTGCATTCAGGCAACAACCAACAAGGCTGCCCAGTCTGAATAAACAAAAAAGCGTGAGAGTAGCTTGCTTGTTGCGGTATTTACTACCCCAAACCAATTAAGCCTGTTACTTCACTTCAATGCATATCCAGCGTTGATCTCTGCTTCAACGGCAGGGGGAAATAAAGATAAAAGAATTTACATTCAGACAACAACCAACAAGGACTGAATTGCATAGTCTGGGTAAACAAATAAGCGTAGGAGTAGCTTGATTATTGTGGCGGTTACTTCCCCTATCAATTAAGCCTGATACTTCACTTTGAATGCAAATCCAGCATAGCTCACTGCTTCAACAGCAAGGGGAATGAAGAAAAGAGGATTTATATTCAGACAACAACTAACAAGGACTGAGTTGCACAGACTGGGTAAACAAATAAGCGTGGGAGTAGCTTGCTTGTTGCGTGGGAGTAGCTTGCTTGTAAACCAATCAAGCCTGATACTTCACCTTGAATGCATATCCAGCGTGGCTCTCTACTTCAGCGGCAGGAGGTGAATGAGGAAAAGAGGATTTACATCCAGACAACATCTAACAAGGCATTGATCTGAGTAGTATGATTATACAAACATCGGGGTAACTTCTTGTTACGAAGGTTACTACCCTCAAACATTAAGCCTTATACTTCACTTTGATGCAGCTCCAACACTGCTCTCTGCATCAATGGCTGGGGTGGAAGGAACTTGGAATAAAAAAATTACTACCAATAAGGGCCCTGAACTCAGCGGTCAGAGTAACAGAAAGGTATGGGAAAATAAGTGTGAGAGCTTGCTGGGCTGACTGGATGGGCCTGTTGGTCTTCTTCTGCAGTCATTTCTATGTTTCTATGCACACTAGTACAATACCTCTCCCTAGAGCACAAATGCAGAACACAGATAGACTCTTGCCAAATACAGAACAAAGAGCCCATAAAACTTAAATAAAAATATGCAAAAAATGAACTGGAAACCACTACAAGCCAGACTTTGTATGCAATGCAATAATCCAAAAAAGATTCACCACCATTCTTCAAAACAATAAAATTATGAAATATAAAACACTATTCATAATAGTCAACCAAACTAATAAAAATAATATTTCAAAACAGCTGATGAATAGGACAACATCTAATAATTAAAAGTAATAAAGATAAAAACAATTCCTACTTTCCATACCTGGAAACATTTAGTTTCTAGACTGTCATGGATTAGAGGAGACATACAAACATTCTCCTCTTTCTCTCATATACACACGTTCATTTGAACATACACACACACACACACACTCATACATTTTCAATCTTTCTCACACACTTGCTTACACATATATGCTCATGCACTCATTCTTCTCCCCCTCTGGATTGCAGAAGTGGCAGCAACCTCACTTTCAGCTCACACATCTGACAGGATTGCTCCTCTTTCTTCCAATGGCATGGGACAACACTCCTCCTGCACCTTTCTTCCAGCCATGTGGGCTCCCTTTCAACATCCCATCCTTTCCCCCACTTTTTTCTGACTCCCCTCTTGAACCTCACTCACCCCTTTTCCTTCCTGATTCCCTCTCTCTCTCACCCCTTCCCTTCTCACACTCCTCCCTCTCATTCAGTCACTCACTCACCTTCCCTTCTCAGTAACTTGAAACTTTCCTCTCATTTAGTCACTCACCACCTTCCCTTCCCACTCCTTTCTCTCTCACTCAGTCAACTCACCCCGTCTCAATCCCCTTCCTCTCAGTCACTCACCTCCACTCCCTTCCCTCTCAGCCAGTCACTCATCCTTCCCACCCCACTCTCTTCCCTTTCCTCTCATTCAGTCAGTCACATATCTCCCTTCCCATCTCACTCACCTCTCTTCCCTTCCTTCTCTCAATCACTCATCCCTTCCCTTCCCTTCCTTCTAAGCCACAACTCCCCTTACTTTCCCTACCATAACTTACACTTCTCCTCCATCCCTTTCCCAACAGCCCCCTGGGTCTTCTTCTTCCAGCTGACCATCCAAATATGGGATTCCGGCCAGCAGGTCATAAGAACATGCCATACTGGGTCCATCAAGCCCAGCATTCTGTTTCCAACAGTGGCCAACCTAGGCCATAAGAACCTGGCAAGTACCCCAAAACTAAGTCTATCCCATGCTACTGTTGCTAGTAATAGCAGTGGCTATTTTCTAACTTAACTTAATTAATTGCAGGTAATGGACTTCTCCTCCAAGAACTTATCCAATCCTTTTTTAAATCCAGCTACACTAACTGCACTAACCACATCCCCGGAAACAAATTCCAGAGTACAATTGTGCGTTGAGTGAAAAAAAACTTTCTCCGATTAGTTTTAAATGTGCCACATGCTAATTTTATGGAGTGCCCCCTAGTTCTTCTATTATCCGAAAGAGTAAATAACCGATTCACATTTAGCCATTCTAGACCTCTTATGATTTTAAACACCTCTATCATATCCCCCCTCAGTCATCTCTTCTCCAAGCTGAACAGTCCTAACCTCTTTAGTCTTTCCTCATAGGGGAGCTGTTCCATCCTCTTTATCATTTTGGTTACCCTTCTCTGTACCTTCTCATTGCAACTATATCTTTTTTGAGATGCGGCGACCAGAATTGTACACAGTATTCAAGGTGTGGTCTCACCATGGAGCAATACAGAGGCATTATGAGATTTTCCGTTTTATTCACCATTCTGTTTGCTTTTTTGACTGCTGCAGCACATTGAACCGACGATTTCAATGTGTTATCCACTATTATTTATTTTATTTATTTAAGTTCTTTTAATATTCCGATGCTCAAGACAAGGTCTTATCGTACCGGTTTACAATAAACAAGGGGGTTGTTTATTGTACCGTATTTGTATCGTACCGTATATTTTATTGTACTGTATATTTTATTGTACCGTATATTATATCGTACTGGTTTACAATAAACTATGACGCCTAGATCTCTTTCTTGGGTGGTAGCTCTTAATATGCAACCTAACATTGTGTAACTATAGCATGGGTTATTTTTCCCTATATGCATCACCTTGCACTTATCCACATTAAATTTCATCTGCCATTTGGATGCCCAATTTTCCAACCTCACAAGATCTTCCTGCAATTTATTGCAATCCACTTGTGATTTAATTACTCTGAATAATTTTGTATCAATTGCAAATTTGATTAACTCACTTATCGTATTCCTTTCCAGATCATTTATAAATATATTGAAAAGCAGGGGTCCCAGTACAGATCCCTGAGGCACTCCACTGCCCACTCCCCTCCACTGAGAAAACTGTCCATTTAATCCTACACTGTTTCCTGTCTTTTAGCCAGTTTGTAGTTCCCAAAAGGACATCACCACCTATCCCATGACTTTTTACTTTTCCTAGAAACCTCTCATGAGGAACTTTGTCAAATGCCTTCTGAAAATCCACATACACTACATCTACCGGTTCACCTTTATCTACATGTTTATTAACCCCTTCAAAAAAGTGAAGCAGATTTGTGAGGCAAGACTTGCCTTGGGTAAAGCCATGCTGACTTTGTTCCATAAAACCATGTCTTTCTATATGTTCTGTGAGGAAACTCACTCAAAGATGAAATTTGTGCAATGTTCTCTCAGCATAGCTTGATGGACTCTCTACCTAGGTAACATTAAGCTAGGTTGAGAGAACATTGCACAAATCTCATCTTTGAGTGAGTGTCCTCACTCCAAGTGTCATCAAATCTTCACAAGAGAGCACCGTTCTGTTCGTACATCTTACTTTGAATGTCAAAGTGGTCCCTAATCCCTACACTAATACCTAAACCTCACCTCGAGTTACTAGGTGGGCCTCCCATAGAGATATAAATACCTACCTAGTGTTGGGGCATTACTAGGTCTACCTTCAAGCTTAATAAAACCACTACAGTTCTTCTAATGGTGCCTTCTACTCAGAATACACACCTAATGCAAATAAGGACCAAATATTTTCTATAGCAGGCCCCAAGTTATGGAACTCCCTTCCAGTCATTATGCCAGTTAACAGAAAGAAAAAACAACAAACGTGAACTGAAAACATGACTCTAGAAAAGTTTACGATTTAACATAAAATACCAATATACTGAAAACTTCAACATGAGTACCAGAGATAATGGTAGTGAACTGAGCAATAAGTAATGAATGATGTAAAGTATATAGATAATAGAACAAGAATCTGCATTTGCTGTAATGCCAACTTTGAAAATGAATGAATATGAAGTCTATAAATCCGCTGTCATGTTGACCAAGAATATGTATGAATATGAACTAGAACATATATCTGCTGGGAGGTGGAGCTGAGGAGAAGGCAACTTTTACCTGCACGAGGTATCCTGTGGGTGGGGAGCGAATCCTGGCCCAGAACGGGGGCCTCTGAAAAATTACCTGGAAGTGACATCAGCGAGGGCGATCGGCACAGGGCCTATAAAATCAGCCTGATAGCAGCGCATCGAGCCGCCGGCGCTTCGCCCAAGCCGCGTGCGCCTAAGGGCCGCTCAGCTTTATTTGAAAAACTTTATCATAATTTGGAAATTAAATGTAACGCCTCCACCTCTGGTAAGTTATAATAATATTGTTATTTACCTATCTTTATGGTTTCCTCACTTCTAACCTTCCAGTATAAGAGGATCCAAGAGAATTAAGCCTTATATACTGAAACATATTTTGAAGCTCCTGTTTTCTTAACGAGACTGTATTAAAATGCCTCATAGTGTCAGGAAACGCAGGGCAAAAGAGAAGGCTAGCTCTGGAGTCTCTCTTACCCTAGAAGTATCCGGTCCTATGGATGCCCACATTGTTAGAGGAGGAACAGAATCGGGAGTGCAGTCGCTAAAGCAGGGAGCTTGGGATGGTGCCCACGCTCCGGTGCCTGACTTGGAAATCTCGCTTTCCCTGATAACATGAGAAGCGCCAGCTAATCCTGCTACACTAAGAAACCTGTAGGTGGAACTGGACTTACTGCAATCCGAAGTTGCTGGCAGTACGGACTAGGCAGGGAATCCTAGCCTGGGTGGAGGAAGTGAAGACATCGGGAAAATATATCCCGGTGAGTTGGCTAGCAGTCCAGCTAGGGGAGAACAGGGATGGACTATTGGACATAGCTCTTCAATCCCTGTGGCTACAAGTTTAAAATATACATTACAAAAGCCAGTAGAAATAACCTTGGAATCTTTATGGTCCGCAATTGAACGTTTGAGTAATTTGATAGCAAATAAAATTCTCCCTATAAATGAAGTGATAAAAGACTATGAAGTGAGAATGCAGGCAATGGAGAACACTGTTAAAAGTGTTCTCTTACAGAATACAGAAATGAAGTCATCTGTAAATATTAATAAGATATCTCAAGAGTCTTTGATAAAAGATAATGTAAAAATGTTGAATAAGTTAGAATCTATGTAAAATATGTTGAAGTCTAGGAATCTGAGATTTGCAAATTTTCCTAGACTTCCACATATATCTCCAAAAGAGATGTTTAGAAAATACTTGATAGAGATCTTAAGAGTGCCTGAAGAAAGTATCCCACCTGTGGAGAGAACTTCTATCTACCACAAAGGAAAAAAGATATAGAAGAGCCAGGAGAAGGCCCAAGAATTGAAAGTAATAATACCAGCTTTAAATGTAACAGAGATGTTGGAGATGTCAGATTCTAGTATAGCTGTAAAAAGTACTTTGTTACATTTGCTTTAGAGATAGACAGAGAATGGATATTCAAATTGTATTTTAAATATCCTTTATATAGTTTTCTCAACTTGCAGGTGAGAATATTTCCTGATGTGTCTAGAATGACACAAAAGAAGAGAAAACAATTTTTACTTTTGAGCTCACAGGCCCTACAAATTGGGGCTACTTTTCTATTGAAATTCCCTTGCAAATGCTAACTTAAATATAAAGGGTCGACCTACCTTTTTTTTTTACCATCACAATTAACTCAGTTTCTCCCTGATAAAGCTATATCACAGGGAGCTGAAGAGCTTAATGTCCAAGGTCAACCATGTCCCCATTAGGCTGTGATTATCTCTTACTAGGAAATATTCCTCCTCACAGCATATAGGCTATGTTCTTTCTTCAATAAGTTTAGTCAAAGTTAAACTATTTTGTGTGATGGATCTTCTTTTGAAATATAGAGGATCTTTATGAAGTACTGTAAATGTTAAAAGAGTTTGATTTTAATGATGGTATAAAAAAAATTTGTTTTTTTCTTGTTTACCAAAGCTTCAATGTTCTAATGTCAAGAATAATATCTTATACAAACAAGCACCAAAAAATATTTTTGGGGGAGTTCTACTGTATTGGTCAATTCACACTCAATCTCCCCTAATAATATCTTGGCATAATAAAATAAAAATAATAAAATAATAAAATTAAAATAAAATTAAAAGAGAACATATATCTGCTATGATGTTGACCTAGATTATGAATGCTAGCACAGAATGTGATTGTTGACCAAGAATATGAACGCTGATTTTGTAAACTGTTGTGATCTTATTCTGGAATGACGGTATATAAACCGTCTAAATAAATAAATAAATAAATGCATACATACTTGGGAAAGTATGTAGTTAATTCTTACCAGCATTAAGGAGTCCCACTTAAGAAAAGACTCAAGCTTCATAGTTTTTCCCCATATTAGAAATAAAGTATGGCTAGAGCAAAGGCTTTATAATAGTTTTAGTTCATTCATTGGAGAAAGGGCTGGCACAACACCCTCATAACAGGTTGAAACTGTCTTACGTTGTATTTCTCTTTTGAGCTATTTTAGTTAAAGTTAAATATGTACTGTATTAATTAGGGCACTGCAGGTAGAACTGAAGTGGTGTATTACCGTTAATTAAGTTAAATTGTATATTAAAATTGTGACATTACACTACTGAAATTAGAGGTTAAATCTAGAAGGTGCACTGGTAATAACTGATTTGTAGACTTGCAATTCTACAATGGCCAAGGCTGAAGCTGGGAGGGTTGAAGCTTATCATTTTATAGTGTTATTAAATGAGGTTAATTGGTGCAAAGGCCAGGGTTAAGCCTTAAAGCTGAGACTCTGTGTTTAACTTGTCTCAAAGATTACCTTTTAAAATTTGTGTGTAAAACCTGTCAAATCAGATTGGGGCAGATTTTCAAATACCTACGCGCGTAGGGGGGTTACGCACGCCGGGCCAATTTTCAAAAGGCCCGGTGGTGCGCGTAAAGCACCGGGCCACACGTATGTCCCGGGGCTTTTCTGAATGGGCGGACGGGGGGCGGAGCAGATGGTCCGGGAGGCGTGGCTGAGGACTCCGGCACAGGGGGATCACGTGCCAGCAGTTGGCCAGCGCGCGCATGTTATAAAATCAGGCGTACATTTGTGCGCACAAATGTACGCCGCGCGCGTACCTTTTAAAATCTGCCCCATTGTGCCTGCCTAGAATGAAATAGCAGGGCTAGCTCCAAGTCCTAAAACTGAGGCCTTATTGGTAACTTACCTGAATCATTACCTTGAGTCTAAACATTTAAGCCCTGCAGGAGGTGATTATGCTTGCCCAGTGTGAAGTACAAGGGCCAGTGCAAAGCCTGGGAGGTGATTCATAGGTATGGATCCGATTACCACAGTCTGGACAAGAAGTAGATAATTGGAAGCCCCACATTTAACTGTCAATAATGAGTTATGCTCCTTTTGTCACAACTGTTTTGTTAAAGCTATTTACCGTAATAAAAGAAAGATATGCTGAATTTGTGCATTAGTGAGTTGCTGTTGGAAATAGCATGTTGTCTCCCTCTCTCTCTCTGTGGAAGTATTCCTCGGTATTGGGAGTGGAAAGATAAGTGTCTCATGAACATAAGAACATAAGACATTGCCATGCTGGGTCAGACCAAGAGTCCATCAAGCACAGCATCCTGTTTCCAACAGAGGCCAAACCAGGCCACAAGAACCTGGCAATTACCCAAACACTCAGGTCGATACAGTTATGCCGTGTTAGAAAGAGTGCGGCAGTGCCAGGCGCACCCTCGTTCCCCGCACGCACAGTTCTCTTCACCTACCGCTCGATACTCTCTTCAAATTGCATGCAAATGCATGCCGCGTCTGCGAAGCGTTAGGCGAAGGTTAGGCCCGCGCAACCCATTTTACTGTATAGAGCGCCTATACAGTATCCTGGGTGCGCGGACCTAACGCTTCACGGCCACGCTGGTATCTGTCATTTCAAATGACATTTGAAATGACAGGTACCAGGAAGTGGACAGTTATGTTCTCCGATGCTCGGCAAACTTTCCCCCAGCCCCCGCTCACCTGCCCTGGCCGCATCCGGTCTCCGGTGCAGCCCCAGTCCTGTCCCCTCCTCCCGAAGCAAAAAAAAAAAAAACCCGAAAAAGTAGCAAGAGAGCGAGGGGAGAGACGGGCAATCCTAGGCTCGGGCCTGCTAGTCCCTTCTCCTCTCCTCCCGAAGCAGGGCACGAAAAGCAGCCTTGCTCCGGGAGGAGGGGGGGGGGCAGTTTAAAGCGACGAAGCAACTTACTTTTGCAGCCCCCCCCTTCCGGACATCGGCGACGACTGCGGCTCCAGCCTCCAGCTGTCAGACAGACACATCGCACGTGGGAAAGCGGCCCCTATGCATGCAATTGGCTGCTCAAGACGTGACGTCACGACGTTTGGCGTCACGGCATGTGACGTCACGTCTTGAGCAGCCAATTGCATGCATAGGGGCCGCTTTCCCACGTGCGATGCGTCTGTCTGACAGCTGGAGGCTGGAGGCAGGAGCCGCGGTCGTCGTCGCTGATGTCCGGAGGGGGGGGCTGCAAAAGTAAGTCGCTTCGTCGCTTTAAACTGCCCCTCCCTCCTCCCGGAGCAAGGCTGCTTTTCGCGCCCTGCTTCGGGAGGAGAGAACAAGGGACTGGCAGGCCCGAGCGTAGGATTGCCCGTCTCTCCCCTCGCTCTCTTGCTACTTTTTTTTCGGGGTTTTTTTTTTTTTTTTGCTTCGGGAGGAAGGGACAGGACTGGGGCTGCACCGGAGACCGGACGCGGCCAGGGCAGGTGAGCGGGGGCTGGGGGAAAGTTTACCGTCTACCCTTACCCCTGCCTCTAACGCTGGGGTAAGGGTAAGCAGTAAGTTAGCAGGGTAAACGCGCGGCAAAACGGCAGGGTAAAAAAGCGATAGTCGGGGCGCGCGTTACTGTATGGGATGGAATAGCTAAAATTCGCTCGTTTACATTTAATATACATGCCGCGGGCGGAAGGGGTCACCCGGGGATTTTAAGAGGCGGTAGGGATGAGTTAAAGGGGATAGTGTATCGCGGGAAGGGCTAACGCGGCCGGAAAGTGAGTAGAAGGCGAGTTAGGAGCAGGGTAACCGCGGTTGCACTTTACTGTATCGATCTGACTAAGAAGATCCCATGCTACTGATGCAATTAATAGCAGTGGCTATTCCCTAACAGGCCGAGTGGAGAGCACTGATAACCCGCGTTTGGACCCGCGTTTTAGACGCGCCAGCTTTACCCCTTATTCAGTAAGAGGTAATAGCTTGTCGAAAATGTGCGTCCAACCCCCCTGAAACTAATAGCGCCCGCAACATGCAAATGCATGTTAATTGCCCTATCAGTTATTCCTGTGCGATTCTGCAAGCAAAATGTGCAGCCAAGCCTCACATTTTACTTTCAGAAATCAGCGCCTACCCAAAGGTAGGCGTTAATTTCTGCCTGCACCGGGAAAGTGCACAGAAAAGCAGCAAAAACTGCTTTTCTGTACACCCTCCGATTTAATATCATGGCAATATTAAGTCAGAGGTCCCAAAAGTTAAAAATAATTTAAAATAATTAAAAAAAAAAAAGTAAAATCGGCCAGCGGCTCAAGGGTTGAAAACCGGATGCTCAATCTTGTCGTCACTCCTGTCAAAAAAAGAGGCGTAGGGACGTGCTAGTGTCCCTAGCGCCTGTTTTTACCACGGGCCCTCATTTGCATGCAGGCCGTTACTAAATTGCGTGCACAGGAGAGTGGCCTGTGTGTGTGCCAGGACAGCAAGGGCTCGCCTGCTCTCCCGCAACTTTTAATGTATCGGCCCGTAAGTAAACTTGATTAATAGCAGTTAATGGATTTCCCCTCCAAGAACTTATCCAAACCTTTTTTGAACCCAGCTACACTAACTGCACTAACCACGTCCACTGGCAACAAATTCCAGAGCTTTATTGTGCATTGAGTGAAAAAGAATTTTCTCCTGTAAGGCGACACCTTGTTACCTATGGTGATAAATGAAGTTGCCACTGCTGACTCCCGATCTTTCCAGGCCGTACTCTCGCCTCTCTTAACTCCTCAGCCACATTCCTGCTAGCTTCCCCTTAATTTCAGCAATCAAGGGCTTAAAAGCGAGTAAATCTGTCGTGAAGTCAGCTCTCGTCTTTTAATTCCTCGGATGGGATCCCAGGCCTCTGACCCTGTGGGCCTTTCCACGCTCCCCTGCCTCTCCCTCCCCTCCCCTGGGTCTCTGACCCTGCGGGCCTTTCCACACGCTCCTGCCTCTCCGGGTCTCTGACCCTGCGGGCCTTTCCACCCACTCCTGCCTCTCCCTCCCCTCCCCGGGTCTCTGACCCTGCAGGCTTTCCACACGCTCCTGCCTCTCCCTCCTATTTGTGGGTGTATTCCCTCCCCAAAAAGTACCTGAGGTCCAGATGCACTCCATATCTTCCAAAACCATTCAGTGTCCTGTGTCCCAGGCATGACATCTGGAGACCTGTGTATGTGTGTGTGTGTGTGTGTGTGGGGGGGGGGGGGGTGTTCTCCAGATGTCAAGTCTCTCCTTCCTCCTGCTCTTCTCTTCAAACTGCTTCAGTGAACCTCTCTGGAAGAAAGATCTTAGGCTGGGAAAAATCATATTTTTCATTTTCCAGCCTTAGGGTGAGAAAGGGTGGCTTAACACTTCCTTCCCAAACAAAAAACATAAAAATCATTCTCAAAACTCCAAATCTCTCATATTCCAAAAGACTTAGGCAGTGAGGCCTAGGTCTGAAGACAAAACAGAAACAGCTCCTACTTCTTAAAAAGCTAACCCAAAATTTCACCCTTCTCCTGTTTCCCCACCCTTATGCAACCAGGAGCTCACCACTCCAATAAGACTCAGAGGAGGTGCTGTTCAGAATGGTATACTCTCATTCTTGACTTTCTAACCCCAGGATCAGACTATGGTCATCTAGTGGAGATCTAGCGGGTCTATACACTGGGAAAGAGAGTATGGAGTTTATATTTTTCCTTTTCCCCAGTGAGAGTGAAGATATCAGTATGGGAATTAGGTATATGATTTGTATCCTCCCCAGAGTGGTATAAACCCAGCCTTTCAAACCCTTCTGTCTGAGTATTTTTATGCCATGGAGCCTAATTAGAAGGAACTGTAGAAACTAGGAATGCCTTTACTTAAGAGGCACTTCCCCCTCTTAAAGACACAGGACCAGCAGAGTATTTAACTTCTGGACCTGACCCTTGGGACTACTCTCAGAGATCTGGTTACATCATCTCCAAGGCCTGGCCTATCTATTCCAATGCCATTATTTGTAAGATGGCCCAGTATCTTTCCCCTACTGATGCCTTGCAACAGTGAATACCTTCTTCAAAATGTTAATCTGTTTTTGATTCTAAAATGCCTCAACATTTTGGATGTTTGCAAGACACCGGGCTGGATAGCCACTGTTAAAAAGTCTCTCTGACAGATTGTGAGAGTGACATTTAAATTCTTCAGTGGTAGTGCATAATCTCCGAATTCTAAAAAATTGGCTAGTCGGTAAATTTTCTTTGAGATGTCTAGGATGAGCACTAGTAAAGTGCAGTAACATGTTGCTGCTTACAGACTTCCTATGTAAAGAGGTGGTGAAACCATTTATTCTTTTGGTTACAAGAATGTCCAAAAAAATAATCTGATCAGTTTGAAAATTAGCTGTGAATTTCAAATGGATATTACGTGAATTCAACCATCCAAAAAAAGCGTCAAAATCATCTTTAGTACCCTGCCATAGAATAAATATATCATCTATATACCGATGATAGGACTTGATATATGATGAGAAAGGGTTTGTACATTCAATCCAGGTCTTCTCAAAATGGCCCATATATAGATTTACTGATAATATATGCTGGCTCAAAAAACCTCAAATATATAACTACTAAACAAAAACAGAACGTTGCAACTTGAGGTACTGCAAGATTTGCCAGATCGGGTGCCATGGTGGCCCCCATCGCGGTACCACGTATTTGTTGAAAAAAACTCTGTTCAAAAGCAAAATAATTCTTTTGCAATGCTATAGTTAATAGAGAGCGTAAAAAATCAGATGGTATGCGGTGAGGTTGGGGACATGATTCGAAGTATTCTGAAGAGATATCGATGGCTTCATCCTGAGGTATTTATAAATTACTCAAGATAGCTGAAAATCAGAAACTGTCAAAATACAAAAAAATCCAGCTAAGTGTAGAACTCAATGGAGGCTTACTTACATTGCAACCGTCATACGTAGCCTCAGTAGAATAATGGCTTATATTGTCAAGCCCTTGCAACTCTGGGCTTGAATAATCATAGGTTGCTGTAAGTATTAAGATGCAAACAGTGTGTGGGTACTACTAATGTTTGCTCTCATCGCTTTCCACCAGTGTGGTAAATGATATCTTACGTCCTGAAGTGCTCGCTCCAACACAGCAGTGTTTCGGAGTGTTAGACTCCTTCCTCAGGGAACTTCAGGGAGGTAGTTTACTGGTGCAATTCTGTGTGGAAATACAATATAAGAGTTCTGAAAAATGCCAAAAGGCTATTAATATAACAAATGGCTGAGATTTGGAAGCAAACCACAAACTTACTGTGAGATGATGATTATGGTCAGTCAAGTAGCGGTGAAAAACACTGGCTAAGATCGCTTTACACATGCATACCTCATCCTGAGGTATGCATGTGTAAAGCGACTCCACGTCTAGAGTGACTAAAGATATGTGTGCGGTGTCACAGCGGATATTTTCAAGTAATGAAATCATTTGTTGAGAGTCATTTATATAGGAAGGTAACTTAGATACAAAAGGTGCCAGAAAAAAATCAACAAATTGGGAAAGCAGCTCAAGGACCGAGTCCCTGCCAGAAACAATGGGTCTGCCAGGTGGATTAGCAATATCTTTATGAATTTTAGGCAGAATGTAAAAAAGAGGTACTTTAGGATACTGACGCATCAAAAAAGAAGCTTCCTTGTTGGTAAGAAAACCTGCCTGAGTGCCCGAAATGACAATTTGTTCAATTTCACTCAAAATGTCGGCAGTGGGGTCTTGTGTAAGGGGAAGGTAGAAATGGGTATCTTGTAGTTGGCGTTCAACTTCATTAGTATATTGAGAGCGGTCCATAACCACAATTTTACCCCCCTTATCAGATGGTTTAATAATCAGGTCACGGTTTTCACGCAATTCTTTGATCGCTTTAAACTCTTCTTTAGTCATATTAGAGAAATTATGATTTATAGTAAAAATACTCCAAAGTTGACATAGCACTACCTGATGGAAAGTGCTAATTACTGGGTCTGGAGCGCCCGGAGGAAGCCAGGTGGATTTATTTTTGAGAATGGAGGTATCCATAGTGGGAGGAAAATCTTTAAAGAAATGTTTCAAATGTAATTTTCGAACAAATTTAAATACGGCTACCTCTAAATCAAAAAGGTCAGCTTTAGGTATTGGAATGAAAGAAAGATCTTTTTCAAGTATTTGCAGATGAGACTGAGTCAACGTGAACCTGGATAAATTCAATATCAGAGATCACAATTGATCTGTGAGCGAGTTTATCGTGTGTTGTATGGGCGATCAGACCATGGTTTGCTGCCCGCTCTGGATGTGTATGGACGTTGGCCGCTCCGGCCTCGAGATTCTAAAAAACAATTTTCTGAAGAGGTATCATGTGCAGAGGAGGTGGATACCGGTCTATTAATTAATTTATCACCCGAGGAATCATCACTATTGGAATCAAAAGTGACTTTACGATTATATAATTTAATCTTGTCTTCACACATCCACGGATACACGAAGCCTTTCGTATAATCCTTCTCATCTCGAGTAAATTTCTCCAATTTCATCTGTTTGAGATTTGTGCGAAACTTGTCTATAGATTCATTTAGTTTGTCCCTGCTCTTTTTGTTTTCATTGAATTTTTTAGGGCCATAATAAGCCCCACTTTCACTCTTGTGGCAACAGTTCAGCTAATCAGAGGTAGCAGCAGTCTGCTCATTTTTTCCCTAGGTAAACTTTCTTGCATCCTTTCTGGAGACCTGGGATGGTCTCATGGATCCCAGGTTGGAAACCACTGCACTAGGCTATTCCTCCATTCATAAACCTGTATCATATTCCCTCTCCATCATTGCTTCTTCAAGCTGAAGAGACCTATCTTCTTTAGCTCCACTGCCCACTGACATAATGACTAGCTTTTTAGAGCTACAATGAGGAACATGCGGTGAGCACAACTGGACAAGCCACTAGAGAGGATTGACTCTCAAGCTGATCTGCAATATTTCCCCTCACATGCCCAAGCATCAGATGCCATTGGGACTAAGATGCCTCCACTACACCTCACACTGACCCTATCAGAGGAAGACAGTTGAATGGCTCTTTAAAGATCTGCACCAAAGGTGGGTGCAGTGCTAAAGGGCCGTGCACCATTTTGTGTCCCTTAGTGCACCCCTGTAGGACCCTACTGCTTAAAATTCCCCTGAATAATCCAAAGGACCAGCACCACCACCAACTGCGAAACCAACAGCATTAGCAAACC
Source organism: Rhinatrema bivittatum (assembly GCF_901001135.1). Classification (NCBI taxonomy): domain Eukaryota; kingdom Metazoa; phylum Chordata; class Amphibia; order Gymnophiona; family Rhinatrematidae; genus Rhinatrema; species Rhinatrema bivittatum. The sequence goes on from NC_042623.1 coordinate 103,709,370, forward strand.
ACTACTCCTGCCACAAATCTGACCAAAAGGTAAGATTTTACATCTCACACCCTACATACAGCAGTCAGTACAAGAACTCACACGGACCAATCCTCACCCAACCTTACTCCAGAGCAATGCTGGAAATGGTACAATCCCAACCAGCCAGGGTGCTGGCTGGGTGGGATGGAAAGGATTGGTCTAAGAGAGGAGCTGAGGAGGAGACAAAGGTATTATTTTGAACTGCAAGGGGGGGGGGGGGGGACAATTATCGGCCCCATACCACATTTAGGCAATGTTTCTAGGGGCTTGGGTGGGGAGGGGGCTCTAGCTGGCTGGCCTCAGTTTTGTGACATTAGGGTAGGGGTTAGGGAATCGGACTGCCAGGTCCGTGAGGCTGTTTTTTTAAACCAGAAGATCGCCACTTAACCGATTATACTCTTTTAAATATAGCCAATTAAGCTTAAAGTTATCCAGGCAGGCATCTCTGGCTAACTTTAAACCCAAATGGGGATATTCAAAGATAGCTGCTTATGTTTAAAGTTATCTAGGTAAAGATAGCCAGATAAGTTATCAAGGATATTCAGCGAGATAAATGTCTCTCTGAATATCCCCAAATAAAATGATCTGTTTTTTGTCTTTTGAAATATTGTCATCACAATCTTTTTTTAAATATTGAGTTATCTTCCTCTCGGGCCGATTCAGTAAAATGCACGGGAGAGCTGATGCTCCGAGGTGAGCGCCCACTTTCCTGGACACTCAATTTTGTATTCAAATGAGGGCCCGCGGTAATAAGGAGACGCTAGCGTGTCCTTAGCGCCTCCTTATTGGCAGACGCGGCGGCTGTCAGCGGGTTTGACAGCCAACGCTTAATTTTACCAACGTCGGTTGTCGAACCCGCTGACAGCCACGGGTTCAGAAAATGGACGCCGGCAAAATTGAGCGTCCATCTTCCAACCCGCGAGCTGATTTTTTTTATTTTTTACGATTTTTACAATTTTTTATTTTTGGGGCTTCTGATTAAGTCGGAGGGTGTACAGAAAAGCATTTTTTCTGCTTTTCTGTACACCTGCCTTTGGGCAGGCGTTAATTTCTGAGAGTAAAATGTGTGGCTTGGCTGCACATTTTAATTTCTGTATGGTGTGGGAATAACTAATAGGCTCATCAAAATGCATTTGCATGTTGCAGGCGCTGTTAGTTTTTGGGGGGTTGGACACGCGTTTTCCTCATGCTATTACCCCTTACTGTATAAGGGGTAATAATAGCGAGTCGAAAATGCACGTCAGCCTGAGCGCACCGTACTGAATCAGCCTGACTTATCAGTTCTATCTCAAAATTTAAAAAGTCCCTGGGGAATACCAAATACATGTGTGGAACAGACCCTTAGTGATCTTAGAAATTAAAGTTAAAGGCTTCTCCACTGGAAGGCCCAGAAGAGTTTTCTTCCCTTCTACCATAACAGCCCATAAACCTGTGCATGGTCTGATATGGCATACCAAAGGTACATCCCTATTAACTATTTGAAAATGAAGAGGGTGTATATGGCAAAGTGTGTATAAACTTGTAACATGAATAAGTGACCACAACCTAGTCGCCTAGATAGGTGGCTGGAGCCTTCTCAAGCAGAGGCAGCTCAATGCATAGAAATGATCAGATGTTTGTGTATTTAAAGGTAATTGCTTCGCTTACTGTTGATTTTAAATATATTAATGCTTGGATAACTTTCCAATTCATAAACACACAGTTTTAAAGCAGTGGTGTTAACTGCACCAATATTCAAAATACCAACTTGTCTTTTTATTGGCTCCATATTGCTTCCTGTGTGGATCTCATTCTTAAGTCTCGGTTCTTTTTTGGTTTTTTTTCATATATAATTCATTTCTTTCTACACACTTGAGAACAGGAAGTTTTTTATTATGACCATTTAAAAATCTCTTCCAATTTCACTCTTCAGCTGTTTGTGGTCCCCCTGGGAGGTAGAATGATCTTCTCCTTTAGTTTTTTTTTTTTTTTTTTAAGGCTGGGTACAGAACCACAGGTTTTGCATTAGACAGAAGAAACCTTTTTTGGGACTTCAGTGCTGTCTTCTTTACTAGTCAGTGGATATAAAAGATTTTGTATGTTGGGCATATTGTAGAGTTTTGATGTTTTCTTTGTATTTTGCCTGATTAGCAATCTGTGTCACTTCCAGATCCAGTTGGAATAATTTAGTAATATCAACCAGGAATAACATTCCATAACAAGAAAACAGCATACTATTTTAGCTTAACTATTTGCAGGCAAGCTGTTTACAAAGATTTATGCAATCTGCAGCAGGAACTCTTCCCAAAAAGCAAGAGAAGAGGAGTCGGTCACAGGATGCAATAACTCCACTCCATGCACCTCAGAGACATACAGCCCCAAGTGTATCCCCATGCCATAGTCCAATGTGAAAACTAGTGGGCAGAAACATCTCTAGATTTATTCAACTCTTTGTGGTAGGCTGAAGAAAATAGCAGGGGGAAATGCTCTGGTAGGCCGCATGGGCTTCAATTCAGCCCCTGCTCCTGTTAATCTGTCCAGTTTGTTTCACTCCCTTGGCAGTGACAGCATCTTTTGAAGCACTTGGGGCTAGAGCAGACATCGGTGGGGACAGAGCCACTCAGAGGGGTACACTGTAAAGAACCCTAAAATACTGTCATTTACAATCTGTTTGACCTTTATTTCTACATGTCCAAATGGCCTAATCGTGTTCACACTACTTTATTCAACTAAAATTAAGGGCTATATTTCTTGTTTTGATTTTTATTTCAAACATCTGAAGAAATATTATTATGTAATATATTATGTAATATCTCTATTACATTAATAGACTGAAATGTTAATATTGCTCTGTGCAATCTCTCCCCTTTTCCAGCTCCAAGTTGATTTCCCTGATTTATTGTAACTTTCTCAATTCCTATATCTGATTCACGATATTTAAAGTTCAAGGTTCTTTTTGAGAACATTGTTTTACGTTATGTTATGTTTTACACACTTTGTTAATTGTAAACCGGGTTGATGTGATGCCTGTCATGAAACTCGGTATAACAAAAACAATAAATAAATAAAAAATAAAAATAAATAAATAATAGTGCTAAAACTTTTGGAAAGCTCTGCTTATTTAAATAACTTTGACCATTAAGAAGCTAAGGGAACTGCAGATGGGTTTTTTTGAGGGGTGAGCTATGATTATCTTGTAGTGTGGGGGGATGTGTTGAGATTTTAATTTGGCTCTGTATTTATGCAGTTACATTTGCTATTTGCAGTTTTTTTGTTAACTTTTTTGGAACTAATATGGGATTAGGAAGAATATCAAGTTTGTTTGACAATAAATAAAGAACATTATTTTGCCCCATAAAGCCATAAACTACTGAACAGTGGAATGAGATTTTTAAACGGCTACAATAAAGCATCTTTTATTCCAAAGTGTATAGAAAGAAATCAATTATAAAAATAAAAAAACAGGAGACTTAAAAAAAAGAGATCCACAGCGAAAGCAATATCGAATAGAAATGCGAGTTGATATTTTGAAAGATCCTTCCAATTAGTACTGATGTTTAGTCCAAACTTTAAATGCAAAAAAACAGGAGAGCATTTCTATGCAATGAGCAGCGCTTTTGGACTATAACGCCGGCCAATAATGGACCTCCTGACCCACCTACCTAGGCGGCTTGGTTGAGGTCACCACCTCGCGAACTACAAAGTTATATAAGCACACATTCCCGCTGGTATACACGGCCCTCCTTTTTCTTTTTAACACATACTAGTTTAAAGTCTCCGCCTGTATACACCGTACGTTTTTTAATACATACTGGGGAACCGTGTCCGCCTGTATGCACCTTATATGTTTTTTAAATACATACTGGGGAAAGGTCTACCCCTAGTATATACCGCCCTCGTTTCATAGCATTTACTGGTGAAGTCTCCCCTAGCATAAACCACCCTCATTTAACACATACTGATGAAAAGTCTTTTGGCCCCACTGATGACAAAAATGGAAGCATTTTGTATCTTCCGCCTTGCTCCGGCAGTACTAGGACCACTTCCCAGAGTTTAGCCACCGTTGTAAACCCTAAACAGCGTCGCTGAGCAACGTCGACGGGAGGCGAACTCTTACGTCATTTCCTGCATCCGGGGCTTCTGTTGGTAGCTGTGGGAGGACGTGAACTGCGCTCTATTGTAAGTGCCTGTAGTGGTCTTGTAATAGAGGAAGGTTCTTGGAGGGATTTTCTTTTAATAATAAATGTGTACATACATTTTTTTAATATAACTGTGGCGTTATCGCGGGAGACTCTAACTTTGCGTTAATAGGTAACATGTTGGTCTTTCATTCCACCATTGGTTGTGTTTATAAGCTGAACCCTCGGATGTCCTGAGGGGGGATAGGCTGAAGTTGATGACGTCACAGTATTAAGCCAGAGTTACCTCTTAAACAGGTAGGCGCTGGAGAGCTCATGGAAGGATTTGGTGAAGAAATTCTTTCCATGGATGTGAGAGCGGCTGGAGGGGCGGTGGGTTAATGTTTCTTGCCAAGCAAGGGCTGTGCTGGCAGCACTTTCTCACTACTTGGCCTGAGTTGCGGTGTTTTGGTGTTCTGCCACACCCACCTCTATAGAGCCATAGGGGTATAGGTATCGGCAATTCTGTTCTACGTTGCTCCGAATGTCTCTGGCCATGATATAAAGGAGCGGGTCTGATGGGATGCTGCAACTCAGATTGAGTGGTGTTCATGAGAAAATATCACTGGGATAGCAGCGACAATCCTTTCAGCATAGTACTTATTTATTAGCATGTCTGAATAGCTTTACAGATAGAAACTATCGCCCAAAGCTGTCAACGCTGTCTAATAGGAAATCGGGTTGAAAGTGTTACTTTTTTTTTTTTTTTTTCATGTGTTCTTTATAGAAGGTGTGGGGAAAACACCCTTGTCTTGGCCAATTTCCATCTGTGTCTTTTCTGACGTACATCTGTAATTTGTAAAGTTACACGCTTATAGATGAATTTTCAAAGGAGCTATGCATGTATAGGTAACATACTATCAGCAATTTTCAAAAGCCATGCCTGGCTAAAGTGCACGTAATACAGATAAAACCTATTAATTCAATGACATATATTGTAGGAATTTTCAAAAGCCCAAGAAAGTGCATTTACACATGTAAAACCCAGTTTTAAGCAAGTAAATGCTTTTGAAAATCAGACCAATTGGATGAAAAGAGAAATGGATGGAAATTGTTTTTGAAATAAAGTGTTCATCAACACAATGTTAAAAAATTCCCAATCTAAGACTGAACCAGAATACTGGTTTCATGAAACCTTATGGTAGCTACCTCCCAAGAGTACCATTCATGAATGTATATAGTATTCAAGAATTGCAGTTGCAGGCGCTCTCACCCTACCAGAGATGATCATTATCAGATGAAGATACGTGGGGAAGTTCTTTCCAGAGTATTACTGCCAGAGTTTTGCACTGAGTGTGAATTAGTATATGCTCACAGTCCCTGCGACAACCCCATCCGCTTTTAATTTTTGAGAAGTGCTCATTGTGAAATTTCTGGCAGTAATACTCTGGTACGAAGTTATCACACTTCTGCCAGTTGAAGTTGTGGTACGGTAGGGGAAAGGGCGTAAATTGGGTTATCTTCTAACTCATCCAGTGACTAAGTTTGTGATGGCTGCTATTGTGGAAATTTGAACTCTAATGCTCTCAAAATGCTGCCATCTTTTAGCTTTGCAGTCCTAGATGAATTAGGGACCTTTGTGGTATTAAAAGCTCATGTATTATTGCACCTTTGGACTGTCCTCATGTTCAGTAAAAGATATCACAACTTATTGAGATTTATTTGTTACTGTTGAGAGATCAAGAAAAGCAAGTATTGTACCTATGAGCATGGAAAGTAAATGTTTTTCATTATTATATACTATAATTTAGATTTGAGACCTCCAGTGGTTATTTTTTATTTTTATTTTGATAGGAAGTGGAGAACACAAGCAAACATTTTATGTTGTGTAACAGGGCGTTTCTAGGGTAGGGCTTCCCAAACTGTGAGTCAGGACCCCAGATGGGGTTACAAATGTCACAAATGGAATTGCTCTTCAGGCCACTAGCAGCAGCAACATAGTAATGGAAGTCACTGTGAGGCCTGTGATCCAGCATACACTTACTGGCTCTGCACTTTCTAGTAACAGAAAGCTCTGCGCAAGGAGGGATCAGGGCCATTGCAGGGTCTGTGAGTGTGCACTGGATCCAGTGCTCCATGCTGATTATTACTAATGCTGCTACCACTTGCAGATCATTGTCTGGCTCGGAACCAACCATGAAAGGAGGAGAGAGCTCAGAATGTGTGGGCTGGTGGAGATTGCCCCTGTTCCTCTTGTCTCACCCACCACTAAATCTACTGAAAACAAAAATGTTGCCCCAGTCATCAACCTACCTTCTCTTCCCACCAATTAAAATCCATCTTTGGCTTGAGGCCCAAAGTAAAATGTTTCCACTGACCTTGGCCAGGCTGATTTTTGGAGGGGCTGTTTGAAAGTAAAGCTCAGATGTAAGAGTTGTCTGAGGTTTGGATCAGGTGGAGAGGGATTGGCTGTGGATGGTGAAAGAGGAGGAATGACAGAATTTTGATTAGGGGTTGTAAGAGAGGAGCTGGTGGGGATTATGGGGATCAGCTAGTGGGATATGAAAAATGGGTTGGAAGGAAAGAGGTGAGGCTTGGAAGTGAGGGAGAGAGGATGGAAAACATCAGAAGATCAGTTGGGGGTTATAAGAAGAGCTTGAGGGTGAGAGTGGATTAACTATGGGTTTGTGAAAAGGGCTGGCTGGGGAAGTGAGAAAGGGATCCTGTGAAGGGGGAGGCAGTTGAGAGAGGAGGTCCTGTGGAAGGGATGATGGTTGAGAGAATATCAGCTGAAGATGGTAGAGGTTGAGAGAGGGGATCAGCTGGAGGTTGGGGAGGGTCTGAGTGGAGTGATAGTTGGAGGAGGACCACCCCACTTCTAATTTGTTTTGGTAATCATCTGGGGTCATATGAATTTTCAAGTGCTAAAATGGGGGTCACACTGGGGAAACCCTGTTCTAAGGAGTTGATGGCCTGTGCTTAAACCAGTCAGATTGTTTGACATTCTGATCATTTTATTTAAGTACAAAAAATCAATACAGGTAATGGATCAATTGTTTCATCCAGTTTGCATTGTTCCTATCTACGCTGCTGTAGCTAATGAAATATTCTAGCTGCCAGCCGTCCAACCTTGATTGCCTATATGATCTGTTTTGCTGTTCAGTTCAGGTAGAGGACACAGAGGGAAGAAAATAAACCTATCACTCTGGATAAATGAGCATAACATTTCCCATAACTTACAAAAAATCTGGCTTCCTCCAAAATAAATAGAACTACAATAACTCTGCATAAAAACCTGAATGGAACCATCTACCTGGATGACTCCATTTTTCAGTGTATCATGTAAGCATCCTGATCCAAACAATAGCTGGTTACAAATACTTCATTTCTTTTAGCACCTATACAACAGAAAATAAGGAGTTTTGTGTGCACAACTTTTAAGAACATAAATCATGCAAACCTGTGCGATTTCTACATGTTTTTGTCTTTCTAAGCTGTAATATTTTTTTAGTGCACCAACATAAGCAGGGCTGAAAAAATCTTGGAAGTAGTGTCACCTGGGTGCCCTCAATTTGGCTTATGTCCTTTTTTGATATAGTTTAGGTATCCAGACTGACATAGGTCTCTTCTTCTGATGTGAGAAGGCTAAAGTTCCAATATAGTATTACTTTTAAACACTTCCCACTATTCATTCTACTTCTGAATAGTACACCACCAATGACTAGGCTTCTGCTAATTTAGGGTAATTGATTTACCTTTTGATTATACCTAAAGATGCCTACTGTTTATCTAGTCTGTAGCACAGTTTCAAAATGTATCTCCTTCCTTGAGTCTTATTACATTAAAAGAAAAAAGCTATATGATCTCAAAAGATCATGCATATTGTCTTTGGGTAGATTTTATAGTCGGGTGGAAATACATTTAGAGAAGTTGGGTCCCTGTCAAATGTTTAGGAATCAAGAAAAAGCATTTCCTTACTGGTTTTTTTTCTTGCTTTTTTGTTTTATTTGTTGTTGCTTTATTTATTTATTTTTGGCTTCTTATTTCACTTTTTTTTGTCTACTGTAGTTTAGTTTTTAAATTAGTTTTTGCTTCTTTTAATTGTAGATTTTATTCTTCTGAATTTTAGGCACCAGATTCATGTTTTATATGTATAAATCCTGAGTTCTGCCCCCCCCCCCCCCCCCACCAAGAACTCAAGGTTCAACCCCGTGGACTACCACTAGTTCCAAAAGCTTTACTCCACCTCTGATCAGGAGTTAAATTTCCAGTATTAAATAAACATGAGTTAAGTTTACATATCTCTCTTCATTGAAAAGTAATAGCTATTGTTTTAGTTAATGTGGAAGAGCGCTCATTTTTGTGCATATTTATTGCTCTGAAGTCCTCTTTAAACTGAAAGTAAAGTACACACAAAATGTGTGCACAGCCAAGCACATCTTATTACATCGGGGCCTGAATATGTAAAACAATGTAAAAGTCACAGGAGTATTATTTGCTTTGAAACTAACATATTTTTTAATTTTTTAATTTAACATTTTTATATACCGACATTCATAACATCACATCGGTTACCATTAAACAAAAATGCAGCCACAGAGACTTTACAGTAGAACTGATTATGAAACTGGGGAGTGGGAAGATCAATAAACAGGGGGGGGGGGTGAAATTATAATTAGGAAAGGAAGGTAATACAATATTCTTTATATTCTATGCATAAATATTAATATTCTTTAACTTAAGTACATTAATCTTCTTTAACTTATGTACAGGCAAAAAAAAAATTTGTGATAGACTTTGTGACATAAGAAATTTGTGACCTAAGACTTTCTGTGTGCATCAATGTGCATAAACCATGTTTTGAGCATGCTAAGCATATTTTTATGTGTATTGCTCCATTAGCTTACTGTATTGAGAGCTCTATTTTTTAGTTTTGAGTAAAGAAAATGTGCTGAAGTTCAGTGCATGTTTTTTAATCATGTCTTAACATTGAGGCCTCAGTATATAGCTATGTCAAAGATTCAGAGGTGTGGTGTACCATAAAAGTGTGTGAAACAGTGTTCAGAACACACTTTTATACCTACTTGCAATTCTATTTATAGGGCTCATTATATTGAGCATTTTCTCATAGCTACAAAATTTAACACATTTGCAAGTACACCTGGCTCATTATATGTCCAAGGCATTGTTCAATTGTTACATATTCTGGTATACTTCATATTTTTATTGAAGTCACAAGAATTTTTTTTTTTGTACATATAGCATCATCTAACATTTTTGCCCTATTTCAGTATCTAAGGGTTTTGCATTTTTGGAGTCCTTACCCTATTTTTATCTCACCTTTTTGTGGGATGTGTCTCAGGGGTATAAATTGCCCTTTGAGCATGCTCAGAGTCAGAGGGCTAGGAGATACTGCAAAGTGATGGTCTTTTGTCTAGCCCAAAGGATTGATTAAGAGGACTCATTCTGCTACCTGGTGGACTGACCAAGTTAGAGGGTCTTTATCTCTTAAGAGGACTGACTAGAGGATCTTTGCTGCTTCACAATGGACAGACCCAAGAGTTGTTGAAGAGTGAGGTGGTCTGAAGAGAGAGGAATTTGAGGACTGCAGAGTTTTTGGATATTTTTGGACTTTGATCAATTACTGAAAGAGAGAACATAAGAACATGCCATACTGAGTCAGACCAAGGGTCCATCAAGCCCAGCATCCTGTTTCCAATAGTGGCCAATCCAGGCCATAAGAACCTGGCAAGAACCCAAAAACTAAGTCTATTCCATGTTACCGTTGCTAGTAATAGCAGTGGCTATTTTTTAAGTCAACTTAATTAATAGCAGGTAGTGGACTTCATCTCCAAGAACTTATCCAATCCTTTTTTAAACACAGCTATACTAACTGCACTAACCACATCCTTTGGCAACAAATTCCAGAGTTTAATTGTGCGTTGAGTAAAAAGGAACTTTCTCCAATTAGTTTTAAATGTGCCACATGCTAACTTCATGGAGTGCCCCCTAGTCTTTCTATTATCCGAAAGAGTAAATAACCGATTCACATCTACCCGTTCTAGACCTCTCATGATTTTAAACACCTCTATCATATCCCCCCTCAGCCGTCTCTTCTCCAAGCTGAAAAGTCCTAACCTCTTTAGAGGCACTCTTTCCACTCTTGAAGAGATGTATTTTGGGGTTTTACTTGCCTTTGCATCCAGAAAACAGCAGAGGAGAAGACCTGGATATTATTGATGTGTATTAAGAAAAGTTTTGAAGTTATCTTTTTTTTTTTTTTTTTTTACAAAAGGATTTTTTATTATCATCCAGTACCTGGTTAAAGCTAGTTGATTCAGAAGAATACCCTTCCCTCTAGAAGATGGGGCTCAAAGGAGGCAGGTTGATGGGGGAAATTGTACCCTCTCCTTGCTGAAGAAAAGGATAAGGTGGACATACTGGTATCAGCAGTGTCCATTAAACTACCATCACTGTAGAAAGGGGTACAGATTTAAAGGACCCTCAGGACAGGAAAATAGAAGCAGTCCTAAAGCAGGCCTTCTCCACAGGAGCCGTAGAGAGCCAAGCCTCCATTTGTGGGGGTTACGAGGCTCGAGCAGCCTTATGCCTGATCCAGCAGTTGGTAGAGAGTTAAGAAATGGCATGCTTGGAGTCGGCAGTGGCCTTTTTAGCAGGTAAACTTAACCAGGTTATACATTGTATCTTCAAGGTCAATCGCCTCTGGGGTGGTGTAGTAGCTTGAGCGGTCAATGGCGTGGGTACAGCCAGAGGAAACCACCAGTAGACTCCGGCTGTGCTTCAGTGCTCTTTATTTATAGTGAATTTAAACAAAATGTCCACCGGCCTTCCCTTCGGATACTTCAGGATAAGAAATGTAAACAAAAGCGAACAGTGCAGCAGTTCACCTTAATCTCAGGAGAGTGCAGATAATACACAATCTTTTATAATAATAGCAACAAGCAACAACCCAGCTTAATTGAAGTCTCAAATAGTAGTACAACTCACCTTAGCTTCAGGAAACAGTTAGTCTTCAGACATGACAATTCTTAGCATATGGGAATTCTCTCCATGCTCCCTGGGGTCTGTCTAATCCTTCTAGGGCCTGAGGTCTTATCCTCTGCGGGAGGGCTCCTCTCTTTACCCAGGATTCCCTGCAGCTCTCTATCTTAAGGAGGACCAGGCAGGGTAGCTGTGCCTGGTTCTTTAAGGTAGACCAAGGGAGTTTCCTATACACTCCCTCGCAGGTGGCAAGTAGAAGACTATTGTGACACTGTAATTGGGTGTCACACCTATGTAAGCCACACCTATGTAAGCTTCCCTTTAGGGAGTACTATTTGGAGAAGACTTGGAGAAGTTGGTAAAGGTCTTGGGTGAAACCAGGACACAAAGGTTACCAGAGGTAACCAGCAGTTCAAGTATCAACACAAAGTATCAGGTTTGGCAGCCTCACACATGTCTGGAGGGAAATTCCAGTTCTTTCGTGGGATCAAGAGTCCAAGGACAAATCTGCCGAAGCCATAGTTGACAGTCGCCCTTCCCAATGATATCTGATGGGCCTGTCCACTGATATAACTTTAGCATTATGCACGGTGACCCACATTACAGTGGATCAATGGGTTCTGGATAGAATGTTAAGGGGGAACGCACCTGAGGGTGTCACCCTAGTACAAATGTGTTTTTGATTCCCCTTTGCATGTCTCAAATTAAAGAGTGAGCAGTAGAAGTGAGCCTGCAAAGGCTCCAGGACTTCGAAGCAATAGTTCCAGTCCTGCCCTCGGAGAGGGGGTAAAAAGCATATTCAATTTACTTTATAGGGCCAAGGAAGGTTGATACCTTTTGACCTGTTGTAGACTTAAAAGTGGTTGACAGGTATTAGAGGGTGCCCCATTTCAGAATGGAGACCTTCTGCTTGGTCATGGTGGTAATAAGAAGAGAAGAGTCTGGCAGAGGTCTACCTCTGTATTCTGATAAGACCTTTTTTTGTTTTTGGGTTTCAGGTCATTACTTTCAGTTTCAAGCCCTGCCTTTGGAACCTTCATCAAGGTCCTGGAGATAGTAGTGGTGGCCCTACACAAGCAGGGGATAATAGCACAGCCCTGTTTGGATCATTGGTTTAGCAGTGCAGAGACTTCCCAAGAGAGCCATCAGGATTTGGCCATGGTGGCCCAGCTACGGGAAAGGCTGGGTTGGGTGGTAAAATATCCAAAGAGCAACTTCGAGCCTTCGCAGTCCCTAAGAGGGCTACTAAGTTATTAAAGCAGGTGAAGCTGTTTTGCACACTAGGATGTGCATATTCAGAAGCATTTAGATGGATAACTTGGAAATTATCCTGCTAAATGAATATTCAGGCACTTATCTGGCTAAATTCTAGTCAGGTAATTTTATTTATTTAAAAGGGTTTTGTTACCTGTCCTTCCAAAAAATTTGGAGTGGGCATCAGTAAAACATACATAATTAAAACAAGACAAGACAAAAACAAAACAAATAAAAACTAAAAACAACAATGCCCTCATGCTATACATAGAAGTGAATAAACACTGCAGAAAAATTTGGGGCATAGTTAAGAGAAAATAAAGAGATGTTGGTAGGAATAACTAATGGGCCGTTACAGTAAAGCGCGGCCGCAGTTACCCTGTTTCTAACCCAATTTGGACACGTAAGGCGAACCCGCGATTCAGTATCTAGTTTTATGCTTCCTTACAGCTTGCCGAAATGGATGCGTATCCGTCTCTGCCCGCCGCATGTATATGATATGTTATATATGTAATGATCGACTTAGCTATTCCCTCCGATACAGTAACGTGTGCCCAGATTATCGCCTTTTAAACCAGCTTATTTGCTGCATCTTTAACCTGCAAATTTACCGCCTACCCTGACCCTGGCGTTATTGTGGTGTTCAGTCAGCTTCCCGCTGTCTTGAGCGCCCGACTGTACGTTCAAGCCGCGACCTTGGACGTCTGTTCATGGACCTTCCTGCTGCCTTGAGCACCCGTCTGGACATCCAAGCCGCGACCTCTGACGTCCGGCAACCCCTGCGTGCTGAGCCCGTGCTCCAGCATCTCCAGCCACAGCTCCCGCAGCTCCAGAGGCTCCCTGTGCGCGTACCCGGAGCCGCCGCTGTCCTCGCCCTGCGCCTCCCTGCTGGGCTCCGGGTTGCCGGAGGAGCCCGTCCCGCCCGACTTCGGGGACAAGTGCCGGCACAAGTCGCCGCCCCGGCCGGAGCAGCCGCCGCCGCCCCCTATCCCGACCCGAGGATTGGCCACGCTGCACAAGTTCCAGCTCCCCTACCAGGTGACTCCGTGCAGGGAGAGCGGGACCCACCCAGATATTCATGGACCTTCCCGCTGCCTTGAGTGCCCAGCTGGACGTCCAAGCCGCGACCTCGGACGTCCGGCTTGGACGTCCAGCCGGGCGCTCAAGGCAGCGGGGTCTGTAGGAAAGAACCATCCACTTACCTGGTGGAATGACATTTCAAATGACATTCAAATGACAGGTTCCAGCGCACCCTGGATACTGTATAGGCACTGTATACCGCTGTATACAGTAAGATGGATTGCGCACGCCTACCGCTTCATTGACGCGCTTTGGATGCCACTTGGATTTGCGTCTAATTTGAATACTGAATCGAGAGGTATGTGAACCAAAATATGCGCGTGGCAAACGAGGGTGCGCCCGGCACTGCCACATTCTTTCTTACGCGTCCTTACTGTATCGGCCCGTAAGTTAGGGGAGCACCTGCACCATTGAATATACAGGCTAAGTTAGCCAGCTAGTTTTATTCGGTTAACTAGCCAAGTTGCACAAACGCTGCTTTTCGGCTAACTTGCCGAGCTGCACAAAGGTTCTCTCAAGCTATTGGACTGTTGCCAGTTCCTGAGGCTAATGGCAACCACCATAGGCATAGCCTCATGGGCTAGGGCTCATATGCACCCGTTCACAACCCTGCTAGGTTCCCTCTTCCCGCAACTACAGCTGTCACTTCTGGATTTCCAGGCTGCTTTCACGTAACCTTGCAAAGGGGATGGGCCTATAGCCACCTGATTGGATGCTGCTAACCTCAAAGGCCAGCTCGGTAGGGTAGGGAGCACATTACCAAGGCCTTCTGGCCCAAATGATCTGGGGAAGGAGGAAGCTCTATGGTCAATTAAACAAGTTGCAGTTAAAGGCCATCAGTCCAGCATGGCAGACCACCCAGACATGGATAAAGGGGAAGGCAGTCTTTTTTTTTTTTCAGAAAACTGTGTGGCATTGGCGTGCGGGAACAAACAAGGAGACACTCACAGCCCAGTCTATTGGAGGTAGAGAGTGGCATAATGTGGTGGGTGGAAGGATGTTTGTTTTTTTTTTTTCTTGAAGTCTGGATCACACACACACACCAAGAATATAATGTCTGCCTTTGGCTTATGTGAAAATATGAAAGGCCATATTTTTCTGTATAATATATGTACAAACAAACAATAACAAACATAACAGGTTTATATCAGCACAATGGGCAAGGTAAATAATCTTCCCCAGCTAATGGATAATTATATACAAAGGCCTAGCAAAAGCTGCCACTTTCCAAAAAGTATGTCTTCCCCAACTCCGTAGATGGTGGCCAGCAAGCAGATTTCTTTGGAAAGATTGGATGGCGCCGGGAAGTCTGGACTGTTGCAGAGTTTGTTGTTCTAAATTCTCTCTCTGTTCAGCTCTCGGCAGTAGCCTGCCCATCCCACTGTGAGTTAGTCTTATCCCTATGTCTGGACATGCACTGTACGGTTTTCTTTGTTTCCTAACTCTCCTGAAATATTGCCAAACTAAATGATGATAAAAAAACTACTGCGTGTCTCAGGACAACTCTGAAATGGTGGGTTCTGGTGTTTTCTACTCTACTTGTAAGAGCCATATTGTCCAGACATTCTCTTTTACATATGGAGCCACTAGTTCTGCACATCTCTTAAATGAAACACATTCTGTTGGACACCCAGAATTGTAACAAAATCAGCATCAGTGTCATGAAAATAAAAGCAATCATAAACATAGACATCCTGAAAGACAATTTAGAAGTAAGACTAAATGACATAGATTACACAAACTGCTGCTCTGCTACCTCAACATGGTTACAAACAACCAGAACCTTAGCCAACAAAATAAACCCAACTAAATTGATCAACATCAAAGACCCCAAAGAAACTAACCCTTGGTACAAAGAAAAGATAAAAGAAGTCAAAAGAAAAAAAGAAAAAGTATGGAAGATAGATAAAACAGAAAACCTGACAAAATACAGACAACTTCTCACTTGCTATAAACAAGTAATCCTCAACGCAAAAAAGCAATATTACAGTAGGAAAATTGAAAAATTCGCAAATAACCCCAGAACTTTATTCACCATAGTTAAAAATCTCACAAACGACAAAAATGAATCTTCCCCAAACCTACCAGCAAATAGATGTAATGAAATAATAGCTAATTTTTTCAAGGACAAAATTATGAACCTAAAAACAAAGATTCCAAAATCATCAACACAAACAATCAAAATGCAAAAAAGAGATGTTAAACAATGGACAACTTTTAATGAAATTTCGGAACTAGAAGTAGAGTCAACGCTAAAAAAGCTAAATCCAGCCCCACATACACAAAACACAATACCAACCATAGACTTAAAAAGCCTCCACAGTCTCTCCAACTCTAACCAATATAATTAATCTATCCTTAACAGAAGGAACCATGCCAGATACGCTTAAAGGAGCAATAGTAAAACCGATTTTAAAGAAAAAAAAACAGTGATCCCCTTGTTCTTAGCAACTATAGGCCGGTATCTAACCTACCTCTACTAGCAAAACTAATAGAAAAAACTGTACAAAACCAATTAGCAGAACACTTAGAAACCAACAATATCCTATACCCGTCACAACACGGTTTTCGAAAAAACTACAGCACTGAAACTCTCCTGCTGGCACTAACAGACAACATCATGAGAGGGTTTGACAGCGGTAAACATTTTATACTGGTAATGCTAGACCTATCAGCTGCATTCGATACAGTAAACCATGGAATACTGCTAAACAGACTAGAAGAAATAGGACTAAGCAAACAATACATATAAGTGGTTCAAATCATACCTAAATAACAGATACTTCCAAGTTCAGATCAAAGATACAATGTCAAATAAAATAGGACTACAAACAGGAGTCCCACAAGGGTCGGCCCTATCCGCCACACTATTTAACATATACATGCTGCCACTATGCCACCTATTAGCTGGACTGGGCATAACACATTACATATACGCTGATGATATTCAATTAATCCTTCCCATTGACAACACAATAGAAGAAACTCTGGACCTAGCCAACATGTATCTAGATATTATCAAACAGCTTCTCAACCAAATGGAGTTAGTTATTAACATAGAGAAAACAGAATTCCTTCATCTAGAAAGAAAAAATCTAGAAATTATCCAAAATCCTATTACACTCAAAAACAACCAAAAGATTGAACTAGCTGAAAAAGTACGCAACCTAGGAGTGATGATTGACATGAACTGAATATAAAACAACATATATCCTTTAAAATAAGAGAAGGTTACAACAAACTTATTACTCTTAGGAGATTAAAACCCATGCTAACTACAAACAACTTCCGTACAGTGCTACAAGCATTAATCTTTGCAAGCACTGATTATTGTAATGCCCTACTCCTAGGCTTACCATACACAACAATTAGACCACCAGATACTGCAAAACACAGCGGCAAGAATTCTGACTGGAAAAAATAGAAGGGACCATATATCACTGATACCCTAATTGAACTACACTGGCTACCCATTGAACAGAGAATACAATACAAATCACTATGTACCATACATAAATTAATCCATGTCGAAAAAACAGAATGGCTAAACACTGCACTGAAAGTACACGTCCCCAACAGGAACCTGAGATCCGCAAACAAGGCATTACTAACTATTCCCTCCGTTAAAACTGCAAGACTAACTCAAGTAAGGGATAGAGCCCTATCATTAGCAGGGCCTACATTATGGAACACCATGCCATCAGAAATCAGACTGCAAAAAGACATCAAACTGTTCAAAAAGAGCCTAAAAACATGGCTATTTAAACAAGCATACCACAAAGAGAAGGGAGAATAGAATCCAAAGAATTGCAGAAAGCGATGAGTCTGTGCTTTGACACAACACACCTACTCATTATGAGTGTGTGTCACTTTTTTACTTTTAAGCAGTAACAGATAACATGTAGATTATTAATAATTTTGAACCGACCTGATAAACCTAAACACACAACCTCACCTAGCATCTTATAGCTATTATGAAACTTTGTACCGTACCTTACAGGCACCTGTCTAGATGTTAAAATAAAGCTACATTTTTAAGTGCCTTATTGTTAACCGTTGTGATGGCTTCTAGCTTAACGACGGTATAGAAAAGAGTTTAAATAAATAAAATAAATAGTAATTCAGATAGAAACACTAGTGTTAAACCAATACCAAAATAGATAAGAATGTGTGTACCCCAAAAGCTAAAAGTGCACTTGTATCCATAAGGTCTATACAAGTTTATTCTGTGTCTATAAACAAAATCGTGGCAGATGTCAGGTGTTTTCCAGCTTTCAGCTCTTTCTCTCATCACACAGAGCTGCTTGGCACTGCATTTCACTGAGCACAATCTTTTAATTCCCTAACTGCTAACTGGCTCTAAAGTGGTATTCTTATTCGCTAATTAGGTCTTGTCTGTATCTCTCTGTGTGCAACCTTGATGTTTCCAAGTTACTTCTAATCAGACTAGAAGGGAGGGGCTGTGGGCTGTGAAGAGAGGGCTACCTTACTGCCCAGAATCCTATAACTTCTTCTTTATGGTTTCAGCATTGTACATGCATATAAGCAGTACTGTGTCTCTGTTATCTTTTCTGGCAGAATATTCAGTACTTTCCAAGCAATCTATGTGCTGACCTTTTACTATAATAGTGGAGTATAAGTTGTTCTTTCTCTCTGTGGCCATTTTACAACATGCTTTACCATTTGACAGTACTAACTTCTGAGCATACTTGTACACTAAATGGGGCCTACCTGTCCCTATCATATATTAGGTAACTGCAAAAGGAAGACTGCCTACCACAAGTTTTACTGTGAATTCAAGCAAGCACAAAGCTGCATCCTATCTTTATAACTGTATTTCTCTCTCAGAAGGAAATAAATTAACCCTTTGCCGTCACACCAAAATTCTTCTGCAAAACCTGTCCCTTTCGCAGATACTCAACTGGGCAGAAAGGAACCTATCGCAGTTGGCAGCAACACACTTTGCAGGAAGAGAGAATGTACAGGTAGATTTTCCTCAGCAGGAACAGGCCGAACCTGGGAGGTCAGTCATTGCAAGGAATTAGGTTCCAAGAGGATAATTGCCTGGATCCACCTTTAGCCCAAGAACAGACTTCTGTGCATATTCCCACCTTAGTTGCTGATATGCAGAGTAATAGAATAGAAAATCACATATCAAATGTGATATTGGTAGCTTCGGACTGACCAAAGAGGCCTTGGTATGCAGACCTAATAAGGCTGCTAGTGGGAGCTCCTCTGCTGCGATCCAGAGAACAGGGGTGGCCTTGACAGGGCCAGATCCCGATTGGAGACCTATCTCCATTTTGGCATATGTTCTGGCTGTTGAAAGGGCACAGCTGTGAGTAGAAGATACTTGCAGGCACAGTGGCTACGATGCTGAAGGCCTGTAAGAACTCAACCTCCTTAATCTCTGTTAGTCTAGATGCTATTTGAGGAGGACTGTTGAGAAAATGGAACTTCTCCATGGAAGGAAGATATGCTATGGATTCTAGACTTTTTTTCACAGAAGGGCTTGATCAATGTCGTGGCAGTCATGTCATGCTATAGGGACCACATTAAGAGCACTCATCCACGTACCCGGATGTTGTGTGCTTTTTGAGGGGGAGAAGTAGAAGCAGATACAACTGCCTTTCAGACATTCTTTCCTTAATGTGACCATATCTGGTTCTTAAAACCTTGGTATGAGCAGACTTTGAGCCCTTGAAGAGAACATCCATTAAAGGTTACCTTCTTGATAGCTTTCTGCTCTGCCAGACGCATTTCGGAATTGTAGGCCCTCTCATGCAGAGAGCTCTATTTGGTAATATCCCCACATTCTGTCATGTTTAAGCCAGTGCCCTCCTTCTGAAGGTGGTGTCTTGCTGCCATTTGACACAGGCAGTGGTTCTGTTTGCTTTTCAGGAGGAAGGCATGCAAAGGCAAGAAAAATAGTCTGCGCCTACTGGATTGTGCTGGATGATGATAAAGTGCCTGAAGGTGACAAATGCTTTCAGGAAGACTGATAGGCTGTTTGTACTGTTTGGTATCCCACAAAAGGGAGAAGTGACTTCTTAGGCCTCAATCCCACGTCCTTCCAATTTTCTGTAGCCTCTCAGAGGGATTTTTCAAATGCCTTCTGAAAATCCAAATACTCACCTTGGTTTGCATGTTTATTTATACCTACAAAAAAATCTAGTAAATTGGTAAGGCAAGACTTCCCTTTACAAAAACCTATGTTGATGCTCCCCTATCAAACCCACTGCTACTCCTTGTCACCTTGGGCAAGTCACTTTACCCTCCACTGCCCCTGGTGCAAACTCAGATTGTGATCCTTCTGGGACAGGGAAATACCTACTGTACCTGAATGTAATCTGCTTTGAAGTGGCTTTTTAAATGATAGATTGCAAATCACAGAAACAGGTCTGCAATTTCATTTTTAAGTTCCGTCAGAACTCTGGGGTGAATATCATCTGGTCCCTGTGATTTGTTAATCTTTAGATTGTCAATTTGAGTTATTACATCCTCTAATTTCATAGTGATTCCATCTGTTGTCTCATAGTCGTCGTCATCAAAAAATGTTTCAGGTGTGGAACTGGGAACATTACAGTTCAAGCCACACTGGCTCATGGTCGGACCAAGTGATAGTTTTGATACCCCTGATATAACTTCTGGAATCATTTATTTTATCTACCAATATCAAATCAATATGGAAATAGGAACTGTGTGGACTGGAAAAATGGAATAGTCTCTTAAAGTTGGTTATAGAGTTTGCTAACCATCCAATAGCCCCAAATCTTCACAAACTGGCTCTATGCCTGCTAGGAGGCATTTCCCTCCATACTAAATTACCCATGGAAGGGTTTACTGTCATATTAAAATCCCGCCAAGTATAAGGGTGTGCCCCACTGAAAGCCTGACAATTCTATAGGCTCGGACTGGTTGGAATTTAGTGCATAAAGGGGAGCAGATTTTAATGAGAGAGAAAATGGGAAGGCGAAGGTGAAAGAGTGATGGCTGGGAAAGGAGGGAGAAATGAAGAACATAAGAACGTAAGAAATTGCCATGCTGGGTTAGACCATGGGTCCATCAAGCCCAGCATCCTGTTTCCAACAGAGGCCAAACCAGGCCACAAGATCTTGGCAATTACCCAAACACTAAGAAGATCCCATGCTACTGATGCAATTAATAGCAGTGGCTATTCCCTAAGTAAACTTGATTAATAGTCATTAATGGACTTCTCCTCCAAACCTTTTTTGAACCCAGCTACACTAACTGCACCAACCACATCCTCTGGCAACAAATTCCAGAGCTTTATTGTGTGTTGAGTGAAAAATAATTTTCTCCGATTAGTCTTAAATGTGCTACTTGCTAACTTCATGGAATGCCCCCTAGTCCTATTATTCGAAAGTGTAAATAACCGATTCATATCTACTCATTCAAGACCTCTCATGATCTTAAAGACCTCTATCATATCCCCCCTCAGCCGTCTCTTCTCCATGCTGAACAGCCCTAACCTCTTCAGCCTTTCCTCATAGGGGAGCTGTTCCATCCCCTTTATCATTTTGGTTGCCCTTCTCTGTACCTTCTCCATCGCAACTATATCTTTTTTGAGATGCGGCGACCAGAAATGTACACAGCATTCAAGGTGCGGTCTCACCATGGAACGATAAAGAGGCATTATGACATTTTCCGTTTTATTAACCATTCCCTTCCTAATAATTCCTAACATTCTGTTTGCTTTTTTTGACTGCTGCAATACACTGAGCTTACATTTTTAAAGTATTATCCACTATGATGCCTAGATCTTTTTCCTGGGTGGTAGCTCCTAATATGGAACCTAACATTGTGTAACTACAGCAATGGTTATTTTTCCCTATATGCAACACCTTGCACTTGTCCACATTAAATTTCATCTGCTATTTGGATGCCCAGTCTTCCAGTCTTGCAAGGTCCTCTTGTAATGTATCACGGTCCACTTGTGATTTAACTACTCTGAATAATTTTGTATCATCTGCAAATTTGATAACCTCACTCGTCGTATTCCTTTCCAGATCATTTATATATATATATTGAAAAGCACCGGTCGAAATACAGATCCCTGAGGCACTCCACTGTTTACCCTTTTCCACTGAGAAAATTGACCATTTAATCCTACTCTGTGTTTCCTGTCTTTTAACCAGTTTGTAATCCACGAAAGGACATCACCTCCTATCCCATGACTTTTTAGTTTTCTTAGAAGTCTCTCATGAGGGACTTTGTCAAACGCCTTCTGAAAATCCAAATATACTACATCTACTGGTTCACCTTTATCCACATGTTTATTAACCCCTTCAAAAAAAAATGAAGCAGATTTGTTAGGCAAGACTTCCCTTGGGTAAATCCATGTTGACTGTGTTCCATTAAACCATATCTTTCTATATGCTCTACGATTTTGATCTTGAGAATAGTTTCCACTATTTTTCCCGGCACTGAAGTCAGGCTCACTGGTCTATAGTTACCCGGATCTCCCCTGGAGCCTTTTTTAAATATTGGGGTTACATGGAAGAAGGAATAGAACTGGGAGGGATGAGAGGGTTAAGAAGGATACAGTGAAATGGGGATGGAAAGAGAGAGAAGGTAAGAGTTTGGATTGGGCAAAGGAAGAAAAGCTGAAATACATGGAAAATGGGGGAGGCTGGAATGAAATAGAGGAAAACTGGGCAGAATAAGGGAGGAGAGGGGGAGATGAGATGATGTACTTTGTGAAATCTACCTTTTCTTGACTTGTTAGAATTTTAAAATTTTTTCTTTCTTTTCTTACTCTTAATCATTATATTTAAAATGAAATTTCAGAACAATTACTAAAAATTTGTAATCTGTCATTAAAATCGTCTTTTGTACATGAACATTGGAGAGTGTCCAGTGTAATCCCAATATTAAAAAGGACGCCAGGATGATCTGGGAAACTATAGGTTGGTGAGCCCGACTTCTGTTGCGCCCGTTGGATGCAGAAGGCTGCGCCCTCTCTGTCTCACTTCTTTTCTTCCTCTTTCCTCTCCTCTGGGCAAGATGGCTTCCACCGCCTCTCCTTGCCGACCTCTCCGGTGTCCCCGGACCGGCATGGGCGATTGTATTCGCCATTCTTACACTGAGGTCACTTAGGGCACGCGCGTGTGCCGCCCTCTGTTTTGAATATGTCATGGTGGGAACCTCGAGGATGTCCCCACCGCATGACATCACTACCTCCAGGTACTTAGCCTCTGATCTCCAATCCAGCTACGAGTTAGCAAGGATTCCGCTCCAGCTAATTTCGACTCCTTCAGAGACTCCGCTCTGAATACTCATTCCTACAAACCCTCCGGGGTTATGCTGGCTACACTAGGGCTTTCTAGGTACCCGCTCCTTGGGAGCCTTATTCGTTCCTATCTACCCTCCGGGGTTTTATTATTCCAGCAAGGACGCTCAAGGCACCCGCACCTCGGGGGTCTTGCTTGCTCCTATCTACTCTCCAGGTTTCCCAGCTCATCAGGATCCTAGGTACCCGCTCCCCGGGCCTTGCACTCGCCTGCCTCCTCCTGGGCTAACCTGCAAAGGACATCCTGGCTCCGGCGCTCCGGGCCTTGCATCATCTCTACCTCCGTTCTACGGAGGCCATCTCTTCAACAGCTACCAGCCTTTGTGAGTAACTTCTCTGTGCCTTGTCTCACCACAGAATAGATTCTCAGCGTACCCTGCTCCATGGACCACTACCGGACCCTTCACTTCCAGCATCTAGTGAGACCTTCTCTGCACTTGATACAACTGAGTGCCTGGACTGAACTATCATCAGAGACCTACTCCACTGGCTGAGGAACCTAGCCCGCTTCTCGGGTCCTGCCAACTGCTATTTAATAAAGCTTCTTTTCTCTCTGTGGTCTTTACTGAGAGTCAGCCTATTGCTGTGTTTTCCCCATGGGGCCCCTCCCCGTGGGAGGAGTCATCAACACAGCAACCAGGGGTCCACAAACAAGTCAAACTTACAACAACTTCATTGCCAGGAAAAATAGTAGAATCTATTCTAAAGAACAAAATCACAGAACATACCGAAAGACATGGTTTAATGGGACTCAGTCAGCATGGATTTACCCAAGGAAGTCTTGCCTCAAATCTGCTACATTTTTTTGAAGGGATTTAATAAACATGTGGATAAAGATTAACTTGCATATGGATTTCAGAAGACGTTTGACAAAGTCCCTCTTGAGAGGCTTCTAAGAAAACTAAAAAGTCATGGGATAGGAGGCAATTTCCTTTTGTAGATTGCAAACCGGTTCAAAGACATGAAACAGAGTAAGATTAAATGGTCAGTTTTCTCAGGATCTGTACTAGGACCAGTGCTTTTTAATATATTTATAAATGATCTGGAAAGGAATACAACAAGTGAGGTGATGAAATTTGCAAATGACACAAACATTCAGAGTAGTTAAATCACTTGTAGATTGTGATAAATTGCAGGAGGACCTTGCGAGACTGGAAGATTGAGCATCCAGATGGCAGATGAAATTTAAGGTGGACAAGTGCAAGGTGATGCATATAGGGAAAAATAATTGTGCTGTAGTTACACAATGTTAGTTTCCATATTAGGAGTTACCACCCAGGAGAAAGATCTAGGTGTCATAGTGGGTAATACATTTGTCTGCTCAGTTGGTTGTGGCAGTCAAAAAAGCAAACAATTTTAGGAATTATTAGGAAGGGAATGGTGAATAAAATGGAGAATGTCAAAATGCCTCTGTATATCTCTATGATGAGGCTGCACCCTGAATAATACCATGTGCAGTTCTGGAGAAGGTACAGAGAAGGGTGACAAAAATGATAAAGGAGCTGCAAAGGCTAAAGAGGTTAGGGCTGTTCAGCTCATCAGAATCCTAAAGAGGTTAGGGCTGTTCAGCTTGGAGAAGAAATGGCTGAGGGGGGATATGATAGAGGCTTATAAAATCATATGAGGACTAGAACAGGTAAATGTGAATCAGTTATTTACTCTTTCAGATAATAGGACTAGGAAAAATTCCACGAAGTTAGCATGTAACACATTTAAAACAAATTGAAAATTCTTTTTCACTCAATGCACAATTAAGCTCTGGACTTCCTTTCTGGAGGATGTGGGCAGTTAGTATAGCTGGGTTTAAAAAGATTTGGATAAGTTTCTGGAGAAGTCTATAAACTGCTGTTTATCAAGTTGACTTAGGGAATAGCCACTGGTATTAGTAGCATGGTATCTATTTAAAGTTTGGGTAGTTGCTAGGTTCTTGTAACCTGGATTGGCCAGTTTTGGAAACAGAATGTTGGACTTGATAAACCCCCAGTCTGACCCAACATGGCAACTTCTTATGTTCTTATGTGTATATAACTTTGGCAACACACACAAAATTGTCATGCCAATATATTTATCTGAATCTGATAGGAAGATTGGGGACTGGGAAGGGCAAAGGCAGATGGATGGGTGAAAAACATGGCAGGAGGAGTGTGGGGTAGAAAGAGGGAGTTCAAGGCTGAGGGCAAAAGAAATCTGGCAAGTTGAGACGGGGGGCGGGGGGGGGGGGGTGCACCAGATGGGGTAGTGAAATGAAGTATTGAGATTAGAAAAGTGAGATGGATGAAAAAGAGATGAAAGAAATGTGACAAAGAAAGTTTTCAAAGGGACAGTTAGGGAAAGAGAAGGGAGAAGAGGCATATGGAAAGAAAAGTAATGGAAATGAGAACCATCATGAATGAGATAGAGAACAGTATGATGAGAAAAAAAACCAAAACAAATCCCAAAGATAGGAAAAAAGTTTTATTTTCAGTCTAGAAATTTTATTGTCATTTTTTAAAGTTTGAACATATGTTGATGTATTTTTAATGTGGTATGGAGTTATGGGATATTTAGTGATAGGCAGTATGGTTTGTTTATTTTAAAATATTATGTTCTAGAAAATGTCATTAATTGTGGAGGGCTGCTGAGGAAGGTGGGTGATGGTGGTCATGGTTAGGATGGGTGAGGGGAGAAATGGACATGATGGGGACCGCCTCTAACCCACTCATTGGCAAAAGTATGTGCACAACAGTAGTGTGTACCTGCACACTCCCACAATAAAATTAGAAGGGATACTGTTGGTGAGTCTGTTTCTTGACAATGTATGTGTTCTTCCATAGGCTGAACACACCCCCTTCAGGGCTGCTGATGCAGGAATGGAAAGCATGAACACTGGAAGTGGACTTGAGGCTTGGAAGTATGTATTGTTTTAAACACATATTTTTTCCTAGCCTATGTTGTCTGCCCAAAACTTTTGCTTCATTTCTCTCTTTTCTTAGATTGATTGATTTTAGTTGGTACTAGACATGAACATTGAGTGTTAATGTTTTAATTTGTTTGTATAATTGATTGTTTTGCATTTTAATTCTGCAAAATAGAGGTGGAGGGGCCGAGCGTTACACTCGGTGGGAAAATATCCAAATGGAAATGGTGTAGCACTAAGCACAATCAGGATCCACAAGATAAAAAGAGGATTCAGTCAATTAGACAAGATTGCCAAGCAATTCCATTTTTATTATAGTCAGTATCAAAAAGAGCTGATTTCATGGACTGTTTTTCGCCACTCTGGCTGCTTTGCTTCCCTTGGTGCTTTCTAAGTCCTCATTTCCAGATTCCTTGATGATGCCTTGATGGGGTTCCTCATATAAATGTTGTCACCAGTTTAAGGGCTTTGAATCATCAATATTCTATTGTGAGTTTGGAGATGTCAGTTTTTTTGGATTTACGGTCTTTCTTCACACTGTTATTGATTGGTTTGGGCTCTGTCCTTCCCGACGCAGCTGGAGTGGTGAAACACGGTCCACTTGAGTTTGTGAACTTGCAAGTTGTATTTTTGAGGAATGGTCTCATTCACAGCTGATTCAAATATTTCTCCTGCACCTTTTTGAGCTTGATTTTTCTGTGATAAAGAGATATCAAGGAGAGAAAGATGGCCGCCGCATGAACAGGCAGGACAAGAGGCTCTTCTCCTTTGATACTTGAAAAACTAATTTTCCTTTAAGCAATATGCCGCATACAAAACGCAAGGCTAAAGTGAGGGAAGCTACTACTTCCTCACCTGTACCTGAATATCTTCAGCCGAAGACAGAGTCCTTTTTCTCTGCCCCAGCAGAGAGAACACCGGTGAAGGGGGTCGCTACAGCTTTTGGCACGGAGCGGGTGTCAGCACTGTTGGCCGAAGAAATCACATTGAGTCCCGGTGCACTGAGTACTCCCTCTCCCCCTTTATCTCCTGATGCAGTGAATATTGTGGCGAGTCCACAAGGAGAGAAATTACCGATTTCAGTGGATACTAAACCCATGAGCATTGCAGCGACACGGGTGGGGACTGGGCCAATGGCCGGGCCGGCTCTCAGAGCGTCACCTCGAGAATGTACTGCAAGGGAGGAAATGGCCATCAAAGGGATTTCGATGGGGAGTGCAACAGGAGAGAGTGATGCAGTCTATAAAACCCCGATGGAAGCACTGACCCCAACGGTGAAACCGAAGGTAATCACAATGGATTCCTTATGGTATGCTTTAAAGGGCCTTGAGTCTGCTATTCTCAACAAAAATCACCTTTGAATCTAATCAAAGATTCCTGAACATTGAAAATATGATCAATCTGCAAAATACAAAGTTGGAACATCTGGAATCTCGTTTCGAAAAAGTTGAATCGGTGCAGAATGAGATGCTATGAGTGGAAGCTTTGAATATTAAAAAGCTTGAGAATATTGAAAATCGTGAAATATGTGAACCTACAGGCTATTAATTTCCCATATATGAAAGGAATTTCTACATATGATATGTTTAAGACTTACCTTTTGCATGTGTTGAAAATGCCATCTGAAGCTCTACCAGTTTTATCCAGAATATACTATTTACCAACGAAAGAAGTAGATTTAAATAAAGATCAAGTTCCAGAGGTTACTTTAAATCTGACAGAAGTTTTGGAATTCTATTTAGAATCTGAGATATCTAAACAAATGACGTTGTTTGTATCTTTCACCCTTTCTGCGGATAGAGATTTGGTTTTCAGGATGTTCATGCGTAATTGTTTGTTTGAAAATATTTTATGGAGGTAAAATTTGGATTTACCCAGATATATCAAGGATTACTCAGGAAAGGAGAAAGAAATTTCTAAATATGAGACCTGAAGTAGTAGCTAGAGGGGCAAGATTTACTTTAAGATATCCTTGTAAATGCTTGGTTAATTATCAGAATTATAAATATGTATTTTTTGAACCATCGCAGTTATATAGGTTTCTAGATATGCATACCCTAGAGACTCCTGATTTGTGATTGGTGATTAAGGAATATCTGCTATGCCTCACATAGCATTCTAATTTAAAAGATATTTTTTCTTGTTAAAACCGCTTAATATTTTCTCCCGCAATATTTCTTGGAATATTCAGATAAAAGGAACTGTATGTACTATTACTTATTTCCTATATTATGATACTATTTTGATTTATCTGTACTCGACAATCAGTGTTTGCTGTTGTAATTTGAATAAGATAAAGATTTAAAAAAAAAAAAAAGATAAGAGATATCACTAGAAGAAATAAAAGGAGTTATTGCTATTCTACCATAAGGATTCAGGTTATCTAAACGGAGCATACACTGGTAGCTGGTTTCAACATCTGAAATTATGGGATGCTTTGGTTTTTAGATTATTCACAGCTTGAAAGGGACAAAATCAGTTAAAATGTGCTTCTGTGGGGAGATCCAAGATGGCGTCAAAGTGAAAGGACGTGGCGTTGGAGCTCCTGCATCGAACTCTGAGAAAAAATTGTCCTTACCGTGTTTGCGGGTTAAATAGCATGCCTCATTCAAAAAGGAAAGGCAGGATAAGGGAGGTTACCTCGGGCACCACCACTCCTGCCTTGATGCAGATGATAGCGGGGTTCTATCCGCCGGCAGGAAGAAATCCAGAGAGTCCCGTGCCTGCGACGACCGTTGAGCAGACGGCGTCACTAATGGGCGAAACAACTTTAAGCCCTGGAGTGCCGTTGACACCCTCCCTCCCCCCCCCCCCCCCCAGCAAAGGCAGCAGAAGCAGCAAGCCCAGAATTCACCCTACAACAGATACCGCTGCTTGGTGTGAGTACGCCAGAGGTGAGCATTGCTGGGGACAATGCAGGCCTTGTGATAGAAGGGGAATCGAGAATATCTATCCCAGTGGGGGGGAGGGGTACCCCTCGTAGGCATCCGAACCGAAGGAGGGGAAGGAATTGACCTTGGGAAGTTGTCAGAGATGTCCAGAACCCCTGCAGAGCTAAATATTGTGGTTAACCTGATATCCTATCCAGTAATGAAGCCTTTGGAAAAACCTAATAACATTACACTAGAATCTTTATGGTTTGCTATTTGAACATTACAAAATTCATTAATGTCTATAACAGATGTTTTGAAAGGTACGCAAAATTCCTTTGAAAATTTAAAAACAGGAGTGAATGGTCAGAAAGAAAAATAGTGCAAATAGAAGGAAAAATGGAAAATTTAATTTCTGTTCAGAATGAAATAATAAAAGGTGAAACGGTATTAAACAGAAGAATTGAAATTCTAGAAAACAAATTTAGAAGTAACAATATTAGGGTACTGAACTTTCCAAAATGCAGATTAATTTCTGCAAAAGAACAGTTTAAATGTTACCTAAAGGAAGTCTTATTGATACCAGCTGAAGAACAACCAAAGATAAGTAAAGCCTATTTTGTATCAGGACTGAGAGAGGAAAATGAAATACAGAAGGGAACCATTGAAAACATCTTGAATATTACAGAATTTCTAGAAACTCCGCAAGAAGAACAAGTTGAGGGGAGAGGTACACTATTGGTTAAACTTTTGTTACCTATGGACAGAGATGTTATTACAAAAAAAATTTCTCCAAAAGCGTTCTACCCCCTATCTAAATCAGAAAATTTGGATGAATCCGGATGTTTCAAAAGAAACCCAAAGAAAAAGGAAGAGATTTATTATTGTGATACCTCAAGCCAGACCACATGGAGCATTGGTAACCTTGAGTTTCCCGTGTAAATATGTGTTGAGAACTGGAGGAAATAGATATATATTCTATGTTCCTGAAGAATTGGAAAATTTTGTTCTATCACATCAATGGACCTTAGATACAGGACAAGGTCAAACAAAGCCTGGTTAGTTTAGAAACGGCTAAAATAATTAAACTGCCTTACTTTCTTGTTTTTCTTGGTAACTAAGTGTAATTGATATTGCTCTATGTTAACCTTGGATCTCCACAACTAGTATAAAAGTAATACTATAGGCAGTATGTTTTAATTTTTTCTGTAGTCTGACAGTAAAGAAAATAGTATTGATTTATATTCAAAAAAAGTTTATATGCGTTTAAGCGTGTATATTGTTTGTTATAACTCATATTTTGCTGCCTATATTGTCAGGCATTTAATTGGATGTTTGTGAAGTTTAAAAAATTTGCAAAATAAAAAATTATTAAAAAAAAAGTGCTTCTGTGGTGAACTGTAGGATTTTGTCTGCTCCTTTAAATGGCATCCTAAACAGAGAGGTTGGGCCTGCCTGCTGTGGCAGTTAAAAGCAGAGGTTAGGGTACAGCAGACAAAGCCATGGAGAGACCATGATTAAACCCCATACATTAATAAGCATGGGGAGACCAGATGTTTTTGGACATCCTCACTATTTTTGGTAGCTGTATGGATATTACAGAACTTGATGGTAAGAAATGTTTTATTTATAGGACTCTAAGAATAAAAGAGGAAGATGACAAAGCTTGGAAGAGCCTTCCAGTGGAGATGAGGGAGGCCAGCACTTATAGTGGAATCAGGGCATGCATGGGTAGATATTTGAGAGATGGAGGTTTTGTATGTGTGGTTTTATGTATTTTATGCTTGTATTGGTGTCTTCATGATTGTCCTGTGAGTTATTTTTTATGTCAATTTTATTGGGTTGTGTAATGTTGTGTAATGTTGAGATCATTTTATGTTTCTAAAATGGAAATTGTTTTGAGCACATGTGGAAAAATGGTCAAGAAACCAAAATAAATAAATATGAAAGATAGTGTTAGGAACAGAATTGAGAGAATGAGTAAACCTGGTGATGTAGCTTTGTATATTTTACTGGGATTCTGTCTTGATGTTCTTTGATAGATGGTGGGTATTCATATTAGAAGAAATAAGATACACAGTCATTCTGTCTGTATTGTAATTCATCATTTCTGATTAGCTGATAATCACACATCAAAAAGTCCAAACCTAATTCATTATCTTCAGTGCCAACAGCATTCTTTCACAATTTTTTCAGATTTAATACCATGTTTACATATACTGCAGCAGCACCTTCATATAACCAGAAAGGTATTGCTCGTTTTCAACTTTATTGTGCTCTTATCAATATATAATCATCGGTCCCATATTATTTTTTATATTTTTAATACTGCATATACAATTCAATTTTGCATTTAATACTTAAAAGGCAACACTTCCCTTATCTTTCAATACTCCATCCAACATGGTATCATATCATATGTTTCGAGATGTTAAATCTCTGCATCAGGGACTCTTACTTCACCGCTCAAATCAACATGATACTGATGGTTTCTCTCAAATGGCAATCTAAAGAACACAAGTGGCGCAGTTTAAAAACAATCTTCAATCAATCCCAATTGTGAAATGTATGTTCCTACTGGGAAATGCAGATGTCAATTACATTAATATAACCCACTCTGTTTCAGCATTTAAACCTTGTGGATATATGGACTGCACACAAAAGATCCATTGTTTTCGCTGGCTTAATTTCTGCATCCTATCCCTTCCTTCTGTCCAGTTCAGTTTGATCTAGAATTGTCCATTTGATATCAAGGAATGAGGGTTCATACTGAATAAAATGCAATATCAGTGGTGGTGCTTGTTTCTTCATATTTATGCAACTTTTGTGTTCTATCTCAAAATGTGATATCTTGTTGGGCGGCATACTGAAGATAAGGGAAGTATTGCTTTTTAAGTATTATATGCAGAATTGAATTTTATATGCATAATTAAAAATATAAAAAGTAATATGGGACTGATGATTATATATTGATACTAGCACAATAAGGCTGAGAATGAGTGATACCTTTGCTAGTCATATGAAGATCCTGCCATACATGTAAATGTGGTGTTAAATGAAAAAGCTGTGAATGAAGTCTGATTGGCTGAACTATTCTTCTTGTCTTTATAATATGAACAGACCTAACACGATGGTTCCCAACCTGGTGTCCGTGAGACCATCCCAGGGGGGGGGGGTCCTTCAGAAGGGATGCAAGAGAGTTTTTAGCAAGGGAGAAAATGAGCAGACTGCTGCTACCTCTGATTTGTTGAGCTGTTGCCACAGGCCAAGATAAGGAAAATGAGAGTGGGTCCTATTATGGCCCTGAAAACCTCATCCCACATTGCTGCAGACCAGGAGGAAGAGAGACAGAGAGGGGCCATTAGCACCCATTAGAAGCCTTAAATTGCACTGCTGCGTGTTTAGTGGAGGTCAGAAAGAGAGAGCTTGACTGCAGCACTCAAGAATCGTAACCCCCCCCCACTGCTGCATTTTGTGAGGGTGTGGGGAAAGAGAGGGGCCAATTGTGGCTATCAGAATCTTTTGCAGCCTTTGCTGCACACTGAGGAAACCAGAGGAAGGCTGAGTTATCACAGTGGTGAGAAACCTTTCCCATTACTGCCACGTGCCTGCCACTGGTCTGACAGAGAGAGGAGAGCTGCACCTGAAAAGTGAGTAGAATGTCTCAAAGGAAGAAAGAAGGAAATAGGACTGGGGTTGACATTATGAGAGGAAAGACAGAGAGGAGAAGGAATGAGACAAGAATGAAGGAAGAAATAAAGGATAAAGAGGAAGACAGGAATCCATAATTGACCTGGTTAAGTGGAGTGAGATTGGGTGGATGAGGAGGGAAGGTGATGACCCCCCCCCCCCCCCCCTGGATTCATGTTGGACAGAGGTAGAGAGAGAGCGATAGAAGACCACCATAGTACAGGAGGGAAGAAGGAAAAGATGACTACCAGGAGTGAAGGAGGAGAGAGGACAAGACATCCAGGTGTGGATATGACATTAAACACACAAGTTATTTAGGGGGATACACAAACAGTCAGACATAACTATATCATTAGCCTTCTTCCTGTTGAAAAGCAGGCTGTTTTGCTTTTTCTAAAATCTAAATTATTTAGTGACTATCATTTTCTATATGTGTTTGTAAGAATCATAAAAGACAATAATAAAGAAGAAAAGAAAAGCAGGCTGAAAGGGGGCCAATTTTCAGGGAGGGTAAGTTTAAGAATTTTTTATGTGGGTAAACACCTGTTTATAAATGTAAAAAGACCCTTTTGAAAATTACTATTCCTCTCCACTAAAGGTAAAAGTACCTACTTTGTAAACAGCGCACACATTTTTACCTGAGGGGGAAAAAAAGAACAAGGCTAGAATGGTGGAGGGAAAGTACATGCAGAAGTTTAATTTTGAAACCCTCATGCATACTTTCATTCATGTACTTTGCACCTGTTTCAAAAGCAGATGAAAAGTACACAGGAACAAAAGTATTGACTTCCCCCGCTGGCAGTTTCCCTTTGAAAATTAGATTTCAGATTTGCAGGTACCAGTGCTGATTTTCTGCCAGGTCATGCCAAGTTGCCAACCTGAAACTTTTTTGAACTTGTTCGTAAGATGGAATGGCCTCAACTTTAAATTATGAAGGCAGTTTTAAAATAGATTTGGAAATTGCCCTCTCTACATATCCAGTTTAAATCCAAGTTTTATACAAATGATTTTGAAGTGCATCTCATTCTTTCTTTTGGTATGGCATACAAAAGTTAAAGAGAAGCATGTAGGAGTACGTGAAACCATTTTAAACTGAAAAGGGGTCCATGTTCCCTGAAAGGTTGGGAACCCCTGACTTAAAACATGATAAAGAATATTTTCACGTAGATAAGCATCTGAATTAGCCATGCTGTCTGGGTACGTCTTCTGTGCCACTAGGTGGCGGAGCTCTCTCTAAGTCTAGTAAAATCTTTCAGCCAGGGGCTACCTCCTGCCTGTTGCTAGGATTGCCTCAGGTTCCTCAGTCAGTTTTTTTCTTCGTGACCGTTAGCCTCGTGGAGCTCATCTCTCCTGAGAGAAACTGAATTTCCTGTACGTACCCGGATCAGTCCAGACAGTGGGTTGAGCCTCCTTTCCAGCAGGTGGAGACAGACTAAAACTTGCAGGATGCCCTATATCAGGACAGAGCCTATCCTCTTCCCCTTCAGTATTCGTCTGTGTCCCAGCAGGTGCAGCATCTCCCCTTCGGTTCTCTGCTGTAGGCTAGTCAGCTTCTTTATTCTCTTTAGGTTCAAGCAAGTACTTCTTTTGGTTCTTGTTCTTAAAAATTATAGAAAGTGAATCTCTGAAGGAATTTTTACCTTCTTTAGTGCCTTTTTGTGTGGGAGACGTCCGTCTCCCAGCTCTTGCCCGGCTCAGGGGGGCTTGTCCCCTTTTGCAGGAGGGGGTTCCCATCTTAGTCCTGAGTCCATGTACGCTTCCAGGTGTGGGGACCGACACTCTCTGGGCCTCGTTCCCCCTCTGGCTGCCGAGAGGGTTTTGAACCCGCTGCTGCGCTCAGTAAAAAAAAAAAAGGAGTTTCAAAGTTTTAACTTTCAATAAGTTGCAGGTACTCACCTACCTCTAACTTATTTGCAGCAGTTGACCAGCTTTTTTAACTTTTTCTGGTCAGTATAGGATTAGAACCGGCAGTCAGAGAAGCAGAAGGCAGCAGGTTCCCGCCTGCTCTCTCCTGCTGTGCAGGCTGTCAGTCAAGCTTTGTTTTTTCAGCTTTTTTTTTCTTCAGCCAAGGTTGCTATGTCCCGGCTGACAGCTTGTGTTTCTTGTGGGCTGTCCTCCTCGCGTTTTTCGCGGCAGGGCCTCTGCACTGCTTGTCTGCGGGTGGGGAAGGTCCCTCCTCGGCAGGACAAGCAAATTTAGCCTGGGGCTCCACTCCTCCCGGCATGGCTAGGCCTTTCCCGGGTCGGCAGAGCCCGGGAACGGCCGCCATCTTGGATTTTTCGTCTGGGCCGATTTCAGTGCTCCCTGGGGCTGGGGGGCCAGATTTTTTCGATTTGGCCACCGCGGGTTCCCAGGAGGGGGGTCCTGACCTTCCCTCGCCCCCCCCCCCCCCCCCCGGTAAATCCAGGGTCCCTTTTTCCGCGGATTTCGTCCTCCTCATGCACAAATCTTATTTAGCTAGCCTGCATGAGATGGATGAACCCCCCTCCCCCATCTAAAATCCCTCGCTCAGCGCCGTTGACCTCTGGACCGGCTGTGGAGCCTCAGGGACCAGTTCGGGTGCGGGTGGTCCCGGGGGTGCCCCCCTCCTCCCCTCCCCCGGTGTCTCCTGGGTCCTCAGACCCCGCTGCTTCCTCGGATTCGGCAGATGCCCCTCCCCTAGAGGGGGATGACCCCAGAGCCCTTCGTCTTTTTCGTAAGGAGGAGCTAGAGCCCCTCCTCCCTTGGAGGAGCTGGGTCTGGAAAGTCCCTCCATGGATAATCTCATGGCCTCACTTCCTAAGGATATGAACCCGGTTTTGGGAGGGCTCCGGGCTCTGGCCTCGGCCTTTCCCTTCCACCCCATGCTTAAGCTCCTTATCCTACGGGAATGGGAGGCTCCTGAGGGTTCGCTCCGGGTGGGGCGTGCGATGGATAAGCTCTATCCCCTCCCGGAAGATGGCTTGGAGCTGTTGCGATATCCATCAGTGGATTCTTATGTTTCTGCAGTGGCCAAGCACACCTCAATCCCGGTGGAAGGTTCCACGACCCTAAAGGATTTGCAAGATCGTAAGCTGGAGGCTCACCTGAAGCGCATCTTCGACGTCCTGGCCCTCGGGGTTCGGGCGTCTTGCTATAGCAGCCTCATGATGCGGGCAGGCCTCCAGTGGGTCCAACAGTTACTCTGCGCCCGGGAGCTTCCGCCAGGTGGAGGCGGTAATCGCTTATGTGTCGGACGCCCTCTACGATTTGGTCCGTGTCCAGGCGAAGGCGATGGTTTCAGCAGTGGCTGCCCGGAGGCTCCTTTGGCTTCGCCACTGGTCGGCTGATCAGTCCTCGAAGACCCGGCTGGGCACCCTTCCCTTCAAAGGTAAGATGCTCTTTGGCGAGGACCTCGACAAGCTTATGGACTCCTTGGCTGACAACAAGGTCCATAAACTTCCATAGGACCGTCCTAAGGCTTCTCGGTCCTTCGCGGCCTCTTGCTTTCGCTTCAGGGGTCAGCGTTGCTTTGCTTCTCGAGGGCGGGGTGGTACTCCTAGGGGGTCTTCTCGTGCGCAGTCCTGTTCGCAGTCCTTTCGTGGCAGTCGGCCCTTTCGCGAGGGCCAGTACCACCACTAAACCTGCCACACAATGAAGTTCAGCCGGCCCATCCCTCGGTCCCTTACTCTGTGGTAGTACAGTACCGTGTACTACCATTCGGCCTAGTGTCCGCTCCACGAATCTTTACCAAGTGCCTTGTGGTGGTCGCAGCCTTCCTCAGGAATCAGGGTGTCCATGTCTACCCTTATCTCGACAATTGGTTGATAAGGGCTCCAACTCAACAAGACGCATTGGCGTCCTTGCGTCTCAATCTCCATACCCTGATTTCCCTAGGGTTTCTAATCAACTATCCCAAATCCAAGATAGTTCCATCCCAAACCCTTTCCTTTATAGGGGCTGACCTAAACACTATACAGGTGAAAGCCTTTCACCCTGGCCTCTCTGGCGCATCATCTACACACTTGAGTATCCTCAACTGCTTGTCACTTCCTCATACTGCTGGGTCACATGGCGTCCGCGGTGCATGTCACTCCGATGGCCTGCCTAGCCATGAGAGTAATGCAGTGGACCCTAAAATCCCAGTGGGTTCAAGCTTGTCAACCAGTGTCGGGCATTGTTCACGTTACCACATAGCTCCGCCTTTCGCTCACCTGATGGATACAAAACTCCAGTCTATTTCAAGGCCTTCCATTTCAGGCTCTAGAACCTCAAATTACCTTGACAACAGTTGCCTTCAACCTAGGGTGGGGTGCTCATGTCAGTGACCTACAGACTCAGGGAACCTGGTCTCCAGAGGAAGCCAAACATCAGATAAATTTCCTGGAGCTTCAGGCGATCAGATATGCCCTCAAGGTTTTTCAGGACTGCCTTTCAAACAAGGCCATCCTGATTCAAACCGACAATCAGGTGGTGATGTGGTACATCAACAAGCAAGGGGGAATGGGCTCTTACCTCCTGTGTCAGGAAGCTGCACAGATATGGGTGTGGGCCTTTTCCCACTCGATGTGCCTCACAGCCACCTACTTGCTGGGCGTGGACAATGCGTTGGTGGACAAGTTGAGTCGCATGTTTCATCCGCACGAGTAGTCTCTCAACCCCATGGTAGCAGACACAATATTCCAGCGTTGGGGTTACCCTCACATATACCTCTTTGCGTCAGTCCACAACCGCAAAGTAGAAAACTTCTGCTCTCTAGCTCGCGGCCACCACTCGCAACCGAGGGACGCTTTCGCCCTCTCGTGGGCCAGTGGTCTCCTCTATGCGTACCCTCCACTTCCACTCATATCGAAGACTCTTGTAAAGTTACGGAGGGACAAGGGCGTAATGATTCTGATAGCCCCTCACTGGCCATGCCAAATATGGTTCCTAATCCTCCAGGACCTATCAGTACGCCTTTGGGGAAGGATCCACTTCTGATAACTCAGAACGATGGATACCTGCGCCACCCCAACCTCCAGGCCTGGATGTTGAAAGGTTAATACTCCAACCTCTTAACCTTTCAGAGTCGGTGTCCCGAGTCCTGGTAGCTTCAGAAAGCCTCCACGAGAAGGTCTTATCTTTCTAAATGGAAGAGGTTTACGGTCTGGTGCACTTCCATGTCCATGGACCCCTTCACTTGTTCCATGGCAAAGTTTCTGGACTTTCTTTGGTACCTGTCATAGTCAGGCCTGAAAACGTCCTCCATCAGGGTGCAGGTCATCACGGTAGCTGTGTTTCATAAGGGCATGGGGTATACCGCTATTTCAACACAATCCTTAGTAACACGCTTCATGAGAGGCTTGTTCCACTTAAAACCTCCACTGCGCCCTCCGGCCCCTGCTTGGGACCTTAACATGGTTTTGGGGCGGCTCATGAAACCTCCGTTTGAGCCTCTCCACTCTTGTGATCTCCGATATCTCACCTGGAAAGTAGTTTTTCTTCTCGCTATCACCTCTGCTCGCAGAGTTAGTGAGTTGCAGGCTTTAGTTACCTAGCCGCCTTACACTAAAATTCTGCATGACAGGGTAGTGCTCCGCACTCATCCTAAATTTTTACCAAAGGTAGTATCGGAATTTCATATTAATCAATCCATCATCCTACCTACCTTTTTTCCCAGGCCCCATTCAAACCCAAGAGAACAGGCTCTGCATTGCTTGGACTGCAAACGTGGCCTAACCTATCTAGACCGCACGTCGGCCCACAGGAAATCCACTCAATTGTTTGTTTCTTTCGACACCATCAAATTGGGAAATCCTGTGAGAAAGCAGACCCTCTCCTCCTGGTTAGCAGACTGTATTTCTTTTTGCTACCAGCAAGCAGGCATTCCGCTGCAAGACCATGTGAAAGCACACTCCATCAGGGCCATGGCGACATCGGTAGCGCACCTCTGTCCGGTGCCGCTTGCTGATATTTGTAAGGCTGCTACCTGGAGTTCTCTCCATACCTTTGCAGCCCATTATTGCTTAGATAAGGCTGGCAGACAAGTTTTCATCTTTGGCCAATCTGTTCTATGCAACTTGTTTTCAGTTTAACTACCCAACATCCTTCCTCCAACCCGTTCAGGGTTTCAGGATGCCCTCCTTACCAAATTCCACCCCTGTTGTGCCTGTTGCACATCTTTTGGGTGCATTTGGTGCATTGCTCGGACATCCTCAGCTCGGTACTCACCCTGTGAGAAAGCAGAGTTGCTTACCTGTAACAGGTGTTCTCACAGGACAGCAGGATGGTAGTCCTCACGAAACCCGCCTGCCACCCCACGGAGTTGGGTTCGCTTATGTTTTCTTATTTTATTTTTCGCACGTACTTTTTACTATAAGACGAGACTGAAGGGGGACCCCTGCTGGATGCAGAGTTAGTGCCATGCTGGGCATGCCCAGTAGGGGCCAGCCAAAGTTCTAGAAACTTTGACAAAAGTGTTCCGTGATTGGGCGCCATCCTGTGATGTCACCCATATGTGAGGACTAACATCTGCTGTCCTGTGAGAACACCTGTTACAGGTAAGCAACTCTGCTTTGCTACTAGTATTGTTTATACTCTGTTCTTTGAATGTCCTTGTTTAAAGATAAGCAGCAAGCTGTGAATGTATGCTGAATTCCAGTTACATTTGTTTTTCTAAGCAGAGAACAGAGTCTTTCTTTAAAGTAGCTTTAATTTAATATCATAAGAGAAAACTTTTCAAATTTCTTTCAAGTATAAACATCAAAGATTATAATATAAATTTGCTTATTGATCTATGTTGATAAATATACATTTTTTGCAGATATGCTATTATGTAGAATAATTAAAATCTTGTTACCAAATAACACATTTAATCTTTTAAAACCCTTTTTCCATATCTGCAAAAGATTTATAAATATTTATCAACATTGATCAATAAGCAAATGTATATTATACTATATGATGTTTATACCTGAAAGCAATTTGAAAATTTTTCTCTTATGATATTAAATTAAAGCTACTTTAATGAAAGACTTTTCGAAGACTGAAAATAAATTTGAAATTGCTAATCTGTTAAAAATGATTATTGATATGTGCTTCCCCCTAAAAGTGATACAAATTCAGATTGACTTAAATATTTTTCATATGGCATGGAATCTTGGAAACTGACCAAAGATCTGCACAAGGACACCGGTTACATTGACTACACAATATCAAAAACAGGAGCTGAACATCTAGACTGACTCGCCAGTTCATTGTGAATAGGAGCAAAGTGGCCACACTTTGATCAGAGAGGGGTAATTTTCATAGGGAAACAACCCATGAACATAAATTTTCAAAGGAAATAGTAAGAGTAATTTTATTTGAATATTGCCTGTAAGGTATATGGCACAAAAGTGCACATGCTTTATAATCTTTATAATTCCTGTTTCTGTGCATGGCGGAATGGGGGAAAAATATGGTCCATGCTTTTGAAAACCACCTCGGAAGCATTGCTTTTTAAACTGGCTAAAAGTCCGCATATTGTGTGAACCTCCTGAAAGGCAGAATATATACCAAATACATTTTAGCTGGTCCAAAGGGATTTATTTTCAGCCAGAGCAATCTAACCAGGTAACAACTTAGTTACCCAGTTAAATCCTTTTGAAAAATTTCTCTTGCAACATATGGATTGAAATATTTGCAGAGCATTTGCAATAATCCACACCACAACTTTCCAATTTTCTCTTTGATAGTAAGTTGTGATATTGGGTGGAAGGGGGAAGGTATTTGTGGTGATAGCCCTATTGTGCTTTTCACACTTTTTTCAGCACTTCAAAGTGAATTACATTCAGGTACTCAAGGTATTTCCCTATCCCCAGAGGGCTTACAATCTAACAGGCCAATACAGTAAAGTGCGGCCGCGGTTACCCTGCTTCTAACCCGCTTTCTACTCACAATTTGGCTGCGTTAGTCCAACCTGCGATTCACTGTCCCTTTTAACCCATCCTTACTGTTTCTTTAAATCAACGGGTAACCCTTTCCGCCCGCGGCATGTATATGAGATGTAAATGATCGGATTAGCTATTCCCTCCCATTCAGTAACGTGCGCCCCGACTTTCGCCTTTTTAACCTGCAGTTTAGCCGCGTCTTTAACCTGCTAAATTACCGCCTACCCTTACCCCTGCGTTAGAGGCAGGGGTAAGGGTAGATGGCAAACTTTCCCCCAGCCCCCTCTCACCTGCTCTGGCGGCTTGAACGGGCGTGCGTGACATCACGGCGTACGTTCATACGCTTCGCTGGCTTGAGCGCCGAAATTGACGGGCCCCCAAGTCAGCAAAAGCGTATGAACGTACGCCGTGACGTCATGCGCTTCGCTGGCTTGAGCGCCCAAATTGACGGGCCCCCAAGTCAGCGAAAGCATATGAACGGGCACGTTCATACACTTTCACTGACTTGGGGGCCCGTCAATTTCGGCGCTCAAGCCAGCGAAGCGTATGAACGTACGCCGTGATGTCACGCACGCCTGTTCAAGTGCTTTCGCTGGCTTGAGCGCCCGTGCACTACAGGCGTGCGTTCATCCGTCTTCTCCGGCGGGGCCGCTGGAAGCCACTTTCGCCGCCGGCTGCCCCCGGGAGGCAGGGGAGCGGCGGTGCGCGCCTCCGGAGGAGGGCAGAGAGGGCTGAAAGAAAGAAAAAGTAAGTTAACTTTGGATACACTTATTCACAATACTTTACATGTCGAGTCGCTTTTCGCCTGCCTTGCTTTGGGAGGAGGGGATTTTAGGTTTTTAGTTTTTCTTTTGGTTAAAGTTGGGATCCACTTCCTGGTACCTGTCATTTCAAATGTCATTTGAAATGACATTTGAAATGACAGGTATCAGCGCACCCAGGATAATAGGCGCTGTATAGCGCCTACTAAGTAAAATGGATTGCGGTTCATGGACGCGCGTTGGACGCGGCTTGCATTTGCATGCCATTTAAATAGAGTATCGAGCGGTATGTGATCCGAACTGTGCGTGCGGCAAACGCGGGTGCGCCCGGCCCTAACGCACCTCTTTCTACTGCACCTTACTGTATCGGCCCGTAAGTTTGTACCTGAGGCAATGGAGGGTAAAGTGACTTGCCCAAGGTCACAAGGAGCGTCAGCAGGACTCAAACCCTGGTCTCCCACTGCTTTAACCACTAGGCTGCTCCTCCACTCCTTTTGTATGACTTGAAGGAAAATGTAGAATTTCATTGAGAAACCTATATTCATAAGTAAAAGTTGAGAAAAATTAATTGAACAGGTCAAAGGTGAGATTGTTTCCTATTTTACAAGAAGTTTTAGAAAGGCTTTTATTACAACATCAGTTTGGGAGTTAGGTATGCCATTCAGTTTTAGCTGCAAAGATATTGAAAAGATTTACTCAAATTGCATCCACAACTTAAGCTTCCTAGTCATCTTTTTATAGAATGACTCACTTCCGTGGGGGTGTTTAGCTTTGCAAAAGAGTTGAACGTAATTCTTTTTCCATATATACATTTATAATTTAACAAACTGCTTTGTTTGAACTTGTCTGTCTCCTTTTTTAAATAATAAAAATGCTTTGGTTGTGTATTTTGCACTGTACATTAGAATTTTTAAAAATCTTACATTAGCATTTATTTTTCATTTCAGCTAGGACACACAATGTTGAAGCTTTCCATCTGAGGATTTCTCTGGAACAGTAAAGAAGCAATATGTGAAAGCTTACACATCTCCAAGGGATGTCCATTCATTTGATTTTAAATGCATATTTGTATATTTGTCACAAGGCAAGAAATCTGTGGCAGAAACAAGGAACCAGGCAGCTGTGCTTTTTAAATAGTCCTGTTCATATTTACTCAAAGTTGAGCTATGTTAATCCTCTCAGAGGTGTACATACTGATACATTTCAGTGTAAATGGTTCAGAAGTAAGAGACTGTATGTTATTAAACAGAATTATGTCCAGGGCAAGTTAGATTTGTACTGGAACATTTCAAACCTCAGCACTTCTTCAAGAGAAAAAATAAAACTGCTCAAGCATATGTCACGAATTAAGAACACTTTAGACTCTGTTTCAAAGGCTGTTGTTAGCACCCATAATGAACTGATTGCACGCATTTTTCGATTCAAGCCAACCTCAGACATAGCAAGAAAAGTGCCTGAAAATAATGAAAAGGTAAAGCAGGAAAGTGCAACAGATTCATTAGTCCCAGACACAACAAGTCAAGAAGTTCCTCAAACAGTAGATGTGAAGAAATCTGTTGAAGCAAATGGAAAACTGGAACTTAGCTTGAATAATTTAAATGATACTTCCCAGAAAGCAACAAAAGATAGTTCAGATGTGAAACCCGTCCTTTTTCATGAGAGCTACTTTACTACAAATTTTGGAGAGACCTATAACTGCTTAGCAGATCATATCAACTTATATTTTGGGGATTACCTGACTATGGCAGAGGGGAAAAAAGAAGACAATTCTGTGAAGAATGGAAAGAATAACGTAAAACCACCTGATTCACCAGACTCTGAATTTGCTAATGAAAGTGGAAAGGCTTCCACATCTGCTTTGTCTACTGCAGCAGACTTTGCAGGTGCTGAGAAACTAAACAATGCTGGTCCAGTGCCCACTAAAAGGAGTATTTCCCATTTCCTTTCTTACCCTTCCAATAGCATGCAAACTTTTATGGACAGCTACTTTGGTGGTCTGGTTCCCAGGTTGCGTTCTGATGCAAAAGATCCCTCAGAAGAGAAAAGTAAAGAACTAGTGAATGAAGAGTCTGGGAAGAAAGGTGAACAGGATAACGACAAAGATAGTAGGACAGCAGAGGATAAAGCGAAACGTCTGTTTCTCCAAAGAAAAAAGGCAAGTCTGCTAAGATATTGAATACAGTTCTAGTTTTGTTCTCTTGGTTTGCCAAATGTTTGAGGTTGTAATTCACTTTAACGTCGTGGCAATTAAGGGGAGTTTCCTCCCCCCCCCCCCTTTTTTTATTTCCAGATAACTTAGTGTGCTTCCATTGTGGGCACTTTCTTTAGCAGGCAGATCTCCCAATTCGCTTAGATGAACAGCTAGGGCTTAGTGCCACAGCTGAAGAATTTGAAATGACTGTACTCATTAAGAATTTGAATTAGTTCTTTGTGGGAGACTATAGATTAACCTTTTGTCTGTAGTATTAAAAAAAATAATAATAACAAAAAAGCTTTAGTAAATTAGATTGATAATTATACTGTAATTTTGTGTTTTTACTATATTTATGTATTTATTTGTTTTTATATACTATATGTTATTTTTTGTAGATAATTGTAAGAGTGAGTGTGGATAACAGAACCAGAGCTTTAGTTCAAGCACTGCGCAGATCCTCTGACCAAAGGCTGTCTATCAACAGGATTGAAGAACTAAGCTGTCATATCTTAGAATTTCCAGAGACAAGAATGGCAGCTGTTAAGGTGAGAAAATCACATTAATCTTTATCCTAAAGGTTAAATGCTAAGAACATTAGTTGCTTTACTGGGTTAGATCTAGCATCGATCATGCTCAGCATCCTATTTCCATGAGTGGCAAATCCAGGTTACAAGTACCTGGCAATTACCCAAACATTGCCTAGATCCCATGCTAATGATGCTGGTAATAACCAGTGGCTATTCCCTAAGTCTTCATGATTAATAGCAGTTTATGGACTTCTCCCCCAGGAACTTATCCAGACCTTTTTTGAACCCAGCTATACATACTGCCTTAACCACATCCTCTGGCAATGAATTCCAGATCTTAATTGTGCATTAAGTGAAAAAGAATTTTCTCTGATTTGTTTTAAATGGGCTACTGGCTAACTTCACGGAATTCCCCCCTAGTCCTTGTAATATCTGAAACAGTAAATAACCGATTCACATTTACCTTTTCAAGTCCTTTTCATGATTTTATAGACCTCTGTCATATCTCCCCCAGCTCTTTTCTCTCCATGCTGAAAAGCCCTAGCCTCTTTAGCCTTTCCCCACAGGGAAGTTGTTTCATGTTTTTTATCATTTTGGTTGTCTTCTCTGTACCTTCTCCAGGACAACTATATCATTTTTGAGATGCGGCGACCAGAAATGCACACAGTATTCAAGGTGTGGTCTCACCGCAGTACAGAAGCAGTATGATAATCTCCATTTTATTCACCTTCCCTTCCTAATAATTCCTAACATGTATTTAATTTTGACTGCTGGAGCACACTGAGCTGACAGTATCAATGGGTGGTAACTCCTAATATGGAAGCTAACATCATGTAACTACAGTATGG
This sequence comes from Rhinatrema bivittatum, assembly GCF_901001135.1. Lineage (NCBI taxonomy): Eukaryota > Metazoa > Chordata > Amphibia > Gymnophiona > Rhinatrematidae > Rhinatrema > Rhinatrema bivittatum. The sequence goes on from NC_042623.1 coordinate 103,753,791, forward strand.
GTTAGTTTTCCCTATATGCATCACCTTACACTTGTACACATTAAATTTCATCTTCCATTTGGATGCCCAATCTTCCAATTTTGCAAGGTCCTCCTAAAATTTATATAATTAAAACGCACAAAGGTTATTAGAATCGGAGGAAAAACATCTGACATTTTTCCTCTGATTCTAATAACTTTTGTGTGTTTTAATTGTATCTTAGCTGTTTTGTGTTTTGACTAATGTGTGCGCCTAGGGGGTCTCTTATTCTCTTGCAGTTTATCATAATCCGCTTGGGATTTAACTGCTGTAAATAATTTTGTGTTATCTACAAATCTGATCAACTCACTCATCATACCCCTTTCCAGATCATTTATAAATATCTTAAAAAGCACCGGTCCAAGTACAGCTCCCTAAGGCACTCCACTGTTTACCTTTCTCCACAGAGTAAACTGACCATTTAATCCTACTCTGTTTCCTGCTTTTTAATCAGTTTTCAATCCACAGAAAGACATCTCATATCCCTTGACTTTTAGTTTTCTTAGAAGTCTCTCATGAGGGACGTTGTCAATGCCTTCTTAAAATCCAGATACACTACATCTACCAGTTCATTTTTATCCACATGTTTATTAATCCCTTCAAAAAGCTGTAGCAGATATGTGAGGAAAGAGATCCCTTGGGTAAATCCATGCTTGCTGTGTCCCATTAAGCCATATCTATCTATCTGTTCTGTGATTTAGATCTTTAGAATAATTTCCATGATTTTTCCTGGTACTGAAATCAGGCTCACCAATCTTTAGTTTCCCGGATCACCCCTGGAGCTCTTTTTAAATATAGAGTTAGGTATAATGGATGATTTCAATGACAGGTTACAAATTACTTGTAAAAGGTCTGAAATTTCAATATTTCAGAAACCAGGGATGTATATCATCCAGTCCAGATGATTTGCTTCTCTTCAGTTTGTCAATCTGGCCTACTACTATTTCCAGGTTGACTGTAATTTGGTACAGTTCATCCGGATCATCACAGAAGAAAACTGTCTCCGTAATGGGTATCTCCCCAACACCCTCATTAGTAAACACCAAAGCAAAGAATTCATTTAGTCTTTCCTCAACAGCCTTATCTTCCTAAGTACCCCTTTTAACACCTCGATCTTCTAACAATCCAGCTGACTCCTTTGCAGGCTTCCTGCTTTGGATATATTTATAAAAGTTATTATGTGTTTTTCTTCTTGGACAATCAGGATGATAGTCCTCACACATGGGTGACATCATCAGATGGAGCCTGGCACAGAAAACTTATGTGAAAGTTTCTAGAACTTTTACTGGCACACTGAGCATGCCACGATCCACGTGTCCACGTGGGGTTCCTCTCCAGTCTTTTCTTTTCCACGGAGTTATCATCTCATGGTTGTGGAGCTCATGCTCTGTTTCAGTTTTGGAAAGTTTTTCTTGGTCAATTCATCGACTGTTTTGTGTCGGGTCCCTCTCCATTCCACCAGCTTAGCTAGCTGGGCGGCGCGGTAAGGTTTTTCCCTTCTGTGTGGTCAATTCCCGACAGTGTTCCCTTGGTATCCATTGGTCATGACCCACTTGCCAGTTTTTTTCCATATGATGTCATCGGGTTTTCATCTGTGCCCTTGGACTGTGTCCCTCATGATGTGTGTATCCCCTACCTGGAGGCATTGCATAACGTTCGGTGGTTTTGGTTCTGCGGCCAGATGACCCCAAAGAGCCGGCGGTCCCGCCTGGACAAGATGGAGAAGCTCTTTGGATCGAAGAAGTCATAACCCTTGACATCAGCATCGGGGGCATCGATGCCAAGAGGCTGGGGGGAACCGATGGACACTGAGCCTTCGCTGTCCACCCCTCCACCGGGACCCTCAATGGAAAGGGGAGCTGGAGATTGGCCATCATTGCTGTCTTTCCATTTCAGGATGTCTGAGTTGTCTCCTTCCTTCAAGAGGAGTTGGAACGCAGGGTGCAACTGGTGGTTGTTTGAGCCCTGCAGGGCATCAAGCCGCTGACCCGCTGGTGCTTCCTCCGGTGCCAGAGCCTGCACCCTTGATGTTAGCACCTCTGCTGGAGCGCCTTGATGTTCTTCTTGGCGTCCTCCCTATGCAGCTGCTGCTGGTGCCCAGGGGTCCATCAGTGCCCCAGTGGCTACTGTTGCCTCCATCTGGTGCGAGTCCCATTGTGGGTTCTGAGGAGGAGGAAGGCCCATCATAGCCCACACCACTGTTGAGGTCTTTGGTGCCAAGGCCAGCATTACCTGGTCCAATTCCTGGTCCTTCAGGGGCCTTGGTGCCCTCTGTGCCCAAGCTGAGGGACCTGGGCAGGGGTCCTCCACCAGTGTCTCAGTTAGGAGGATTCCCTGTATGACCCGTGGGGTGATACCTCTGAGTTATCTGATGAATCGAGGGATCTCCCTCTGACCCATCCTCTCCGTTAGAAGTGGCGCTGATCTCTCCCCGAGGACCTGACCTTTGTGGGGTTTGTCCGGGCCAGGCCGAAACCATTCCGTTTCAGCTTCTGATGGAAGAGGATGCCAGACACAAGATGCTGAAAGTTTCCAGTTTGTTAAAGTCCCGAAGGAGGTGGTGGCTATTCCTGTCCATGATATCTTCAATGAGTTAATCCTTATGATTTGGGAGCACCCCATCTTTGTGCCTCCAGTGAATTGGAAGGTGAATGCTGTCTACCTAGTCCAACAGGCCTTGGGGTTTGAGAGGCGCCAACTCCCCTGTCGGTTGGTTGTCGTAGAGTCTGCCCTCAAAAAGGCCAAGCATTTTCGCACCCTTGCCTCCATCCCTCCAGGTCAGGAGCACATGGCGCTTTATGCACTGGGTAGAAAGGTGTATCAGGGCACTAAGTTGATCGCCCATATTGCCTCCTAATAGCTGTACATGACACAATACTCCAGGAACCTCTGGAAGCAGGTCCAGGAAATTTCTGAGCGTCTGTCCCAACAGCAGCAGGACGCCTTGTCAACAGTTGTCCAACAAGGCCTAGAATGTGGCAAACACGAGGTGCAATCCACTTGAGATGTGTTTGAAAATGGCGGCTAGGCTGGCAACAAGCAGCCATTGGGACCCGCAGGATGACTTGGATCCAAGCCTCTGATCTCTGGCCGAGGTCCAGGAGAAGCTAGCTGACCTGCCATGTACTGGCGAGAACCTCTTGGAGACAAAGTGAGGGATGCTGTGACTCAATTGAAGAATCACCACGAGACCTTTCAGCATCTCTCTGCCAGTACATTGGACCTGCCATTCTCTGCCAGAAAATCTTTGCGGCAGGGCCAGAGGAGGTCATTTTTTCACCAAAGGAAGTGTTATCCTCTTGTCTCTCATCCCCATTCTCTGGGCGTGGGCTCTAGGGAATGCTCCAGACAGTAGCGGACCCCCAGACCCCAGCCAAGCCCTGCTACGGGTTTAGACTGGCTGCAAGGGAGCGAAAGTCAGTCCAGAGTCCGGTGAATGATGACGTAGACTTAATTGGCATCTCAGAGACATGGTGGAAAGAGGATAACCAATGGGACAGTGCTATACTGGGGTACAAATTATATCGCAATGACAGAGAGGAGCACCCGGGAGGAGGTGTGGTGCTTTATGTCCGAGATGGCATAGAGTCCAACAGGATAAACATCCTGCATGAGACTAAATACAAAATTGAATCTTTATGGGTAGAAATCCCTTGTGTGTCGGGGAAGACTATAGTGTTAGGGGTATACTACCGTCCACCTGGTCAAGATGGTGAGACGGACAGTGAAATGGTAAGAGAAATTAGGGAAGCTAACCAAATTGGTAGTGCAGTAATAATGGGAGACTTCAATTACCCCAATATTGACTGGGTAAATGTATCATCGGGACACGCTAGAGAAATAACGTTTCTGGATGGAATAAATGATAGCTTTATGGAGCAATTGGTTCAGGAACCGACGAGAGAGGGGAGCAATTTTAGATATAATTCTCAGTGGAGCGCAGGACTTGGTGAGAGAGGTAACGGTGGTGGGGCCGCTTGGCAATAGTGATCATAATATGATCAAATTTGATTTAATGACTGGAAGAGGAACAGTGTGCAAATCCAAGGCTCTTGTGCTAAACTTTCAAAAGGGAAAATTTGATAAAATGAGAAAAATTGTTAGAAAAAAACTGAAAGGAGCAGCTACAAAAGTAAAAAATGTCCAAGAGGCGTGGTCATTGTTAAAAAATACCATTCTAGAAGCACAGTCTAGATGTATTCCACACATTAAGAAAGGTGGAAAGAAGGCAAAACGATTAAACGGCATGGTAAAAAAGGGAGGGTGAAAGAAGCTATTTTAGCCAAAAGATCTTCATTCAAAAATTGGAAGAAGGAACCAACAGAAGAAAATAGGATAAAGCAAAAACGTTGGCAAGTTAAATGTAAGACATTGATAAGACAGGCTAAGAGAGAATTTGAAAAGAAGTTGGCTGTAGAGGCAAAAACTCACAGTAAAAACTTTTTAAAATATATCCGAAGCAGAAAGCCTGTGAGGGAGTCAGTTGGACCGTTAGATGATCGAGGGGTTTAAAGGGGCACTTAGAGAAGATAAGGCCATCGCGGAAAGATTAAATGATTTCTTTGCTTCGGTGTTTTACTGAAGAGGATGTTGGGGATGGTACCCGTAATGGAGAAGGTTTTCATGGGTAATGATTCAGATGGACTGAATCAAATCACGGTGAATCTAGAAGATGTGGTAGGCCTGATTGACAAACTTAAGAGTAGTAAATCACCTGGACCGGATGGTATACACCCCAGAGTTCTGAAGGAACTAAAACATGAAATTTCAGACCTATTAGTAAAAACTTGAAACCTATCATTAAAATCATCCATTGTACCTGAAGACTGGAGGATAGCAAATGTAACCCCAATATTTAAAAAGGGATCCAGGGGCGATCCGGGAAACTACAGACCGGTTAGCCTGACTTCAGTGCCAGGGAAAATAGTGGTAAGTGTTCTAAACATCAAAATCACAGAAGACATAGAAAGACATGGTTTAATGGAACAAAGTCAGCATGGCTTTACCCAAGGCAAGTCTTGCCTCACAAATCTGCTTCACTTTTTTGAAGGAGTTAATAAACATGTAGATAAAGGTGAACCGGTAGATGTAGTATACTTGGATTTTCAGAAGGCATTTGACAAAGTTCCTCATGAGAGGCTTCTAGGAAAAGTAAAAAGTCATGGGATAGGTGGCGATGTCCTTTCGTGGATTGCAAACTGGCTAAAAGACAGGAAACAGAGAGTAGGATTAAATGGACAATTTTCTCAGTGGAAGGGAGTGGGACAATGGAGTGCCTCAGGGATCTGTATTGGGACCCTTACTTTTCAATATATTTATAAATGATCTGGAAAGAAATATGACGAGTGAGATAATCAAATTTGCAGATGACACAAAATTGTTCAGAGTAGTTAAATCACAAGGCAGATTGTGATAAATTGCAGGAAGACCTTGTGAGACTGGAAAATTGGGCATCCAAATGGCAGATGAAATTTAATGTGGATAAGTGCAAGGTGATGCATATAGGGAAAAATAACCCATGCTATAATTACACAATGTTGGGTTCCATATTATGTGCTACAACCCAAGAAAGAGATCTTGGCGTCATAGTCGATAACACATTGAAATTGTCGGATCAGATATAATTGCGATGGAGAAGGTACAGAGAAGGGCTACCAAAATGATAAGGGGAATGGAACATATTCCCTACGAGGAAAGACTAAAGAGGTTAGGACTTTTCAGCTTGGAGAAGAGACGACTGAGGGGGGATATGATAGAGGTGTTTAAAATCATGAGAGGTCTAGAACGGGTAGATGTGAATCGGTTATTTATTCTTTCGGATAGTAGAAAGACTAGGGGGGCACTCCATGAAGTTAGCATGGGGCACATTTAAAACTAATCGGAGAAAGTTATTTTTTACTCAACGCACAATAAAACTCTGGAATTTGTTGCCAGAGGATGTGGTTAGTGCAGTTAGTATAGCTGTGTTTAAAAAAGGATTGGATAAGTTCTTGGAGGAGAAGTCCATTACCTGCTATTAAGTTCACTTAGAGAATAGCCACTGCCATTAGCAATGGTAACATGGAATAGACTTAGCTTTGGGTACTTGCCAGGTTCTTATGGCCTGGATTGGCCACTGCTGGAAACAGGATGCTGGGCTTGATAAGGGGAGAGGGATTGTCATTTTAACACCAGTGACTATGAGAATGAAGTGGTACGCCAACTCAGCGATGAAACTTTTATGTAAAATTGTTATGTAACCCGACAAGCAAGAATTGCAAGATATGATAAAACACATAGTTCAGCAGGCAGAAGATGCAAAAATTATAACTTCTAAAGAGTCTGCTTTTTCTCATAGTGGAATATCCTGTAACACCAGTATTTTATATAGTCCCTAAGATACATAAAACACTGGTTAACCCTCCGGGACGCCCTATAGTATCCGGGATTGGTTCAGTATTGGAACCTCTATCCAAATTTGTGGATACATTTCTGAAACCGTTCGTGCCACACATTAAATCATTTGTTAGAGATTCAGCTCACTTAATTTTCTTTGTTGGCTGAAATATCTCCCACACTTGATTCATGTTTATTATTAACAATGGATATTATCTCTCTATACACCAATATCCCAGCATGACGAAGCTTTAATAGTCATAGAGAAGGTTTTTGAAACACTAGGGTCACGCAGCTACGGCCACCAACTCAATTCTTGGTAGAATTGGCCAAGATAGCATTGACACGCAATTTCTTTTCATTTAAAACCCAATACTATCAGCAAATTAAAGGCACAGCTATGGGGGCCACCATGGCCCCCAGTTTAGCTTGTTATTTGTGGCTGATTTGAGGAACGTTTTGTTTACATGTCTGAGTGGCAACCTCTGATAGCCCATTGGTTTAGATATATAGATGATATATTGTTGATTTGGCGTGGTACAGAGATTCAATTTTTCTTATTTATTGATTGGTTAAACAATTTGAGTCCCCACTTACAGTTTAACTTTGTCATAGATCGTCATAAAATATCGTTTTTAGATGTTATGGTGATCTATCAAGATGCTCAATTCTACACAACAATTTACCGTAAAGAGATGGACAGAAACACTCTCTTAGCATATGATAGTTTTCACCCTTACCATTTGAAGAATAACATTCCCACAGGTCAGTTTTTGAGGCTGAGACGGCTTTGTTCAACTAGAACAGATTATGTGTGTCAAGCTCAGCAGATGTCAGCACGGTTTAAGCAGAGGGGATACCCCAGTAAAGTTTTGAAACGGGCATTTAAAAGAGCGTATAACGTGAATAGGGACCTATTATTCTTACCTCATACGCAAGATGATACTCCAACAATAAACTGTATTCTGCCTTTTTCAACAATCAGTAATGATATATCTAGAATTATCCGAAAGCATTGGAAATGAATTGAAGTTGGATGCATTTTTGAGAAGTACAATACGGTTTACATATCGGAGGGGCCGCAATATCAAAGACAGGTTGGTTCACTCTGTATTTACACAGCAAATCAGTACACGAGAGAGGAGGTTACACAAACCATGTGACCATTGCTCGGTGTGTAAACACACAGCAACCTTGTCAGAATTTACACATCCAACCACAGGCAAAATATTTGGATTATTTGCTAATTCAGACTGTAATACACAAGGAGTGGTCTACGTCATTAAATGTCCATGTAACAAGCTATATGTAGGCAAAACCACGAGAAAAGTTAAGACAAGGATAATCGAACATAAGTCTAATATAAACACAGGGAGAGACATGGCACCTTTGGTAGCTCACTGGGCTCAGGCGCCACACTCAGTAGAAGAACTGCATTTTTTTGTGATTGACGTGGTATCGAACCCGAGTAGAGGAGGTGATTTTTCCTCGATTCTAATTAAAAGGGAACAGAAGTGGATTTTTAGTTTAAACACCTTAGCTCCTAATGGACTTAATGCTGAATTGGAGTGGCATCATTTTTTGTGAGTTCTGGAGCTATATACACAATGACTTTTTGGGACTTTGATCTGACATCTGTGGAATGTTGGGTAATTGGGTAATCACGGGTGTATCTGTGCTGAATGCCGTTTTGCGCGCCAAACAGTCAGAGTGAAGGTCTATATTGAGCTAGTGCTGCAGAGTCATTGTGCTCCTGCAGACCTGTAAGATTGTAACCACTAAGGTATGTAACATCAGAATTTCGTCTGGATTTCATCTGTTTTTCGGATAGCCTTTATGTTTAGAATTTGGTCTTAATGTCACTATGTTATGTTATAGATATACTAAGAATCCCCCCGAAGCAGCCGACAGGCGAAACACGGGACCGTGTCGGGGACTGCTGTTAAACTGTATGCCTTATCTGTGTGGGATGTAAAGAAGGAGTCACCATTTAAAATAAATGAAGAAGTTATAACCACGACCAAATCAAATTTATTGTGCGCTTAGTTGACTGGATAATTTACGTTGTAAAGTGCACTTGGAGCTCTGGTAGTTTTGTTTGGTAATCCTTAACAGCAATATCAGGGTGCTCCTTCAGTTGCCACTCCCTTGGTCGACGCTGTAGAAAAGGATGTCCCTCTGATCTCTTTCTGGTGACGCTATAGGAAAGCCTAGTGCCGATTACAAGAGCTTTTGTAGGGTCATTGTGCTGGAGGAGGCGGGGTCGATGTGTTGAAAGGTCAGGTCCGTACGTGGGTCCTGGAGGGGTCCTTTCCAGTGTGTTTCAGCGCTGTCACTGGTGCTGGTTTGCCTCGTTGGGAGGATTCCTGAGGCTCGAGGAGCTTGGCGGTGGTGGCAGCTGATAGGCAATGGATTGGAAAAGCCCGAAGGAAGAGCACGAAGGGGCGCACTAAGGGGCCTGCTCCTTAGTCGTGCGACACCCGGCGCGCGGCGCCAGAGGTCGGGTCAGGGATTTAAACAGAGTCCCTACCCAGCGCTGCAGGTGACGTTGTCGTTGCGGTAGGCGGGCCTCGGGGGGGATCTGCAGCTCGGAGGCAGCTCAGCGGTCCGGCGGTGGAGGGTGGGCTAGCTTACGGCGGCCGCGTGGCGAGAAGAAGGACAATGGAACCCTTCCTTTAGACAAGATTGTGATAAATTGCAGGAAGACCTTGTGAAACTGGAAAATTGGGCATCCAAATGGCAGATGAAATTTAATGTGGATAAGTGCAAAGTAATGCATATAGGGAAAAATAACCCTTGCTATAGTTACACAATGTTAGGTTCCATATTAGGTGCTACCACCCAAGAAAGAGATCTAGGCTTCATAGTGGATAACCCATTGAAATCGTCTGTTCAGTGTGCTGCGGCAGTCAAGAAAGCAAGCAGAATGTTGGGAATTATTAGAAAGGGAATGGTGAATAAAATGGAAAATGTCATAATGCCTCTGTATCGCTCCATGGTGAGACCACACCTTGAATACTGTGTACAATTCTGATCGCCGCATCTCAAAAAAGATATAGTTGCGATTGAGAAGGTACAGAGAAGGGCGACCAAAATGATAAAGGGGATGGAACGGCTCCCCTAGGAGAAAAGACTAAAGAGGTTAGGACTTTTCAGCTTGGAGAAGAGACGGCTGAGGGGGGATGATAGCGGTGTTTAAAATCATGAAATGTCTAGAACGGGTAGATGTGAATCGGTTATTTACTCTTTCGGATAATAGACTAGGGGGCACTCCATGAAGTTAGCGTGTGGCACATTTAAAACTAATCAATTAAAAAAATCAAATGCAAACTCCGTAATAATAATAATAATATAGCTAAGTATTTCACAACTAAAACAGGAAATATCTCAGCTGAATTTGAAACACTTCCTATCCCAAAACCATCAATTCCTCAATTATTTTTCCTTTTCAGAATTTGCAAAAGTAAATGACACAACAAACATGAATATTCTAACAAAATCTAAGCCCTCAAAGTCCTTTTAATCCATGCTCTGGAAATCTACTCAAAGATTTAAAAGAACATTTCACTCCATCAATCACGCTTCCTTATCACAAGGAATTTTTCCTGATTCTATCAAAAAGACATCTGTTATACCAATACCAAAAAAGACAAACCAAGATCCCTCAGATCTAACCAACTATCGTCCAATAGCTACACTTACATCTATAGCCAAAATTATTGAATCTGTTGCACTACACCAAATTTCAAACTATATCGAAGATCACAATATACTTCATCACAATCAGCACGACTTCAGGAAAGCCCATAGTACAGAATCCCTACTAACATCATCATCATTTGACACAATTATAAGAGGATTTGACTCTAACACAAATTACATACTCATTCTGATTGATATATCTGCAGCATTTGATACTTTAAATCACACCATTTTACTATCCAATTTCCAACAAATTGGTATTACTAAAACAGCTCTCCAATGGTTTACTACATTTTTATCTAACAGACCGCAAAGAATCACTTTAGGAAAATGCAAATCAGAATGGTACACAACCGAAACTGGAGTACCACAAGGATAATCACTTTCTGCTCTTCCTTCAATATATATCTCCTACCATTATGCCGCCTTCTTGACGGTCTTAACATAAATTTCAAAATATATGCTGACGACATTCAGTTCATCATACCTTTTTCCAATTCCTGGTCTGAAACCTTCTCTCTTGCAAATATATCTAACAGCTATAAAAACTTGGTTATCCCATAATAGATTAAAATTAAATGCAGCCAAAACAGAGTTAGTTTATCTTTCAACAGTACCAGATTCTATTCATCAACCCCCACAATCCTTCTTATTTGATAAACAACAAATACCCATAAAACCCTATGCAAGGAATTTATGAATATTCATTGATTCGAAGCTATCTCTCCCCAAGCACATATCTGAGACTGTCAAAAAATCCTTTTTCAAACTACATATGCTCAAAAAGCTCAAACCACTCTTAACATCATCTGATTTCCGGACAATTGTTCAAGCTTTAATTCTAACAAATTTAGACTATTGCAACACACTATACCTAGGATTACCATTATCATCAATACATCCTACGCAACTGCAAGAACAATATATAACCTATCTCGCAAAGAACATATAACACCCATCTTACAACATTTACACTGGCTTCCTATAACTCACCGTATCAGATACAAAATTCTGTCTATCATTCATAACTTGCTTTACAATACTGATTCAGTATGGCTGTGTTCCATGTTACGCATATATAAACCCTCAAGACAACTGCGATCCATGAATAAATGTCTACTAGAAATACCAACAGTCAAAACAGTCAGCTTAGCTTTAATCCGTAAAAGAATTTTTTCAGTAGCCGGTCCAATCTTATGGAACTCTCTTCCTGAAAGCCTCCGACTTATATCAAACCGTAAAGAATTTAAGAAAATGCTAAAAACATATTTATTTAATGATGTGTACAATATAATACAACTTCAATAATTATGCTATAACTGATAGACTTTTACTTTGTTTAACCCTATACTGTGTTTGTTTGTTTTTAACCTTATGTATGTATATTTGTAAACTGCCTAGACGGACATGTAAATGTCTTATTTTTTGTGGTATATAGAACCTACTAAATAAATAAATAATCAGAGAAAGTTCTTGTTCACTCAACGCACAATTAAACTCTGGAATTTGTTGCCAGAGGATGTGGTTAGTGCAGTTTAGTATAGCTGTGCTTAAAAAAGGATTGGATAAGTTCTTGGAGGAGCAGTCCATTACCTGCTATTAATTGAGTTGACTTAGAAAATAGCCACTGCTATTACTAGCAACGGTAACATGGAATAGACTTAGTTTTTGGGTACTTGCCAGGTTCTTATGGCCTGGATTGGCCACTGTTGGAAACAGGATGCTGGGCTTGATGGACCTTTGGTCTGACCCAGTATGGCATGTTCTTATGTTCTTAATTATCTTGGGAAAGCTAATAGAAGCTCCGTATGAACCTATGGAACCTATGGAATCTGCTTCCTTAAAATACCTCACTTGGAAAGTGCTTTTCCTAGTCACCATCACCTCCGCTAGGAGAGTAAGTGAACTTCAAGCACTAGTGAAACTATCTCCCTACTTGCAGTTTCACCATGACAAAGTCTTACTGCATACTTACCCCACCTTTCTACCGAAAGCAGTGTCTGTATTCCACTTGAATCAAGCAATCTCACTACCCATTTCTTCCCGAAACCTCATCCGAATAAAAGGGAAAGCTACTTCACACATTGGACTGGAAAAGAGCTCTCGCCTATTACATGGCTAAGACTCAAGCGGTCAGACAAACTTTTCAGCTTTTCATCTCATTTAATCCAAGTAACCCAGGGAAAGCAGTATCTAAAAGGACTCTATCCAATTGGATAACACAGTATATTCATTTTTCTACACCGTGCACACTCGGTGCTAAAGGATGCAGTGACAGCGCACCGGGTATGAGTGACCACAGCCTCGTTAGCGCACCTACATAATGTTCCAATCCAGGACATCTGTAAAGCAGCAACCTTCATACCTTCACATCTCACTACTATCTAGATCAACAATCAGCAACAGACGGTGCCTTGGGATTAGCAGTTTTACATTATTTCCAACGAGCTTAACAGCTGTCCACCAGATGCTTGGGTTGCTAATATAGTATTTTTGACAGAGACTAACTCGAAGCAACCCTCAGCTTGGCTAAATAAGCCTACTTATCGATGGAAAAAAGAACGTTTGCTTACCCTAAACTGTGTTTTCTGTAGACAGCAGGATGATTTAGCCATGTTACCCCTCCCACCTCCCTGGACAGCCAGTTCTAGTTGTTTTTTCTACACTACATTGATCAGCTTTATCAAGAACAAAAGAGACTTGCATGAGATAATCAGGCAGAGCCGCACAAGCAGAAAGCTCTGCAAGCTTGGAGAGACAGCTCCACCCTGTGATCCCAGATGACATCACCCAGGACAGCATGTCTAAATCATTCTGCTATCTATGGAAAACACCGATTAAGTAAGCAAACTTGCTGTTATCATCTGCCTACAACAGATAAACCATGCTAGGTGAAGTACAGCATATAAAATATAAAAATACAGATCCAATAAAATAACATAAAACAAATAGAATCATACAAGCAAATTAAATCTTAACAGCTAGTTGCAACAGCATATAAAAACCCCTGATCGTACCCTAAAGCCTCTTGAAAGAGCAATAGTTCAGAGAACACTGCTATCCTGGTCAGCTCCTGGATGCCTGAATGGTGAGCTGCGTTTACCATCCCCCCTCCCCCTGACGCTGATATCACCTGAGCCAGGAGTTTAAGAAGTGTCAAGCAGTGGCTTGCCACCACAATCTTCCTTCTCCCCCAATGGCCCTCTTTTTATAGGGATTTTGGGAACAGAGTACTGTAGGTATTGAAGAAAATATTGATTAATTGCAATGACAAAAATGTGACTGTAGTCGAGCTGCATCATCTCATGGGGATAATTTAATAGCTCCTGATCGGGGTACTTTCCCTGTTTTTGAAACTTTTCAGGGCAGTGAAGTTCAGAGCTCTATTCCTCTTCCGGTTTCCCTGCTTTATTCTCCTCGAGATGTAGCAGTTGGTCTGGTGTTAGAACCTGGAGATGTCTTTTTAAAGGCATTTGGAGGATTGCCTCAAGAACTGAGATAATTTAACTTTGACAGTTTCTCAATTGTGTGAATACTCGAGAGGAGCATCTGCCAAATTCTTGGAAATTGATGGTAGACTTTGGTAATATTGAAAAAACAATGTCTACCTATTCTGGTCTAACTATTCCACTAGTGTTTCTTACGTGTTTCTTACATGTCACATGTAAGAATTTGGAAAATAGGTTAAGAGCTAGAAATGTGCTCCTCTTAACTTTTCCTAAAACTCGTAACTTATCTAGGCTAAAACTATTTAAAAAAGCAGTTTACTGCCGAGAAATCTTTTTTGCTGTCAAATTATTATTATATTCCTGATAAGAAAAGAGATTTGAATGATGAGGGTGGGGTTCCAGATATGCTGGTCCCATTTTCTAATTCTGATTTATCTTCATTTCTTCCATCCTCAGGTGATAATATTGCAACTAGAGCTACATTTGTTTGCTTTGCTTTGGACAATGATAAAGATTTATTCCTACAGCAATATTTTAAATATAAAATAATTTAGTTTGTGGCAAATATTATTCTTTCCAGATGTCTCAAAAGAAACTCATTTTAGAACGAAAAAGTTTTCCTGGGTTTGAAAACACATATTTTGGCAATTGGGGGCACTTTTTTCTTGAAATTTCCCTGTGAGTGCCTGGTCTCATATCAAGGAAATAGATTTATTTTTATGGATCCTTCACACTTGGAGGTATTTTTGATAGATAAGGAGTCTTGTGAGAGCTGAATGGGAGGAGAGATTAGGAATCAGGACCATAGAATGACGTTGTGATCTATACATAGAACGACAGTATGTAAAATATTTAAATAAATAAAATACATTTCCTAGCGTGTAGCCAGATGGACTCAGGACCCCAGTGGGTTATGTGTTCCTCTGCTAGCAGATGGGAGACGGAGTCAGATTTCAAAGCTGACGTCACCCTAGATATACCCCTGCAGTGACCTCAGCTCCTCAGTATCTCTCCGTCTCCTAGCAGATGTGGACACTATCCCACACACTAGCACAGTGTTAGGCAAATTACAGCAAGAAGACAAAAATTACCTTAAAGAAGATCGAGCTCCACTCTCCTGCGGTGATACCTAAGGGTCCCTCCCCCAGTTGAGAATTCCTGAGGTGATTTCCGATATCCCTCAGAGGTGTGCCTTGGTCTGGTAGCCGGTTCCCAGCATGGACAGCCCCCAGAGTGGCTGAAAGGCAGCGGGTGCATAACCAAGCGTGGCAGTGAAGGTAAAACCCTCTCCCCCCGCAGCTGGAGACCATCCGGCACACGATTGGTAAGCGCCGAGACCAGGTAAGCAGAAAACTTTAAATTCAGGTCTCCGGTCTCCAGAGCTCAAATTACGGTACAGATCCCTCACTTCTTCCGGCGAGGTAAAAAGGGAGCACCGATCGGGTTGAGCAGCCTTGGTTGGGCTAGGCCCTGATCCGCTGCAAGGGTCCACACACGTGGAGACCCTCTGGGAGCGCCATCTTAAGCGTGGGGGTTAGTCGGCGTCATCTTCCCTTCTCGACCAGCGGTACGCGCGGGGCAGGCCGGATGGCCGATACGTCTAACTTGTGCGCGCGGTTATGCGCACACAACTGAGCGCACTCCGTGCGCATAACTGCACGCACAACCGCACTTACAACTACACGCGCGCATTGAAGCTCATTTCCTATGCGCCTAGACATAGAGGCAATGGCACCGGCATCCAAGAAAGCCAGGAGGCACTCTCTTTGCACAGCCTGCCACATAAGAGCCGCGCAGCCTGAACTGTGTCAGCATTGCGAAGAAGCCCAGTGGGGACCAAAGCCTGGTCCCTCACTGTCTGAAGATGGGTCCGGAATACTACATACGATAGCTCCCTGGATCTATGCAGCCTCGAGATGGCTTCTCCACAAGAGGGCACCTCAGGGGCCCCTACTCCTACTCCTCCTGGGATTAACATGGACCCAGGGATCTTCTCCTGGTTAGAATTTTTCCAAGGGCTGCAAGCCTTCGTTCAGGCGTAATTAGCCACGGCTGCGTCCCGGGCTCAACCCCTGCCGGAAGCACAAGATCCTCCCGGCTCTACTCGGATGCCTCGAGACATGCCTCGCCTAACCAAGAATTTCCCTGACAGGGACCCGGACACCTCAGATAATGATGGCAGCTCCCTGGAAGAAGGAGAAATCCCTCCAGGCCTAGAACCATACTGGACCATGCTCTGCTTCTTCCATAGGGATGAATTACCAGCCCTTGTTTCCCAGTCTCTGAAAACTCTGGGTATTCCAGGCATGGACCCTATGGTGGAACCAAAGAAGAACCTCATCTTGGTGTCCCTTTGTAAAGCCTCATGCTACTTCCCAATGATGGAAGCCATCCAGGAACTGATTGACCTGGAGTGGGATGCCCCGGAGGCCAGTTTAAATGGTCGGGCCTTGGAAGCCTTATACCCTATGGAACCAGCTACTAAGGAACGCCTGCATTTTCCCAAAGTGGACGCCATGGTCTGTGCCGTCTCAAAGCAAACAACCATTCCTGTTGAGGGAGGGGCTGCATTGAAGGATACGCAGGATAGACGAATGGAATCCATACTTAAGCAGGCCTTCGACGCAACAGCAATGACACTGCAGGTGTCTCCGGAGATAGATCATCTCAAGGCATGGGCCGAGATAAACCTACAAGGGATCTCGGCCTCCCACATCACAGGAAAAGAAAATGTCTCAGCAGACTTCCTCAGCAAAGAGAGCCTGGACCCAGGGGAATGGATGCTGTCGACCACAGCCTTCCAACTGATAGTAAATCACTGGGGCATGCCAGCCATGGACTTACTGGCCACCTATCTCAGTGCCCAAGTCCACAGGTTCTTCAGCTGCAGACGAGAGCCACACTCCCAAGGGATCAACGCCTTCGTTCAGACCTGGACGGAGGAAGACTTACTGCACGCCTTCCCCCCATGGCCACTACTGGGCAAGGTCATCTGCAAGATAGAACACCAAAGGGGACTAGTCTTACTAGTGGCCCCGGATTGGCCAAGACACCCATGGTACGCAGACATGCAAAGATTCCTTGTGGGGAGCCCTCTGTGCCTACCTCCACACAGGGATCTTCTCCAGCAGGGCCCGATTCTTCCCGAAGATCCATCTTTATTCTCTCTTACGGTCTGGCCCTTGAGAGGACTCGCCTGAAGAAGCACGGTTACTCAAAGCCCATGATTGATACCTTACTCCGAGCGTGCAAGTTCTCAACATCCCTGGCACACATATGGATCTGGAGAATATTTGAAGCCTGGTGCGAGGACCGCGAGATACTCACGCGGATCGCCAAGATCCCCATGATTCTGGAGTTTTTACAGGACAGTATGAAGAAGGGGTTGTCACTCAACTCCCTTAAGGTCCAAGTAGCCGCCCTCTCCTGATTCAGAGCCGAAGTGAAGGGTATCTGTCTATCAGCTTGCCCGGATTTGACCCGTTTCCTAAAAGGGGTTAAGCAACTTTGGCCATCCCTAAAGTGGCCAGTGCCCCTATGGAACTTCAATCTGGTATTAGACTTTCTAGCAGGGGCTTCCTTCAGACCAATGCGTAGTCTGTCATTACACCTCTTAACATTGAAGATGGTATTCCTGGTGGCAATATGTTCATCTCGTCGCATCTCCGAACTACAAGCACTATCCTGTCGGGAACCATTCCTTAGGTTCACCCCTGGAACCATACAGCTGCGCACTGTCCTCTCCTTCCTACCGAAAGTGGTTTCAGAGTTTCATTTGAACCAGGCCATCTCCCTACCATCTCCAGATGAACATAAGGACTCGGGAAAACTCCCACCTTCTTCGCCATCTAAATATCGGCAGACTCCTGGTGCGATACCTGGAAAGATCGGAACCGGTGCGCAAAACGGATCACCTGTTCATTCTTCACAGAGGGAAGAAACAAGGAGAAGCGGCCTAGTGGGCAACCATAGCCCGCTGGATCAAGGAAGTAATCAAGGCAGCCTACATAGAGGCAGGAAAGCCTTTACCACTGCAGGTTAAGGCTCATTCTACTAGGGCCCAGGCAGTATCTTGGGCAGAAACCAAACTGCTATCGCCCGCCGAGATCTGTCGGGTGGCGACGTGGTCCTCCCTACACACCTTCTCCAGGTTCTACCGCCTGGATGTTCAGGCCTGAGAAGACGTAGCCTTCGCAAGGGCAGTACTAAGTGGGCCACGGGCAGCCTCCAGCCTTATCCAGGAGTAGCTTTTGTACATCCCACTGGTCCTGAGTCCATCTGGCTACACGCTAGGAAATGGAGAAATTACTTACCTGATAATTTCATTTTCCTTAGTGTAGACAGCCCACGGCTGCCCCAGAGAAGGAGGACCCCAGAAAGCGAACCTTGAGACTAAACAAATACGGGTAAGCCGTTGCCTACCCCTTGTTCAAGACACCCGCAATTAGTCTGGTGTTGGCGTTAACTTAGTTGAGTGCACTGGCGGTCTCCAGTTTTGAAACTAGTTAAATCAGTTTAATCAAGTTATTTATGCAACGATATATATCCATGATGGCTTTTCGAGTAGGATACTGAGGAGCTGAGGTCACTGCAGGGGTATATCTATGGTGACGTCAGCTTTGAAATCTGACTCTGTCTCCCTTCTGCTAGCAGAGGAGCACATAACCCACTGGTCCTGAGTCCATCTGTCCACACTAAGGAAAATGAAATTATCAGGTAAGTAATTTCTCCAATAAATAGAATTATTTGTTTATATTGTTTTCTTTTTGTTTGGGCTGGTATCATTCTCAAGACTTGGCTGTTCACGCAGGCCTTTCCTAACTCCAACATTACTTAACTCCCTTCAATCAACATACTTCGCTAGTAATAGCATTAATAGCCACCCCTTATAATGTTATTATATATATATATATAATTATCTGATCTTCATTTTCCTTCTTACTCCAAGTTATTGTTTCCCTGTTACATGTAACTGCTTTTCTGCACTATTGTTCAAATTGTAAAGTTTATTTTAATTGCACCCCTGTTTCTTGTGAACCTGCATGATGGGACTATCGTCTTGAATGTTGGTATATAAAAAAACTTAAATAAATATAATATGGACTTGATGTAATACGGTTTCCTGATTGTATTATTTTAATAATATTTAATAATTTTCTTTGATTTCCTTATTTCCTGTAATATATGATTGCATTTAATAAAGATTAAATAAAAAAAAAAGAGCAATGCTTCTTCATTATGATCTTCTAGTATTCAGCAAGGACTGCAGGGAAGATTACATGTTGTGTAAATCTTATTCTTGTAAGATCTTTAAGATATATTTGCTCTAAGATCAATGTGGGAGAGCAGGGTGGATGAACTAATAGAGGACTTAAAAAAAAAAAAAAAAGAGCAAGTTCACAGCAGCAGAAAACATTGAGCAAAATAAAATAGAAGCTTCACTTCAGCTTTGGTGGAACAGACCTTTCATTGAGTTAGGCACATAAAACTTCCATAGGTACATTATTAGTGCAAATACGGTATTACCAGTTTGGTTGACTGTTGAAAAAGTGACACTGGGCCAGGGCTTCCCAAACCTGTCCGGGGGACCCCACAGCCAGTCGGGTATTCAGGATATCCACAATGCATATGCATAAGATAAATTTGCATATATGGAGTCTCCATGGTATGCAAATGTATCTCATGCATATTCATTGTGGATATCCTGAAAACTTGACTGGCTGTGGGGTCCACAGGACAGGTTTGGGAAGCCCTGCACTAGGCTGTCTTGGTAAAGGACTCTAGCAAGATTTAGCTTTCCTTTAGCTGTCCTACCCCTTTGTGGGTAGTAGGCCACTGCACGATTCTGTGGTCATAATCTGTTTGCCCAAATAGTACTCCTGAGGGAGTTATGTGCCAAAAATAAATTCTGGGCAAAAATATTTTAAAAAATTTATGCATGTAATACTTTAAAATTCTGAAAATTTCTGTATGCTTTATATTTGTGTCGCTCTCTGTCCTCCAGGCATGTCCCCTCTACTCTCTTCCAAAGGAATCTCATCAGCTTTCTTCCTGGTGGTGGGGCTGATGCTGTCATTACTGTTTCCTTCTGACCCATGGCCGCTTCTTTTATTCCCACACAGCCACATCCCACTGGCTGTGGGTACATGATGCAATACAGCTTTTCTCCCTTTGAGGTTGCTTGCTAACCTGCACTGCCAAATTCTGATCAAAATATTAAAATTCTATATGGGAGAATAGTTCTGTGCAAATTCTTCATTGCGCAGAATTCTCTCAGGAATAAAAGATATTGTAGGTTTTTTCTTTAGGTAATACATTGTAGTGATTCTTCCTTTTATAAAAGAAAACTTTTGATCTTATATTTTATCTGTGTGTTCAACTAATTACAAATTCAGTGAATCAAAAGTATGTTATTGTCAAACGTTTTAAATGATACTTTGCCATTTGTTAGTGCCTCATGGTCTTGACTGCAGCATAACATTTTGACACATTATTTGATTGTCTGACAAATCAGAATGTTGGATTCTCCTCATTAATTTAAAAAAATATATTATTTTACTAACTTTGGGGGTCATTTATTAAGCTATGGCATTTTCCCGAGAATAAAAATCCTGCTATATTTTCCCCTGTGATAAAATACTGTAGGGAAAAATACTGCGGATTAGTACCTTAAATGCTGTGTAATAGCAGCCTTGCAGCCTGGAGCTGCCATCTTCTTTAAGGGCCCTAGTGTCCCTAATACCACCCCCCCACCCCCCACCCAGCATAGGTAAAACCCCTGTTCATCCCACAGCGCCAGTTCTACTTACCAAACGTTGCCCACCACAACTGCCCCATGAGGCGGCTGAAGTGTGTGACAGTAAAAGGTTTAAAGTATATGAAGGCCTTGCTCCAACCCGTTTTGGAACAAAGCCCCCTCCCCAAATCCTTCCTCTCAACCCCCACCCCCAGGACCTTACTGGAACATCCCTGGTAGCTCATTGGGTACATAGATGGACCCCCATGGCTCCAGGCCTGGCGCTGCCATTTTTCAAAATGGCGCTGGCCAACTGAGCTCCTACCTTTGCCCCTACCATGTGATTGGCGGGGGGGTTGTTTCTAACAAAAGGAGGGAATGGGGCCTCCATCCAGGCCCTCATTGTGTTTAAACCTTTTTTTTTCAGGATGGGTGAGGGGAGTTATTCGAGCCATCAGGGCCCATTAAGGCATGGCCATGGGAGTATTGGGACCCATGTTAGCCTACCGATACTCCCAGGGAAAGATATTTCAGCTTCTATCTTTCCAGAAAATAACATGGCTTGTGAGTTTTTTCAGGAAAACCATGTTATTTTATTACATGTTATTGCCTAGTAATGAGCAGCTTTGCATGCATTTGCATGAAAAGTGGCTCATCATAGTTACGTTTTTGGGGATAACGTTTGTGTGGTAAACACCTAATGCTGCTAAGTAAATACTAGACCCCTTTGTTAAAAAATATTATCTTTTACTAATACTTTATTTTTAACTTCAGGAAAAAGCTATTCCATGTTTGCTAAGGCTGAGACAAATAAATGATGAAACGCTTCAGGCTTCTGTCAGGGAAGCTCTGGCTTTAATTGGATACACAGATCCTGTGAAAGGCCGTGGAATTCGGGTTCTTACTATCGATGGTGGTGGAATCAGGTAAGATTGGAAACATTTACAGATTTCTTAACTAACCTGATGAAAGTTTGATGCAGGTTTAAAATCTTGCTATTAGAAATATATAATATGGTAGATAAGGACCATAAGGCCTGTCTAGAATTCTCATTTCATTTCAGGTACAGTATCATAGTCTTTGGTTGAACTCTGGTTTTTCCCCCCACTTCTTTGCATCTAAGAATTCTCTATGCCTATCATATGCTTTCTTGAATTCCATTTCTGATTTTGTCTCCACCACTTCCAATAAAAGGCCATTCAATGTATTACCACTAGTTCTCTGAAGAAATATTGTATTTTGTTGCACCTGAGTCAGTCCTCTGGGGCCTCATAATCTGACCTCTTCTTCTAAAGCATTCTTTAATTAGAAAAATATTTGTTTCTTGTGTATTATTTTTATCTTTTGAGTTATTTAAATGTCTGTTGTATTCCTCTTCCTTTTTAGGTTGTACATATTTAGATTCCTAAGTTTCATAGGACCTTTAGTGTAGACTCTGTACTATTTTACTCTTTTTCTGGACCATCCCTGCTCTTTCTATATCCTATCACAGGAATATGCTTCAGAACTGAACATAATATTCTAGATCAAGTCTCACTTGGCAACCTGTACGGAGGCATTATCTCCTTCCCCCCCCCCCCCCCCCCCTTCTGGTTTCTAAAAATCCTTGCATCTTTCCAGCTCTAATCACTGCCTTATCACACTGTTTCACTACTTTAAGATCATCAAATACAGTTTCTTCAGTGCATAGCAGTATCCCCTGCACTGGAAAAATACTGGTTGATGAGTACCTTGATGACTAAGAACATAACATAACATAAGATATGCCATACTGGGTTAGACCAAGGGGCCATCAAGCCCAGCATCCTGTTTCCAACAGTGGCCAATCCAAGTTACAAGTACCTGGCAAGTACCCAAACATTAGATAGATCACAGGCTACTATTGCTTATTAACTACCATCCTAGCTGTTTATGGATTTATCATCTAGGAACTTATCCAAACATTTTTTAAACCCAGTTACACTAACTGCTGTAACCACATCCTTTAGCAATGAATTCCAGAGCTTAACTATGTGCTGAGTGAAAAATAATTTTCTTTGATTTGTTTTAAATGAGCTACTTGCTAACTTTATGGAGTGCCCCTTGGTCCTTCTATTATCAGAGAGAGTAAATTACTGATTTACATTAACTTGTTCAAGTCCTTTCATGATTTTGTAGACCTCTATCATATCCTCCCTCCGTCGTCTCTTCTCCAAACTGAACAGCCCTAACTACTTTAGCCTTTCCTCATAGAGCAGCCATTCCATGCCCTTTATCATTTTGGTTGCCTTTCTCTGTATTTTCTCCAGTGTAGCTATATCCTTTTTGAGATGCGGTGACCAGAACTGCACACAGTATTCAAGGTGCGGTCTCACAATAGCGCGATACAAAGGCATTATGACATCCTCCGTTTTATTTTCCATTCCCTTCTTAATAATTCCTAACATTCTGTTTGCTTTTTTGATCGCCACAACACTATGAGCCAATGATTTCAATGATTTATCCACTACGATGCCTAGATCTCTTTCCTGGGTGGCAACTTCTAAGATAGCCGAAAAAAAAGAACTTGTCTCAATTTCCACTTGCTGAACAATATTCACCAAAAAGTAAATATTTATTCAATTGAACATACAAATAGGAATGTCACTCACCAAAAATATTAAATTTTTAAGTCTATGATCGCATCATCAAGCCTGACAGCGTGCTCCCTGTATTTTCAAAGCGGGGGCCGCCCGGTCTTCTAATCACTTGCGGTCATAATTTTTCAATTTTTCTTTTTTTATGTAGTGTTCCTTAAAGACAGTTTTCGCATATATTTTTGCATGTGTAGTCACTGTTTGCAATTCTCAAATCAGCTCGACAACCGGCCGATGTTTCGCAGAGACGACTGCTTCATCAGGAGCTGCAATTCGTGAAAATCAGTTTTCTTAATGATAAAACATTCCACGCAAAAATAGCACTTTTCATGTATTCTCATTCAGATTTTTCTGTCAAATCAGTTCCTATAAAGAGACAAAACAATGTCAAATACCATATCTTGTCAATATATTTGTATTACTTATCTGGGGTTGGCATAGAATCAAACCTTCTAGCAGGATGACCATCGTCTCAAAACCTGTTTAGACAGAAGGAACAGAGACCATCGGGGGGGCGGGGCAAGCCTCCCAGGCCTCCCATTCGGGTCTCTTGTTGGGGCTCCTGCCCTGCTCTTTTTCTTTCTTTTCCCTTTTTTTTTTTTTTTTTACTTTAATGGGCATTGTGCGCCTTCCGCTGTGGTCCCTTGCGGTGGAGTCCCAAGTGTGGACCTTTTCAAGAGATGGGGAGGGGGGGTTTCTAGATGGACGACTTAGCCTTCTTTCTTCTCCCCCCGCCAAGCTCTCCTCCTTACCAAAGAATGTCAAGATCACTTGACATCCTCTGGGTAGCAGCTCCACCTCAGCTAGAGGAGTCCTCGGCTATCCTTCACCTCAAGGTGTAGGTACGCTTACCTCCCAATTTCTTGAGTGAAGGCTTTGCCAGGGTCTGTGGGGTCCTTGCTGCTTTCTTCTCTGTTCTCCATGTGGTCTTGAGGGATCCCACCGCTGCCACCACTTTGTAAGTCTGTCTCTTTGCAGCTGGACTTCCAAGGGCAGATTCACACTGCAGTATCCTAGGGCCCTCAGCTGCACCATTGGAGTGCTAGTTAAACATTCATCAGGACAGCTGCTCCCAGATATAGTTCAAAGGCAAATATTATATCTCTACACAGTGTCAGCACTACATAAGGTTCACACCTTTGTTCATAGGGCCTTGCTCTCCTTTCCCCCAGCATAGCTGTGTGCTGGGGTAGACTGCCACCACCCACTCGCAGAATAATTAGGCAGTAAGCTTTCTCTGAGCTTGCTTGCTCACTGCAGTGAAGGATTTCTTGCACCTTTCCTGACACCTGACACCTTTCCAACAGCTCCACAGAATCCTCTTACATTTGGAAGGGAGCCACCTTGCTCAGCTCCTCTCTCCCTCCACCGTCTGCTTTTCCAAGTCTTTTCTTCTTGTGGTTCATCCTCTCTATTTAGGTTAGCACCTGAATTCAAGTTCTTGTGATTGTCTGCTCTGCTGTTTGCCTTGGTTCTCTGAGCATTGTCATAGGCCCCTCCCCCTGGTTATATCTGACTCTTTTAGAGCCTTCCTCTGGTCTAGCTTAGAATGGAATATACTTCCCATTACAGTATATATATATATATGGCAATTTTTTCTTTTCCCTCAGATTTATTGTCGGGTGGGGGGGGGGGGGGCGGCCTTAACAGTGGCTATGAATACTATCATGTTTCATCTTGATATTATTGCTTTAGTTTTTTCTGTATTTAGGCTCATAAGTGAGATTGACTTTATCAAATTCTGAATGCATTTGTAGACATAATTTAAAAAAATGTAGCCCAAGGCTTGTTTCTAGCCTAATATTCAGTTTCTCATCTTTAGTCTGCATGATAAGTTGGTAGTAAATCCTATCTAAGACTGTCTATGAAAGTCTCAGGTCCTTGTGGCTATCATATCTGGAAGATTTGGTGGTGTCATGTAAACCAACAAGAATGTTGCGTTCATCTCAACAAACTCTTTTAAGACTGGCTACCCATGCCTTCTGAAATAAGGTTAGAAGGCACCAGATATTCTACATTTAAATATCAGGTTCCCATGTTATGGAATGCACTGTCATTAGAAGCAAGGTTGGAAACAAATTATCTAAAATTTAGGAAATACTTTGACATGGTTTTTTTACCCATGCTTTGAAGTAAGTATTCTACTTAATAGGGAATGTTTTTTTCTGCTGATGTGATTTTTAAAGATTTTATCAGTGCTGTCTATTTAACGTTTTGTTTACTGTCTATAGTCTATTTGTTGATTTACTCTATGCATTATATATTGTTTTATATGTATACTGCCTTGATTGCTTATAAAAGCAGTATAATCAAAATAATTTCAAATCTTCTAAAAAGCATGGTTCCTGTTAGATGAGACAGTGAGTCCTTAGAATGTCTTTCTTTTCCACCTAGAAAATGCTTGAATGCCTGCAGATGTTTGGAAAGGCAGCTCAGATTTTACCTTTGTGCAATTGATACAAACTGCTACCCAATGAAGGGAATTTGTTTTTTTGAACCTTTAGGTCTTGTTTCATTTGATGCCTCCAAAGGGTTGTGAGCATAATTTGAACCCATCTGATGAAAGTTCAGTTTTGAGTCTCTTGATTCTTTCATGCTCAAGTACCTGACCTGGAAATTGAATTTCTTATGGGGGTCACTTCAGTTCGTAGAGTCAGTGGGCTCTAGTACTTAGTGACTTCCTATATTATGTGAAATTTTATTAACCTAGGATGATTTTTCATACTCATTCTATGTGTTTGTCAAGGTGGTGTCCTTTTTCCACTTTAATCAGTTAGTTATTCTTTCCTTGCCCATATGCTCATAATACACTTGTTAAATTGGATTGCAAGAGAGGAGTTTGCCTTCTTCCTTTCATGGACTTACAAAATTCACTGGGCTTTCGGAGTTTTTATAAACTGTATAGAACAAGCAGCTCTAAGATAAAGAACACTTTTTCTAATTGGGAAACAGATTGTACTCTGGCAAAGTTTACCTTAGAAGGACGTATCAAAACTTGGGCTTTCAAGGCAGCAAGTTGCCAATTTGTGATCAGCTTACTTTGAAAATATTCGCAAGTGTAAAGCAGAGCTCTATCCACATATTCACGAATTACTGTATTCTGAACATGGTCTGCTGTTGGGGTTCTATTATTATTACTATTTATTTGCTTGATTCATTGCCATTTCAAATTACAGTAAATGAAAGTGATGTAAATAAATAAAATAAATGTACAATTAATAAGAGGTTAAATGTTATAAAACAGTAATATAAAATTAAAATATGAATAATCTGAATGCAAATAAATATGGCAAACTAAAATCATGAATCAATATAGAAATAAAGTAATATAGAAATAAAAATTTTAAAAAATATAAAGTTATGACAAGTTAGACTTAACTATAAATAGCTAATTGAAATCAAAATGAAACAAGATATCTTAAGATAAAAAAATGTGAAAGCATGATAAATAAATGGTATAATTGAACATAAATATTGATAAATGAAATAGCAAGAGTTAAATATACTCTTTTTTTTTTTTTTGGACAAAAAGTAGGCTTTTAAGAGACTTCCTAAATTTCCTGTAGTCCTACTCTAGCTGCACACTTAGTTTTGGACTATCTAATCTGCAAGGCCTGTTTGTGGAGCGAAGTCCAACTTCCTCCTTTCCTTACTTCTAAAGCTCAATTCTTTTGGTTTCCAAAGATCTTTTTGTGTTCATGTTCCCATGTTTTATTTTTCTGAAAAAAACAAAAGACAGATTTTTCCTTTTATAAAAATGTTTTTCAGTGTTCCAACCATTGACACTTATCTTCCTGTTTTATTTTAAGACTATCTTTAGCTTGGTAAGGGCTTCCAAACCTGTGTTGATGATCAGGTTTTCAGGATACTCAAGGCTAATATGCATGAGATATAGTGTATGCAAAATATTGTTTTTTTTGGTAGTAACTATTATTTGCATATGTTTTTCACTTCTGCTTTAGGGTATGAATTCTTACTCTAGTTTAACATTTTGACATCTATGCAATAAATTTTAATGTGTATACTACAAATAGCATTCTACACAGGAATGTTTTATGGGGGAAATTTTATAACTGTGTGCATTAGGATAAAGTCTGAGCATAATTTCTATGGAAAGACTTTGCACCAGATTTTCAAGCAAAGTTATGAGCATAATTTCACTTTGAAAATTATACCGGGAAATTTATGTGCACAAAGTTACACCTGCTTCATGTTGCATATAAGTTACCTGTCAGAAAATATGTGCATACTTTTTAAAATAGATTAAATAATAGTTTAAATTGTACAGCTACTTGCATTATGCTAATCAGTTGTTTAAACTTTGAAAAATTAGAGGACATTCAATGAATTTACAGGTAATAATTTAGGACAAATATGAAAACATATTTTTTTACTCAACACATAATTAAACTCTGCAATTTGTTGCAGAAGGATGTGTTAGTATAGCTGGGTTTATAAAAGGTTTGGACAAGATCCTGGAAGAAAAGTCCATAAATCATTATTAAGGTGGATTTGGGGAAATCCACTGCTTATCCCTGGGATTAGCAGCATGGATTCTATCAAACTTTTGGGATTCTGCAGGTACTTGTGACCTGGATTGGCCACTGTTGGAAACAGGATACTGGGCTTAATGGACCTTTGGTCTGACCCAGTATAGCAAATCTTATGTGCTTATGTATCAAAAAGGAAAAAAAAGCCATACCCAAATATTTTTTAAATGTGTGTACAAAATAAAATTTATTAAATCATAACATAAAACTGAAGCTTAAATTGGCATCAATAAACACTTAAACTCTGACCACTGCTAATATACATAATAACCAAAAATCAGAAAGGCACTAAGGACCCACATAAAAAAAATATATATACACCTACCCACATATTCAAGACAGCATGGACAAGGAAACAAACACCATTCAAATAAACCTCACAAAATCTAAAGAAAATACCCCCCCCCCCCCAAAAAAAAAAAATAAATAAAAAAAATGATGATACAGACGTTTGACTGAATAACCCATATTGAAAAATCTGCATTGGCTACCACAAGTTACTGACTCTGACCTATAAATCCCTCAAAGACCTAACGCCAGCCTACCTTCATATTCATTCATATTCACTTGCTTACTGATTCTAGTCTGCTTTGAAATCCCATTACCAAGAACTAGGTGTAGCGACGCAGGGAAAGGAGAGACACGTCAGACAGGATTCTTATGGGGCCATCATCCTCTGATCATCATCTGAGGATGTTGTTTTTATTATATCGAGTTACAGAATTCCACAGCATACAATATACAATATATGATTGGTTAATACGTCCTACGTGCTGGTACACGTCTGCGTGCATGCCTACATTGCTATGGCTACAATCTCTCATGCTGTGCCGGTTTCTGTGTCAAGCAAGCATACTGTATCTAGGGCAAGAGATTATTTGTACTAAGAGTAAAGTCTGTAAAAACAAGAGCTTAAGAAATGCAGACTCTGTGTCTGTTCATAACGAGATAAGCAAAATACTGAGAATGTTTATGCAGATTCAGCGAAAAGTGCTAATGTAGGCCTTTCAGTGAGGAGTGCTGATGCAGGCCCTTCAGCCTCCGTGGTTTGCCAACAGAAGAGAAAAGGCCTGCAACTCCACAACTCACCTTTTCTTTTTAAATTTAAAGGAAATCCTTACGTAGTGAATTAGGTAAAAGTATGTTAGCAAAATTGGGTAAGCAATGAATACAGCAACAGCAACATATTAAAATAACAATACAAAGTAATACAATGAGAATTGTCTTTCTGAGACCTGCCAAGTCAGATGTTATGAAATTGTGCATGTGTTCAGTAATGGTTACATTAAGGAAGGTGTGTTTCCTGGACATGTTGTGATGCAGGATGAATGTTTGATTGCAATATGGGTATTTCCCTATCCGGAGCCCTGTGATACTGTCATTAGTATATTCCCAACAAAAAACAGCGTTCTCTTGTACCCTACTATCCAAATGCATTACTGTGTAATTGACTGGTGAATTTATAAAGACCGTTCTGTAAGTCCACGGGTAAGTAGTCCATCCTGATAGGTTAAAAAGAACTGCATGCATCAATAGTCCTTCTCTGGAATGGGTTGGCATGTGCATGCAAACCCAGCAATCTGTTTGGTTCAATAGTTGTGATAAAGTCTGTGCATCGGTAATGTACATATTGGATTGCCAATAGTTCTTGTTCAGATATTGCCATGGCAGGAGGGGGAATGCAGAATAAGAAGATGCACATCACAATTGTCAATGAATTGGCGTTCAAGCAAGTAAATGTAGCAAGCAAAAAGTTCTCTGGAATTTTTTCAAGTCCCTGCTTTTCCAAGAGCTGTGTGGATTGGGGGTTGTGAAGACTCAGGGAGAAGTTTGAAATCGGATTCTGCAGTCCCTGGTGCTACGCCATCTCTCTATGGCTAAGGAACCCAGACTGGACCTGAGGGAGCAAGTACAATAGCTATCCTCTTCCCCATGATAACAAAGGGACAAGGCCATGCTAAACAGAGTTAGATAATATTCTATACAAAACTAATGGTTGTGGATTGCTAATCCTGTTCCCAAAATGATTGTCCACAGCTGTGGCCTGATTGGAATATGATATGTTTAAATGATTTAAGGTAAACAGTACTAGGGGCAATTCCTGCTTTTAGTTTGTGTTTGTCAAAGGCTGTCTTACTCCACGATAGCCTGTCAGTGAGTGGAGTGGTAAGGGATGCCAAATATGTATTTGATGTTCCAATGTTGACCAAAATCAGTGAGGAATGGCTGCTATAAGCAAGGCCATTATCAGTTTTTAAAACAGAAGGCAATCCCATGACCGAAAAGGTTCTTATACAGTGATTAATAACATGCTTGGTGGCTCCCCCTTTTTTTGGGGGGTGACCCATAGAAAATGCAAGAAAGTGTCAATGGTTACATGTAAATATTTCCAAGGGGCAAAAGGAGGATTGTGAGTAACATCCATTTGCCAGATTTCATTAGCATGTAAGTGGCTCCTAATGTGAGCAATGTAAAGTTGGTGTGTGCAACCTTTGGAGGGCTGATTGTGGTGTCAGAAGGATAACAGGTTCTCATCTAAGCAAGAGAAACACATCTAGAGCAAAACAAATGCAAAGAGAAAATTAGACAAAAAGTATCAAACAGTGCAGTTCCTAATGATGGCTGCAGGATGTCCTCTGTGGCAAAGGCATGGAAAAGGCTTGATGGGATGATTTCTGAAAATCAATGGTGTATTCAGTCAAATTCAAATTAATTAATGAGAAGATTTCATCATGGCTATAACTCTACTATACTAATCTTATATAATGTTTTCCCACTTTATTATTAAAAACAATGAAGAAACAACTTAAGTGTATAGACAATTACATAAAAACATATATTTCACTCACAGCATGTGCAGGTGTCAGGACATACACATAGCACAAAAGACAGAAGGCAAACAATGAACACATATTTTTGAGCAAAAAAAAATTAAATCAAAATGTGGTTGGAAAATGTGTGGCCATAAATGTTGTAGTCAATCTTTCAGCAAGGTGTATCAATTTTTCATTCATCGAGGCCTAAATGTGGTATGAGTTCCTAATATAGTAAAATAGCATAAATTCAAATTAATCATGTGAAGGAAAAGTCAATTGCAGTAGGCTAAACCACAAACAACAAGTATTTCAGACATTACAGTAAACATATGTTACACAAGACTGACACATATTCATCCATCCTACAAATATTCATCTTCTTAACATCAAACAGACAACAGATAACACATAATTGGAGCTCAAAATTTATATCAAGATGTATCAAATAAAATTAGATCAAAGATAAAACATCAAAAGATGTGTGAAAAAAATATTTGAAAAATGTTAAAAAAATTTTTTGAAAATGTGGAAAATAAATTTTGGATCGATCCAGTAAAAAACAAAAAACAAAAATCAGAATTCTGTTTAAAATGAAAAAGAAAATAAGCTGCAAAGTGTTCATCTTCACATCTCTCATGGAAAATATTAAAATCTGGCATACAGGAAAAAATTAGAATTAATTCTACTATACAATTTAATAAAATCAATTTGGATTTGCAGGAAAAAAAGCTTGGGGGAGGGGTTGCATTAAATGTAGCAACCCCTAACAGTGATTGCTTGTCAAAGAATAGGAATCATAACTTTTTTCAATGTCTCTCTGTACTATCAAAACAATCTCAATTCTCTGTCTTTTCTCCCATAATTACCATTCACAACTCTGTCTTATTCACATACGCACACCTTTTAAACAACTTCCAATAACAACGCTCTATTTAAACAAAACTTCTTTAAAAAAAAAACCTTTACAACTCCGCACTTCCTATACTGGCAAGACACAGATTTTTTATTCACTGTAAACAAAATTAAACTTTCTTGCTAAATTATGGCTATATATTATTCTCAATATCTTTAACTGCTTCAGGAATCTGTTTCTAAATTTAAAGGATTAATTCATTGAATCGCGTTCTCTCCTCTGTTTAAACCAAACGAAACCTAATTTTTTTGCTTGAGAAACGCTGTTCTGCCCACACTAGCCCCCCCCCCCTCGCTCTCACTCATTCTTCCTTGTTGTTAACTCTTAGTTGCCTCCCGTAAGATGAAGGGAGAACCTTTGAAAAGAAAAAAAAAACTAATGATACTGCTTGTAACTTTCAGTAACCTCAGCTCAGTATTAAAGAAGTTTGAAAGTAGCATTGAAGGTTGAGGGCAAAAGAGGTTTGGACAGGAGATAATTCAGGAAGAAAAGGTATTAAGTATGTGTTATGAGAAAGAAATATCGCATGCGCTTGATAATCAGATAACAGATACAGAAATTAGGGAGAGAAACTTAAAAATCGGTACCGTATAACATTAATTTACTGAAACTACAAATCCTTATACAAAAAAAAATGTACCAGCAAATGATAACATAACTAGATAGCTTTAACCAGAAACTAGCAAGGATTTGCTGGTCTCTTGGAAACAGATTCTATCTTAACCTACTCTGTCCTAAAATGAATATTGCAGTAAAAATGCAAATTATGTACACTTGCAATGCAAGCTGAAAGCCAACAATCATTCTGCGAAAGAGAAATGAGAGAGAAAAAAAAATAAAGGACAGATTATACATGCATATAAAATAAGTATCTCAATTATTGAATTGCATCATTAATGCAAGCATTACATTTGCTTCATGTTTTAAACCTACATAAACTGCCTGCTGTGTTTAAACAAAACAAAACTTTTTTTTCTTCAGCTGACTAGAGAAAGCACTCGGCATTCACCCTCATCAGCTTGACCCCCCTTCTCTCTGATCTTCTGCTGTTAACTCTTAACTGACTGAGCATTTTCAAGTTCTAAACTTTTAAACACTAGTAAGTACTTTTTCAATATCAAACAATGCCTGAAATTAAATCTAATTGTTCTTACAATGTCATAGTGCAGGGCAGAAAGCAAAACAGTGCGACTAAACAAGATAGGATAGGAAGAAAGTAGAAAAAGTAAAAAGAAATTATTTCATTGCAAAACTCTGCCAAATATTCACTTCGTTCAAATAAAATTCAGAAATTAAAATTAAACATGGCAAATAAACTAGTATCACTTCTGATTAAACATTCATTAAGTATGCTGGACAATTTGAAAAAGAAACTCTTTTACTTCTATAAGAGACAGGCTTCCTTGTGCTATAGCTTATGCAAGGGTTAAATTCTGAGTCCGAGGACTGGAGCGTAGGACTGATATGGCCGCTTGGGAATCTGATCCTGTAAATCAGACAAAAGGAGTAAGGATATTATGTTCATTTTCAGAGCACTGCGATACTCTGAGATTTCAAAGGAATCATTACCTGCTTTTTGCAGGGAGTTCAAATCATTATCTGTGGACTGTACGCTTACAGAAAATTCAAAGAAGGCCGGCATTTAACCTTAATTTACTATAGAAAATACTTGCAGTCTTTATACTTCTCAATAATATTCTTTATGATAGTAAAGCAAAGAAAAAGTCAGAAAAAGAATTTCAGGAAAGATAGTTTTCCTGGGAGTTACATTCTGCTTCTAGTTTTTTTTTTCCTGCGGCTGATATAATGGCATTCCTAAGGGCGGGGTAATGTCGCTGGCCTGGAATCTAGTTTCCCTGACTGACGCTTCTACACTGATTTGCCCAATGGAAACCCTTTTGCATTTCGGGCATACTGTTTTTGGACGGGATTTGGAGGCGCCGGAGGAGTCAGTACCTTTATAGGCACCACCACTCGAGGCATGGCACTGCTGTTTAAAATGGCCAGGCTTTTTACAATTGAAACATGTCCCTTTTGCCTTTTGAAATTGACCTGTGTGCAAGTGTGTCCATAAAGGCATGAGTGCCAATGTCTGTGCAAGCCTGGAGCATGTCTAGTTTACTGACTATGGATTGCAGAGTTTTCCTACAATCTGCATTTGCATTTTCAAAGGCTAATTTCTTTAGGAGTTCAGCGCTCGCCTCTGGGCTGTCTACCTGACGCTGAATAGCTTTTTGCAGCCGTTCTATAAACTGTATGTAGGATTCTGTAGCTGCCTGATGAGTCATTGTAAATGATTTTGTGGCTGTACCTGAATCAGGAACCTGCTTAAAGGCTTTGGTCACACAGTGATGGAACGCTGGAAAGGCTACAGCAGAAGGTGTCCCCACTGCTGGCTGTTCCAGTGTTGCAGATTGTCCCACCCCGTAAAGTTGATCAGGGATATGTGCCAGATCTTTCCAATCTTGGGGAATTAATTTATAGCCTTTCGCAATTCCCTCTAACAGCTCACGAGAATAGGTGGAATGAATGTCTGTTTCTGTTAAAATAGTGTAAGGCAGTGCTAACCACTAATACTGAATCTCATCCTGGGCATTAGGTACCTCCGTGATGGGAAATGCATGAAGCCCCTCTAATAATTCCTCCCCTGTGAGATTTTCTTTCACCTGTTCTTGTTGAAACTCCATGCAGACCGCACCACATAAATCATTACTGGAAGCGGTGTTTTGAGATGGTAATTCATGTGGACAAGTCTGTGATGCAGAATCAACGACTGTCACAGGCAATGGCAGCTGGGGGTACAGGGAGGTAGTCTGTGGTGAGGGGGTTGGAGGGGGAGGTGGAGGAAAGTTAGTTTCTTTGATTTGTGGCTCTAGATATTCTATGGCTTCTGTGCATTTTTGCCAAAGTAAGAGATGTTGTAGTGAGGCACACGGGGATGTGTGCAAAGCATTCCCTAAGTTAACCCAATGCTGTATCTCAAAAGAACCAGCTTTCGGATACTAAGGACATCTGTTGTTTATTTCTTTCAACAGATTTTTTATATCTCCTAGTCTGACATTAATAGCCTCTCCTTTGTTAATCAAGAAATGATTTCTTACTATTTGCGCCAGCTCTTGTGCATGACACGTCTGCTGAGCTGACTGTTATCCCCCCATACTCACGAATGTGGGAGCAAACTCGCTGAAAAAATACTTACAACTGTGGAGCGAGTTTCCTGAAGAGGTGCACCTAAGCTTTTCCAGCTCGAGTGAGTACGGGTCTTTCATGGCTCGGGGTCACCAGATGTAGCGACGCAGGGAAAGGAGAGACACGTCAGACAGGATTCTTATGGGGCCATCATCCTCTGATCATCATCTGAGG
This sequence comes from Rhinatrema bivittatum, assembly GCF_901001135.1. Classification (NCBI taxonomy): domain Eukaryota; kingdom Metazoa; phylum Chordata; class Amphibia; order Gymnophiona; family Rhinatrematidae; genus Rhinatrema; species Rhinatrema bivittatum. Next base: position 103,788,328 of record NC_042623.1, read on the forward strand.
ATGTTGTTTTTATTATATCGAGTTACAGAATTCCACAGCATCTACTATACAGTATATGATTGGTTAATACGTCCTACGTGCTGGTACACGTTGTCTGCGTGCATGCCTACATTGCTATGGCTACAATCTCTCATGCTGTGCTGGTTTCTGTGTCAAGCAAGCATACTGTATCTAGGGCAAGAGGTTATTTGTACTAAGAGTAAAGTCTGTAAAAACAAGAGCTTAAGAAATGCAGACTCTGTGTCTGTTTAGAACGAGATAAGCAAAATACTGAGAATGTTTATGCAGATTCAGCGAAAAGTGCTAATGTAGGCCTTTCAGTGAGGAGTGCTGATGCAGGCCCTTCAGCCTCCGTGGTTTGCCAACACAGGAGAAAAGGCCTGCAACTCCACACTAGGTGTCTCGTGAATACCAAAAAGAGCTTTTACAGGCTCTTCCCTATCCCTATGCAACTCCCTCGCCCTTCCTATCAAGCTAGCCCCTGACCACCTGACCTTCAGTAAACTGGTTGTTTGAAGGTATCTTGTATTTAAATGCTATGAATTAAATGGATACATAATACTGTAGCGATGACGGCAGATAAAGACCAAATGGTCCATATAGTCTGCCACTTGGTTCAGGTTACCACCAAGCCTTCTGTTAAGGCTAGTAACCCCATATCTTTTGTTAAAGGTAGTAACTGCCACTCTGTGCACCCTTTTCTTCGTTTCCAGCCTCTAGCCTCTAGGGATCTGCAGTGTTTATCCTATGCCTTTTTAAATTCATTTATTGTTTTCATCCTTCTGGGAGGGCATTCTAGGCATCCACCATCCTCTCTGGGAAGAAATATTTCCTGATGTTTGTTCTGAGTTATCTCCTTGGAGTTTCATTTTGTGATCCCTAGTTCTACAGTTTCAACAGAAAATTTAGAAGTTCGTCCATCATTAAAACCTGTCAGGTATCTGAAGATCTGTATCATATGTCCCCTGCACCTCTTCTCTTCCAAGGTATATATATTTAGATCCTTCAGCCTCTCCTCATAAGTCTTCCGATACAGACCCACACCATTTTGGTCACCTTTCTTTGGACCGCCTCCATCCTGACTCTATCCTTTTTGAGATATGGGTTCTAGAACTGAATACAGTACTTCAGTTGAAGCCTCACCAAGGATCTGTACAAGGGCATTATTATGTCCTTTTTCTTATTGGTTATTCTCTCTGTGTAGCCCAGCATTCTTCTGGCTTTAGCTATCGCCTTGTCACATTGCTTCGCTGCCTTCAAATTGCCAGACACTGTTATCCCAAGGTCCCTCTCCTAGAACATGCACATTAGTGTTTTTCCCTGCATCACATATAGCTCTTTTGGATTACTGCACCCCAGATGCATGACTCTGCACTTCTTGGCATTGAATCCCAGGTGCCAAATCGTCTTTCACTCTTCAAGCTTTCTTAAATCAATTTTCATTCTCTCTACTCATTCAATCTGTTGAAGATCTTAGTATCATTTGCAAAAAGAAAAACTTTTCCTTCTATCCCTTCTGCAATATTCCTCAAGAAGATATTATGTGACCCATTGTCCCTTTTTTTAATGCTCATTTTTATTGAGACATTTCACATATAACAGCAGTAAACACAAACCACACACAACCAGAAAAAATCACCAAGAACAAACATGTCAACCGCTACCTTTGCCCATACCTAATCTCTCTCTCTCCCACACCACCCTCCCTCCACTCAGCAATTGGGAGCAATATTAATCCAGAAAGAAAGAAGGAACTAGGCCCCCAACTCCAACAAAAGTGTAACCAGTCATTTTAAACCAGTTTGAAATGGGTCGTGAACTCCTTCATTAAGGAATACTCAAAAGGTGTCCAGACACTATGGTTTTCATCTGTTTCTTCTGTGAGGATTCCAACAGTATCTCTGCTCCAGCATATATAATTCCAACATAAAAATAGTCCATGTATCAGTAGTAGGCCCAAAAGGGGTTAACCAATTTCTCAAGATAAGGTGGCAGAGCAACTAAACACCCCTTTAGAAGAAGAACCATGGCAGATGAACTAACTTGTACTACTGGATCTTTATGACCAAGCAGGCAGAAACCAGATTCCACCCAAATGACTGGAAAATTTACAGATATAAAAAATAATGTAGTACTACAGCACAATCCCATAAACAGTGTATTAAAGTAGCTGGTAGTTGAAGGCATTTGGATACAATGGTCTGAGGCAACTATACCTGCCAGAAACGCCTTGCAATGGCCAGAATATAATTCTGAGCAAAATTTAACTTGTATTTCCAAGTGCTCTGCTCCTAGTACTGCTTTCTGTACTGACTGATCAGAATCATATAGATCATCCTCAGATAACATAATTTGGAGATCATTCGACCACGTAAATAGTATACTTAGCAGACGAATGTAAACATTTATAATACATTGATATGGAAACCCGAGCTTTTGCACTTAAGCTTACAATTGTTGAAAAGGACCATTAGTGAAAGTTCTTAGATCATCCACGGACAAAGCCTTAATATAACTGACAATTTGCATTTACACAAGTTAATCAGTACTGATAAAATAGAGAGACTGTCAGCAAAAAGAAAATAATCTTACTTTCCCATCCTGTAGGTTAATAAAGGGTACTAAATTGGCCATGCCCCCGGTGGTAGAGGCGTGAAAAATTTTTATTACTCCACCCAGGCAAAAAACTGCGGATTCCCACACAATGGCAAGAAAAGAGAGAGTTGTCATGGTAATACCACATGCTGTCTAAGAGCATGCCAACATTTCCACATAGATCTTATTAACAGGGAATTAGAGAAGGGGGCAAGGAATTATGTTGGGAATGAAGCAGATACATTAAGCTATACGGTTTTGCAAATTCCTGTTCCAATAATACCATTAATTTATTTTGGACAGACTGATAGCCCAACCATTCCCTGAAAATCTGCAAGAGACATGCCAAATTATAAATCAAATATGTGCAAAACCAAAACACCCGTCTGGCTTTAGGAGGCAGACAAAATAGAAAAACGTAGCCATGCCCGCCTGAAAACCCCTAAACAAGTTGGGAGCACACTTTATAAAGGAAACTAATATTCTTCACAAAGAGAAAGGTAAGTATAATAATTTAGGTATCAAAATGATTTTAACCAACACCATGCGACCTTGCAAAGACAAAAATGTTTCCAACTATATAATTTTTTTAAACTCTGAAGAAGAGGCATAATATTACAGTTGTACCAAAAAGCTGGGTTCTTGTGTATTTTAACCCCTAAAAACTTGATAGTATCATTTGCCCATGGAAGCGGGAAATTAGGCCAAGTAGCTTATAGGTGACCACCAACATCCAGTGCTTTTGACTTATTAGATTCAATTTAAACCTGAAAAGGTAACAAAATTATGAATATGCTCAAAAGTAGCAGAATGGTAACTCGGGCATTAATCACTACCATTAACCTGTCATCTGCAAAAAGCAGATGTTTCAGCTCATGGGACCCTATAAAGACTAAGACCCAAAATACAATAGAGCAAGTTACTGCACTTCACAAATATCCCAACAACAAGTGCAGAAAAGGAATTTAGTCCAAACCAAGAAGATTCTTCAAAAGCTCTACAGAGCAGGTAAACTTTTATTCATTTTCAGGCGGCAACTCCACAGACTTATAATAGCAACAGACTAGAATGCGTCCCCCGACACGGTCCCGTGTTTCGCCGAGGGCTGCATCGGGAGGGAGCAATGGTTTTCACAAAGCACTGAATGCTAAAGGATTGGCGCTCCCTGCCCATTTTGAAATCCTTTAGCATTCCAGTGCAACCCTATAAAGACTCCCATAATGGCTAAATCTTGCTTAATCTTGCGTACCAGTGGCTCCGCTGATAAACAAAGAAAAGGGTGACAGTGAGCATTCTGTCGAGTTCTCCTCCCGAGACTAGATAAGGGGGATGTAGTGGCTATTGATACAAATAAATGCTTTGGAGTTGTAATAAAGAAATTGGATGGCAGATAAAAAAAAAAAAAAGCCCTCAAAACCAAAGCTCTTAAAGATTAAATAAGAATCCCATGCCAAAGGCTTTTTCTGCATCAAACCAAATCAATAAAGGAGTCTACTATCTTCTGGGCACAGCATAATTTCAATGTCAATAATAGCTTCCTAATATTAGTGATAGGCTTTCTGCAAAAATAAATCCAGTTTGTTCTGGAGAAATCAAATCATGTAAGCTATACTTTAATCGGTTAATCCAGTATCTTAGCATACATTTTTACATCTTGGTCAGTAAGGAAATAGGTCTATAAGAACCAGGGTCAATTTAAATCCCTCCCAGGTTTAGGTAGGATTGTGATAGCTGCAAACTGATATGGAATCTGATAGGGCTCGATTTTAAATCATATAGTTAAATAGAGCACAAAGATCAGGGACTACGGAAGGTTGGACTAGCTTGTAAAACCAAAGAATTTAAATCATTCAGCACTGGAGATATTATGGTTTTGAGGTGTTTTGAGTGGATTCTTGGGTACTGTGGAGATGGCCACGCACACGGGGAAGAGCCTGTGAGGGATCACAGTACTAGGCTAGACTCGAGACTCGCAAACACAGATATTGTCTTTTATTATACAGCTGAGATATACCACCAGAGGTGGCAGTAGTGAGGTGATCCAGAGGTAGCAGTCCTGGGGACCCTTGGCAGAGGGGGACCCGTCTCACAGAGATAGTAATAGGAAGATCTGGTTGCAGGTTCTCAGTGCAGGCAGAGCTGTAGATGAGACAGACTGACAATGTTTAGATTACTCACTAATTTGGTAGGCTGTATAGGTGGAAATCCCAGCAGGCGAAGTAGTTGTATACAGGCACCGGCCAGGGAGAGCAGACCCTTGAGGAGCGAGTACCTGATCCCAGATAGGCACCTGAAAGTACCTCCGAGGAGGCAGGTACTCAGGTTAGAGAAATACCCTGAAGGGCAGAGAGAGTTTCCAGCGGCAGCAAGGAAGCGGCAGAGTAGCTCAGACCGGAGGCTTTCCATCCATACAGCGATCCTTGCTAACTCAATCTGAAAGGAGAACTACAGCGTATTTATACCTCTCAGGAAGGGGGTGGGAGGCCTGTGTTATTGAATGGGCCTTCCTGTGCTGACCCCTTTAAGAAAGGGGCTGGCTTTGCCCTTTGGTTCTAGAGGACATCAGGGGCGGGGCTTCTGCCGTGACGGCGTCCCAGTCGCAGGGGTAGGCTCCTCAATGTCGCGGTAGGCCCCGGGGGTCTGGAGTGCTTCGGACCGCGGCCAGAAGGGGTAGACTCGTTCTGCCTCCTCGGCTGACAGGCATAACAGGAGATTTGTGCAATTTCAGTTCTTTGATAACCAAGAAAACTTCCAGCCTAGAGATCGGCTTATTCAGGTCAGTGACCTGTGCAGGTGATAAATGCTGGAGCTGTAATTGCTCAAAGAAAGCATTTGGCAATCTAAATTAGGGGCTTCTTTATTGTACAAAGTGTGATAAAAATCCCTAACACTTCCCCCTATGTCCCGAATTGGAGGTGGCAAATGAACCATTAGGTTTTTTGATGTTACTAATACATTTGGATTGGGAATGTGATTTTGTGAGGTTAGCTATCAGCCATCCCGGCTTATTGCCATATTGAACATTTCTTCTTGTAAAAAAAAAAGGGCGCCGGATGCCTTCTGCTGAAGAAGGTCGTTAAGGACTGTCCTGAACCTTTCTAAACCTCAGTCTCCATTTTTTCGGCATTATTTCTATTCCACTGATTTGTATAATAACTCGGTCTCTTGCCCATTCCCAGAATCTGTTGTTTCTCTGCTTTCTTTTTTTAATAACATATTGAATGATCCTCCCATCACACCGCTTTAGCCATCTCCCAGAACAAAATTGGGGTTTCCCTATGCTGCTGATTGACCTCCAGGAAATACTGCCATTTCTCTCCTGCAAAAAATATGAAATGTCTCTCTCCTTACAAAGCCATTTTTACATTCTTCATTTAAAGAGAGAATCAAACCAATATTGCCCCCCCCCCCATTACAACAAACCACCTATGTCCACTTTAACATCATTAAAAAGAAATTCTGAGATCAAAATATAATCAATACTGGAATTTGTAGGATGTGCCCTTGCATAATGAGTGAAATCTCTTTCCTTGGGATAGTGTGACTGCCATACATTCAAAATGGAAAGGAAATCACAAAGGAAGGGTATACCCTTCCCAGGACCTAAATGGGGGACCACAGAAGCAGAGCATCTGTCCAAAAAGGGAACATGAATACAATTAAAATCACCTCCTATAACAACGGGAGCTGTGCCCAAAGCTGAAATACGAGTCATCAATTTAGTAAAAAAAAAAAAAAGTGATCATATCGATTAGGGCACTATTCTACCTTTATCATACTCTCATTTTTGATCCAAGACAAAGGACACCCCCTTGTGTGAATTAAAATCATCTCCCCACAATGTTTAGAGGTGCCTGAGGAGAAAAAAATCTGATTATAATCCCTTTTATTCCATAGTTTGACATACTCTTTATCAATTATGTGAGATTCTTGCAGAAAAACAATTGCCCCCTTTAACCGACGAAGATGAGACAGTACCTTTTCCCTTTTTGTAGGTGAGCCCATGCCCCCTACATTCCAGGTTAAATACTTGGTTAGAGAACCCATGCATAGGTGAAAAAAATACAAAGAACCATGTTGCTGAATATTGAGAGTGATGTAAAAATATAAATCTACTGTCCTGCAGTTTAAAAAAACAAAAAAAAAAAACCTCAGTGAAACCCAAAGCATCATAAAGCTCAGGAAAGTTTAGTAACAGAGTGCGCAAAAAATACGGAATAGCATTCCCAGCACAAAAGTGACTTTCCCATGGCATAATATAAAGAAAACAGAACCCCTGAATAATGCTCCTCATTAAAACCAGGGCATCAATAACCACCCATTCCCCCCCCCCCCCCCCCCCACTTTCCCCTCCCAAATCCAAAAGGAACCATTAATAAGTAACTCTACCTAGAGAGCTGGAGACATTACTGTTAGTGTTCCGGTGCCATCCCTCGTGGTAAAAACGATTTAAACCTTGAATAAGGCAAAACTCAGAAATCAAAACAACTCCTTCTGGAATAGGAAAAATAGTACAGTCACTCAGCGTGGCAGCCAAGCCACTGAAAACTTGTGCAAGGCACAATTAAATTTTACATAGTAGGTCAAAGCTGATTTCCTCATTTCAGACCATTCACAAAGCTCTTGGCATTTGGCACTGAGTCAAAGTTATATAATGCAACTTCACACCATACCTTCACCTTAGCTGGGAACTGTAAAGTTGATTTTACCTGTTTAGCTGCCAGACGAGCACATACAGGCCCAAATTCTTTCCGTTTCGTAGTCATTTTGTAGGAGAAATCTTGAAAGATTTTAATAGAGGTATTCTGGTAGTGCAGAGTCGCAGCCTTATGATACGCTTGCCAAATCAGCTGTTTATGTTGGAAATTAAGAAAGCGGGCAGTCACAATTTGTGGCCTCTGGTTGCCATCTTTTATAGGGCCCAGTCTGTGTGCCTACTCGATAACCAGCAGTGTTAACTGATCAGCTAAACTCAGTGATGTCGGAAGACAATAGGCAAGAAACTCGGCTAACTTGTTCTACTCAAGGGATTCGGCAAAACCGACAAATCGCAAATTGTTCCGGCGAGTGCGATTTTCTAATTCATCTATTTTTTCTTTGTGGGCCTGGACCAGCTTCTCCAAAGATTGCAGTTTCCACGCCGCAGCCAAGGGATTGTTTTCAACGACAGTCATATGGCCTTCCAGGGCATCCACATGCTGGCTAAACTCCACGATCACCGGTTTCAGGTTAGCAGTCTGGTCAGCTATCGTGAAAAGATGCCCAGTAACTGTCGCTTTTACCACTTCGGTAATTGCTTGCATAGCCGATTCGTCAATAGCGCACTGAACTGTGTTATTGGCTGCTGCAGCTATTCTCTCATCACCCACCTTCGGTTTGTCTTTCTCCCATCTTACCGGCTTCACAGGCGTTCCTGAGGGAGACTTCTGCATATAGCGGTCGATGTTCATATGCACTAGCAAAATCAGAAGGAATTACTCAAATATTGTCACTGCTGCCTTCAGTATTAGTGAAAAACTAGAAATGGCACCAGGATCCAGCAGCAATGCATCTCCTCTAGATCAACACATCACGTGACTCCGACCCATTGTTCTTAATTCTATCTTAATTATATGAACTCTACTGACACCTGTCATGTAATTGATCCATTGTATCCATCTTTATCCTACCTGTCTATAACTGACTTTTAACTATCTTGGTGGAAAAGTGTGTCACAAATAAAATATTGAAGATGAATTTATATTCTTCATTAAAGCCATTTCTAGAGTAGACATGCTCAACGTCTTTGCTCTGCTTTGAACTACTTGCTCGAATAGGGCAGAATATAAATATTTTTAAATAAAAGTTTTAAATAAATACTCTGGTAGTGTGTTGTACTTCAGTTCTCATATGTATAGAACTGGAGTTAAAGAGCAATTTGACAATTCCTTTTTAGAAATCTGAGTACTGCAGTAGGTTCTTAACGCTATTTAAGTGTGTGTTTATTTTCAGAAGTTTACTAGTCTGTTTCATTCTCATAGATGCTAACTTTTGAAATTTTGATACCCAGTCACATAAATGAAGAAGTTTATTGCACAGTGTAATTGTAAACACTATGACAGATTTGAATAGCTTATTCTGTGTTTGCTACATGTGTATTCCTACATAGAGAAACATTTCCTCGCAATATGTAAAGTATATCATTTTTTTTGTGTATACACAAAAAGGCAGTTTTTCTTTGATTGACATTGAGTTTTAAATAAGGGGTCTCATTTGTCGATTTTTATTCTTTAGTGAATTCTCATTTGACTTTGCTGTATTATGTTGTTCTGGATTTTTTTTCTTTCTTCAATCTGTGTTTTTACATTTTCTTTCTTCAATCTCAGTGTTTTTACATTGCTAGGATCAAATTGTATGGTCTTAAACTGAGCTTTAATTCCAAGGACTCTCATGGATGCCAGAGACCATTATTGTTTAATTTTTGTTTTCTCTTTTTGATTGCAGAGGAGTAGTAACTCTTCAGACTCTACGTAAATTGGAAGAACTTACTGGAAAGCCTGTTTATCATCTCTTTGATTATATTTGTGGTGTTAGCACAGGTAAATAATATGCAACTTGTATATGTTTATATGGTAGTCTCCATTTCAACCTGTCCGGCTTTTATATTAGGTAAGCTGAAATGCTGCTTTAACAGGGGTGATTTTTATTTTATTTTTTTTATTTTGGAGTAAAGGAATTTCATTCATTTCTTAACATTTCATCAGTGTAGAAAAATGTCAACTATATACTATTTCATTTTTTTAACACTTTTAAAATTATTTTATTGAAATATGCAAAAAATAGTATATTATTAATGATACAGACATATAATAGGGGAGTATCAAGGAAACCACAAGCTACAACAAAGGAGCAGATGAGAATAATTCAGAGAGAGCCAATAAAACCCATATTCTGTTAATAGGGTACTCTGGTAGCTAAAGACTAAAAAGTCCCACATACTGACTTGAATATTAGAAGGCAAGTAAATTGATAAATGCATGCCCCCAACCAAGTAGATAAGGTCAGTAATTGAATCCCAGATCTCACATGCAGGTGGTTGGTATGTTGGATCCCACTTCTTTACCAGCTAATTTCAGAAAAGTCCCAGATTTTGTAATATGTTGTGATATCTGTCTCTCATATAGAAAGTAATAAGTTCCATAGAAAATACTGTCCAAATTGTTTGAACTCACACTTCTTAGGGTGGTTTAATTAGCTGTTTCTAAAGTTGAGCCACAGTATACCTCGCTGTTGGCAGTAAATGGATCACTAAAGGAATACCACTTTTCACAAAGAAGTGACTCCTTGGATTGGGCCTAACAAAATAGTAGTGGGGTTGAGCAGAATACAAGCCCCTATGACTTTATGTATCCATTATATCACTTGTTTCCAATATTTTAAAATTAGAATGCATGTCCAGCACATTTGAAACAAGTATCCCACTTCCGTACAACCTCTCCAACACCTCTCTGAGTCATAAGAGCACAAGGCTTGCCATACTGGGTCAGACCAAGGGTCCATCAAGCTCAGTATCCTGTTTCCAACAGTGGCCAAGCCAGGTCACAAGTACCTGGCAGGATCCTAAGGGTAAGGTAGATTCCAAGCTGCTTATCCCAAGAATAAGCTGTGGATTTCTGCAACTCTCCCTTCAATAATAGTTAATGGACTTTTCCTCCAGGAACTTGTTCAAACATTTTTAAACATAGCTATACTAATATCTTTCACCACAATACGGCAATGAATTCTAGAGCTTAGTTATGCATTGAGTAAAAAAAATATTTTCTCTTATTAGTTTTTAAAGTATATTACCCAGTAACTTCATTGTGTGTCCCCTGGTCTTTGTACTTTGAAAAGAGTAAACTGATTAATGTTTACTTGTTCCATTTCACTCATTATTTTATAGACCTCTATCATATCTCCCCTCAGCTGTCACTCAGTTTCATCTTATGCAGCCTGATAGGGTTATTGAATCAATGATACAATATCTTTTAACTATTCCCCTTGTAGTCGTACATAAACAATTTCCTTGGCAAAACCTCCTTATTACATAAACCCACTACCCATCTTCTATATCTCTATGTAAGTACTCAGCCCAAAGAGCCATGTACTGCTCTGTTTGGTCAATCTCTTTATTCATTAAGATCATATAAATTCTCTATATTATCTCTTTATTGCATATCTTCCCAAAGAAGAAGTTCTGAAAAGGCTTTGTTCTTTTACTAAAGTTAGCCACATTCTTACCCTTATTGAGAGCCCCATGTAATTGTAGATAACTAAACACTAAAACAGAATCTCCACCCAACTTGCTCCCTAGTTGTTGAAGGGAAAGACATTTCCCATCACTAAACAGTTGGCCAACAAACTGCATGCCATAGCTGTATTATCACTGAAAATTAATTTTATTAATATGTTAGAGATACACAAGAGAAGTCAGTGGGGGCATCTGTGAAGAAATCTTTTCTCTAGAAACTAATATATGCCAAGTGCGCTGTATCCCATATAGAAAGGGATGAACCCCAGTCAAATTCCTCTGCAATTTATTGGGTAAATAGAAGAGACTAGAAGTATAAATTGGAAGCGAGAATCATTTTTTCCAGCTCAATCCATTGTTTCTCAATAGGTGCTTTCCACCATATGTGAATGCTGTTTAAATGATTTGTATTATGATATGCTTCCCCCTTTCTTTTTATCCCGTTAAAACCCTGCTCCGAACCTTCACTCTTTTTTTCCGCAAAATAAACTCTGATATACTAGAGTTTAAATCCACCAAAAATGTGTTAGGCATTCTGAGCAGGAACATTCTGAAAAGAAGTAAGACCCTTGGTAATATGTTCATTTTAATATAGATATTCTACCAAACCAGGAAATAGAGTATGGCATCCAGTTCCTCAGATTCTGTTTCATAGTTTTGAATAAAGGCAAATAGTAAAGAGTACAGCCTATCCAACTCCTTCAAAATGTTCCTATTTTATGAAGCCAGGGGCCCACTTAAAAGGAAAACTATTATGAATTGCCACACCCAGTTCCAGTGCCACCTCCAGGTGTAATATTTCTGTTTTGCCTAATTTAACTTTATACTTTAATTCTGAAATTAGTTTGGTCATGTTTAAAACTGCAAAAGGTTCCTAATGAAGAGTAGGACATAATTTGCAAACAGGAAAATCTTATGCTTCTTCCCTTTGTGAACTGTCAAAATGATGACCATATAGAACAATATTTTCATCAGGGAGAGGAAGCCATACTTTTCAGCTCAGCCAATCACACTCCACTTCCACTCACTCCAATTCCCTATGGGGAAGAGATCCCAGATACAGGAGCTTTGTGGCTGAATATGTTGGAGAAATGAGGCAATATTACTTGTCTTCTAATTAGTCTGTTTCTGGCGGTAAAGAAACTAATTAACAGCATATAAAACAAAATAGATATGGGAAAGGACGAGAGCAATGGAGCTAAGCTGCCATCATGGATCAGGTTCGCTAGTGCCACCCATCATATGCTATTTGTGCTGTCAGTTAAAAGTAGCTAAAATGTACATGTCTTTGAACATTTGCAAATTATCTGTCTAGATATATCTAGATCAGGACATAATGATGCACACTAGATGGCACTATGAGAAAATGGATGGATAGTGCATTATAAATAGTTAAATATACCCTGAAACAACTTGTGCATTTAATTTTAATTCTTTCTTTATAGCTCCTTAGTTTTTTGTGCTGTTTTTAGTGAAATTGAGAGACATTAGGGGATTCTAGTGTCAAATCCTCTTTCGTTTTTGCTCTTCAATAACTACATCAGAAAGTTCATCTGTTTGAGGGTTTTTTTTCCAGAGTAGAGGAGACTGATGGTTGGGGGCAGAGGAGGCTTAAACCATGTTTTAATAAATTGCCAGAGTTCGTGTAATAGTTCCCATTGATTGTACTTTTATCTGTAAAACACATGAATCCTTGGCAAAATAAAAGTCAGCCTTCTAGTATATATATGTAATGAACCATTAATGTCAGTGAGCTTTCTGGTTAGTTATTAATACATTAAAAAACCTTATTGATCACATGTAGTAAACATTGGAATGTCTTTGTCTTTTTAGGGGCTGTACTAGCATTTATGTTGGGATTATTTCATATGCCATTAAGTGAATGTGAAGAACTATACCACAAAATAGGAACGGATATATTTAAGCAAAATGTCATTGTTGGAACAGTCAAAATGGGCTGGAGCCATGCTTTTTATGACAGTGAAAGCTGGGAAAATATGCTCAAGTAAGTTGAAACTGCATTACTATTTTCCTAATCTGAGATCTGTCAGTTAGTGGGTTTGTAGAAAATATGAGTCGACCTATTTTAAACTCAACAACAAAATGTCATCATAAGATAAACTAATTACCTTTTCCCTTACATTTCTCTCTCAGTAATATGTCAACAGATGAGTTTATGAGACTGTACTATGCTATGGTCTTTCAGGCCAATGCAAGTAAAATGTGCGTAAAATTGTGTGTCCAAACTAGGTGCCCGTTTTTTTTAACTGCACATACATTCACCTCTCTCTTGGGCGCTCGATGCAATAGGCAAATGAGCCGCTGTGCTAAAAAGGATGCACTAGAGATAAATTGTGTCCCAAGTGGTCCATGGCATTGGGCATCCAGGAGATGTGGCTGTGCGTGGGTTAGGAAAATGGACGCTTGTAAATTGAGCATCTGTTTTCCTAACCTGACCACTGTCGAGATTTTTTTTTTCTTTTTGTTGCTTTCTGTGGTTCCTCCGACTTAATATTGTGATGCTATTAAATTGGAGAAACTGCAGGAAAGCAGTATTTTCTGCTTCTCTGTGCAGGTTTTGGGGTGCTTCGAGACTTAACGCCAGCTCATAGGCGTTAAAATGTTTGCGTCTGGTGCACAGTTATTTTTTACATCTGGGGGTACTAGCTAATAGCCTCATCAACATGGCATTTACATGTGATGAGCGCTATTAGCATGAGGAGTTATGGACGCGTGTCCAACTGCAGGTTGATCTGTGCGCTAATCTGAGTGCATGATATTGCATTGGCTAGTTTGTATGTTTGGAAATGCAGTGTGTGTCTAAGAAAGGCAAACGGTTAAAATGGATACCATGTTGTTAATGTAGCTTTGAGTTTTTAAACAAAATTGCTTTCTCAGATGGAAAACGTTAAATATATAACTGTCCATTCAGAAGACAGGGGCGTGGGATAAACACTGTGGATCCATAAAGTCAAGAGGACGTCAATGAAGAGTGGGTGGCTCGCCAGAATGACGGCTACTGCCTGGAGATAATACACACGGTTACTGTGACTCCAACATCGCTCTAAGCTTCAATGGCAAGAGGAAATGTGGAAAAAAAGATTTGCACTCACAAAGCGGGGAGTAGCTGGCTTGTTACGGCGGTTACTACCCCAAACCAAATAAGCCTGATACTTCACTTTCAATACATATCCAGCATAGCTCTCTGCTTCAACGGCAGGGGAGAAGAAAAAAACTGATACTTCACGCATATCCAGCATAGTTCTCTGCTTCAACGGCAGGGGAGAAGAAAAACAACCAATAAGGGCTGAATAACATAGTCTGTGTAAAACAAATAAGCATGGGTGTAGCTTGCTTATTGCAGCGGTTACTACTCCTAACTAATCAAGCTTGATATTTCACTTGGATGCAGCTCCATCACTGCTCTCTACATTAATGGTGGGGGTGGGAAGGGGAATAGAACCAAAGGGTTACTAAGAGCCAAGAGAAACAGATAAGTATGAGAAAAAAGAAGTGTGAAGCTTGCTGGGCAGACTGGATGGGCCGTTTGGTCTTCTTCTGCCGTCATTTCTATGTTTCTATGTTTCTAAGTCATTTACCTGGGAAAATAGTTGCAAATTGCCCTCCTCTACCTGGTTAGAAGTATGTGCAGACTTCTACAATGCACATACTTTTCGCCAGGTTAAAAAGAGATTTTCCTGGGGTCATGTTTAGGTCAGGGGAGTAAAATAGCGTGAGTACTTGACGTTTTCAAAAGTACAAACACCATTTTACCTCCTTTCACCCACACAAATAGCAGCTACAAAGTACAAGGCCACTTTAGTGCACATACTTTGCACTTGCTAATATTCAAAGGGAAGCAACAAACATTTTTCTTTGAAAACTGGCTGTCATGGATGTGAACAAAAAGTGACAACATACATTGCAAATAACCCAGGCTATTCAGAATTACCCCTTCAATGTACAATTTCTTTTTACTGTTCAGTTGTGAGGGTAGTTATAGAAACACTTCCAGTCATAATTTATAAGAATAAAACTTTTTTTTAATTTTTATTTATTAATTTTCAATTAACATAATCAAGACTTCCTTGATATACTACATCATATGGTTTACAGAAATTTATTACTAATACAAATTTATAATCTATTCTTTGAATTCTTGAACCATAATTTCCAAAGTCCTCAAAAGGAAGGGGTTCACCTTAAACATGTTGAAGGTTATCAAAAAAGATGAAGAAAATCACTTCTAAAGAAATACCACACACTCTTAAATAGGAGAGTTTACTTTATAATTGAGAACCATTTGCAACTCTTTAAGTGGTTGCTAATACCAAGCTTTCATCCTTACGGGCCGATTCAGTAAAGTCAGCGGGAGAGCGGACAAACGCCTGCTCTCCTGGCGCACGCGCAGGCCACTTGCCTGTGCCTGCGATTCTGTATTTAAATTAGGTGGTGCAGTAGAAACGGGCAAAAGGAGGCGCTAGGGACACTAGCGCGTCCCTAGCGCCTCCTTTTGACCCGGAGCGGCGGCTGTCAGCGGGCCGACACTCAATTTTACCGGCGTCAGTTCTCGAGCCCGCTGACAGCCTGGGCTCGGAAACCGGACGCCGGCAAAATTGAGCGTCCGGTTTTCGGCCCGACGCCATTTAAAATGTTTTTTTTCTTTTTTCTTTTTTACCCTTCTGGACCTCCGACTTAATATCGCCATGATATTAAGTTGAGGGTACACAGAAAAGCAGTCTGTGTACTTTCCCGGTGCCGACAGAAACTAGCGCCTACCTTTTGGGTAGGCACTAATTTCTTAAAGTAAAATGTGCATCTTGACTGCACATTTTATTTTCTGTATCGCGCAGTCATACCTAATAGGGCCGTCAACATGCATTTGCATGTTGAGGGCGCTATTAGGTGCTGCGGGTTGGACGCGCGTTTTCCGCCCCTTACTGAATAAGGGGTAAGGGAAAACGCGCATCCAATGGCAGGTTAACAGTGCGCTCCGTCGGAGCGCACTGTACTGTATCGGCCTGTTAGTTCTAACTTCATAGTGCCACCTAGTCCTTCTATTATCTGAGAGAGTAAATAACAATTTACATTAACCTGCTCAAGTCCTTTCATGATTTTGTAGACCTCTATCATATCCCCCGCAGTCGTCTCTTCTCCAAACTGAACAGCCCTAACTTCTTTAGCCTTTCCTCATAGTGGAGCTGTTCCATACGCCTTATCATTTTTGTCGCCCTTCTCTGTTCTTTCTGCAGTGCAACTATATCTTTTTTGAGATGTGGCAACTAGAATTGCACACAGTGTTCAAGGTGCAGTTTCACCATGGAGCGATACAGAAGCATTATGACATCCACTGTTTTATTTGCCATTCCCTTCCTAACAATTCTTAACATTCTGCTTGCTTTTTTGACCGGCACAGCACACTGAGCCGACAATTTCAATGTATTATCCACTAAGTTGCCCAGATCTCTTTCCTGAGTGGTAACGTCTAACATTGTGTATCTACAGCAAGGGTTATTTTTCCCTGTATGCATCACTTTGCACTTGTCCACATTAATTTCATCTGCCATTTTGGAAGCCGAATCTTCTAATTTCTCGAGGTCCTCCTGCAATTTATCACAGTCTGCTTGAGATTTAACTACTCTGCATAATTTTGTGTCATCCGCAAACTTGATCACCTCACTTGCCTACCCCTTTCCAGATCACTTATAAATATATTAAACAGCACTGGTCCAAGTACATCTCCCTGAGGCACTCCACTGTTTACCTTTTTCCATTGTGAAAACAGACCATTTAATCCTACTCTCTGTTTCCTGTCTTTTAAAAAGTTTGCAATCTACAAAAGGACTTCGCCTCCTATCCCATGACTTTTTAGTTTTCTTAGAAGCCTCTCATGAGGGTCTTTGTCGAACGCCTTCTGTTATGAATTTTGTCAGTTGTGAAGGTTGGAAAAAACAATGCCTAACATTTTGATATAATATGCATTTGCAAGGAAATCTTAATTTAAATAAAGCGCCCATCTGCAAAAAATTTGGTCTCATTAACAGAAATTGCCTTCTTCTCATTTGCGTTTCCTTAGTAACATCTAGAAAAATCTTCACATTTAATTGGCAAAATTTCTCTTTGATATTTCTAAACTATAACTTTAGAACCCAAGAATAAAACTTTTATCTAGTTGACAGCCATTTTGTGTTCTCTAACATATATTTATGAAACAGTTGGAAAATAATTTGAGCTTTGGAGAGGGCAATTTTCAAAGCCCATTTGTCCAAGTAAATAGTAGTTTACAAGTAAATAGTAGTTTCCTCATTCTGGCTAAAAGCATGTGCAGTCTTCCGTAGCATGAATACCTGCTGTGGAAGACTGCACATACTGTGTGAGGTGGCATTCCCAGAGATGCGTTGAAGTCAGGGGATGAGAATAGCATGCAGAGATTGAATTATTGTTTTATATTAGCTATGTTTATATTATATACCAGTGAACCAGTACACTTAAGATCCTATTTTTAAAAAGATTAGGGTTCCCTGTTCCAAATGGCAAAAATGTATGAAATTCATGCAGTTGCTCAACAGGCAGATTCATTTCTACTGGTATCCTCTTCTAGTTGGACCCAGACGTGTGTTGCTCATGCACATACTTAGAACATTTTGGCTCAGGATACCTTTTCAGATTTAAAATGAATTTCCTATGATTCCCACAGTAGAAAGGCATGTACACACGTCGTCTGCCACCCGCAGCAATTATATTTTGTGCAGATAGTATGCTGGGCTTCTGACCTTCCCTTCCAGCAAGATGATTGCCACTATTCTGCATCAGCAACCTATTTAAGATCAAAGAACTGGAATTTTTTTAAAAGCCAGATCATTAAGTATATGAATTTGTTTTAGCTATAAGGGGAAAATATAGGGTGTTTTCTTAATTATTCAATCTGGGAAGGAAAGTGCATATAATGCAGATATAATGAAATTTTAAAAAGTCAGATGTTCAAGGGCTGTCCTTAATCCTCAAAAACATGGTCTGCTGGCAATCTGAATTCATGAGGCAGACTTCTCTCATAACAGTTATCAATAAGATTATATTGAACAGAAATTTGCTAACAAAAATACTAATCAACAAATATAAGATATTATAAATTGCTTTTTGGTTGGCTATAAATTTGCTAGCCTACTGCTAGAACAATTTTAAGTGCAACAAAATCCATAATAAATAATTTTTGAGCAGTTTAAAACATTGGCACATTGCTTCTTTGTACTATGTGAAAAGCAGACACATTCATTAACATACTTGCATATTTTACAAGTGTAGCTGATATAAAGATCAGAACATAAAACCAGAAAAACAGAGGCAGTTCTTACTCTCCTTTAGTGTGTGCTTTCAAATTCACAATTACTGCAGGTTAGGCATAAAGCAGATACAGATTAATGGTGATGGCATGCCATCCTCTACCCACAGATGCTAACTCTTTTGCTGACATCTAAGAGGAACTGTTTCCAGCATGGAATGGAGGTGCTGCTAATGTTTTGTAGGTGGAACAGCCCCTACCCCATGTTTTTGCTGGTAACAATACTTGGATATGTACTTGTTATAATTTGTATATGCCACCCAGAGCAGGGTGCATTACAATACAGTAATGGCGACAAATGAATAATTGTATGCATAAATCAAACTGCTGAACCAAGGAAAGATATAAGAGATCAGGAGTCAAGATAAGCAAAACGGATGAGAGGAAACTTTATTATCCCAAGACAAGCAGGATGCTAGTCCTCACATATGGGTGACATCATTGATGGAGCCCTATTGCGGGAAAACTTTCTGTCAAAGTTTCTAGAAACTTTTGACTGGCCCTGTGAGGCCACTGAGCATGCCCAGCATGCTATGATATTCTCTGCCACAGGGGTCTCTCTTTTGTCTTCATTTTTCCGCGCTGCTGTAGGCATCGCGGAGCAGGAGCCTTTGTGAGTTTTCTCACAGTGTTTTCTCTGACTAAAAGTCACTTTTTTCTCATTCACATTCTCCCACACAGGATCTCTCAGGTTTCCACCGGCTGGTGAGTAAATCGTTGTCTCATTTTACTCTCTGAGTAAAAATTTTTTCCTTTCATAATTTCTCCTCATTTCATCGACGGCTGTCAATGTTAAAATGGCTACGGGATTTTAAAAATGTCCCATCTGTAATCGACAATGTCCATTACAGACCCACACCTTGAGTGTGTGCTTTGTTTGAGGGGAAAAAGACGACGTAAATGTGCAGAAATGACGGCGAAGGGAAGAAAGGCCCGTCAAGAGAAGATGGAGCACTTATTCCATCTGCAACTTCTGCCATCTCATAGAAACAGAAATGACGGCAGAAGAAGACCAATCGGTCCATCCAGTCTGCCCAGCAAGTTTCACACTTCTTTTTTCTCATACTTATCTGTTTCTCTTGGCTCTTAGTAACCTTAGGTTCTATTTCCCTTTCACCCCCACTATTAATGTACAGAGCAGTGATGGAGCTGCTTCCAAGTGAAATATTAAGTTTTATTAGTTGGGTAAGTGGCAGCATAGCTCTCTGCCGTTGAAGCAGAGAGCAATGCTGGATATGCGTGAAGTATTAGTTTTTCTTCTCACCTGCCGTTGAAGCAGGGAGCTAAGCTGGATATGCATTGAAAGTGAAGTATGCCTTGAAAGTCACATTAACTATCATCAAATATTGAAAAGCTTAATAATTGGTAATTGAATAAGCCTAGTAATTGGTAATACCTATAGCCCATACCCATCCCTGTTTTTTTTTTGTTTGTTTTTTTTCTTTTTTTAATTGGGAGATGGCAGCTCTCCATCCTTCCGCTCCGTGAAGGTGGAACTCCAACCACTGGCCACTGGCATCCCGCTCCGTGAATGCCTCTGTGGCTACTGCCTCTCTGTGCAGTGTTTTGCTGCCTGCTCTTTATACGCGTCCTCTAGATCTGATGGATCCACAGTGTTTATCCCACGCCACTTTGAAGTGCTTCACAGTTTTGGACTTCACCACTTCCTCCGGAAGGGCATTCCAGGCATCCACCACTCTCTCCGTGAAGAAATACTTCCTGACATTGGTTCTTAGTCTTCCTCCTTGGAGCCTCAGCTCGTGACCTCTGGTTCTGCTGATTTTTTTCTGACGGAAAAGGTTTGTCGTTGTCTTTGGATCGTTAAAGTTTTTCAAGTATCTGAAAATCTGAATCATATCACCCCTGCTCCTCCTTTCCTCCAGGGTGTACATATTTAGATTCTTCAATCTCTCCTCGTATGACATCCGATGAAGACCCTCCACCTTTCTGGTCGCCCTTCTCTGTACCGCTTCAATCTTGTCTCTGTCTCTTTGTAGATACGGTCTCCAGAACTGAACACAGTACTCCAGGTGAGGCCTCACCAAGGACCTGTACAAGGGGATAATCACTTCCCTTTTCTTACTCGATATGCCTCTCTCTATGCAGCCCAACATTCTTCTGGCTTTTGCTATCTCCTTGTCGCATTGTTTTGCACACTTCATATCATTAGACACTATAGCCCCAAGGTCTCTCTCCTGGTCCGTGCAGATTAGCCTTCCCCCCCCCCCCCCCCCCCCACAACGAATACAGTTCATTCGGATTTCTACGCCCCATATGCATGACTTTGCACTTCTTGGCATTGAATCTCAACTGCCATATCTTCGACCACTCTTCCAGTTTCCTTAAATCCCGTCTCATTCTCTCCACTCCTTCCGGCGTGTCCACTCTGTTGCAGATCTTAGTGTCGTCCGCAAAAAGACAAACCTTACCTTCTATCCCGTCTGCAATGTCGCTCACAAAGATATTGAACAGGACCGGTCCCAACACCGATCCTTGCGGTACACCACTTAAAACCGCTCTCTCTTCAGAGAAAGTTCCATTTACCATCACGCATTGTCTTCTGTCCGTCAACCAACTTGGCACTCACTCCTAAGCTTCTCGTTTTATTCACCAGTCTCCTATGTGGAACTGTATCAAAAGCTTTGCTGAAATCTAAGTAGATGACATCGAGTGCTCTTCCTCGATCCAATTCCTTGATTACCCAGTCAAAAAAGTCAATCAGATTTGTCTGACAGGATCTTCCCCTGGTGAATCCATGCTGCCTCTGGTCCATCAATTCTCCGGACTGTAGATAGTTCACTATTCTCTCTTTCAACAGTGACTCCATTACTTTTCCCACCACCAAAGTGAGGCTAACCGGTCTGTAGTTACCAGCTTCCTCTCTGTTCCCACTCTTGTGAAGCG